>NW_028262402.1:44884786-45196786 GCF_047370975.1 Nipponia nippon
GAGAGGACCATGCTGGAGCAGATATCTACCCTGCAGCCCATGGAGGACCCCACACTGGTGCAGGTAGATATTTCTGGAAGGAACTGCAGCCTGTGGAGAACCCATGCTGGAGAAGGGGAAATGTGTGAGGAAGAAGGAGCTGCAGAGAAGAGCAATTATAGACTGACCCCAAACCCCCATTCCCCATCTCCTTGTGCTGCCCAGGGAAGGAGGGGAGGTAGAGGAGTTGGGAGTGAGGGAGTGAAGTTCAGCCTGGGGAAGAAAAGGCAGGAGAAGGTGTTGGTTTAATTTGTCTTTGTTTCTCACTATGAAAAACTATTTTAATTGGCAATAACTTAAATTAACTTTCCCCAGGTTGAATCTGTTTTGCCCATGATGGTGACTGGAGAGTGACCTCCCTGTATTTACCTTAACCCATGAGCTTTTTCACCTTATTTTCTCCCCCTGCGCTGTTGGAGGAGGAGGAGAAGTGAGAGAGCAGCTAGGTCACTGTCTGGCAGCTGGCCAAGGCCAACCCACCACACAGGTAAATGAAGACTGTTTGGGGAAAGGTTTTGCCACTTTTTTGAAAGTACACCATATCTTCTGCCCTGTAGATTTTGTAGCAAGCACAAAAAGGAAAGAATCACATAGTATGAAGAACAGTACTACCATGAAGTATATTCCCTTCCTTTCTCCCATAAGGCAGAAGAAGATAAGGTCTTTATTTAGGCACATTGGGTTACAATCATCTGAGAGGTTTAGTTAACCTAAAGAAATAGAAGAAGGTGCTCAAGACTGATGAGAGCAGAAAATGGCAGGAATGCATTTTCATGTGGTGCCTTGCAAAAAGTAATACGTCTTGGGCTGGGACACTGCTGCACTGCTCCATGGCGGAGGGTGCAAATATCTGTAGGAAGACAGAAGCTCAGAAGTGTGCTGACAGTAAGTGAATGAGAAGCTGTTATTAAATCCCACTGAGAAACTTAAAGTGTATGTGGAAGAAAGTGGATCTATATGGCTAAGGCATGATCCATATGCAAATGGCAGCATCTTGGTGGCTCAGTAGACAAAGACGACAACCTCTTGACAGCTTGTAAAAGGTAAGTTTCATGTGTTACTTCCACAACTCAGGTACTGTATTGTACAACTGTTGTGTGTTAGGGTACAAATTAGTCTTTTGTCACCCTGTTGCCACTTTATGCAGGACACCGCTGAAGGCTACTGTCAATTCATTCATTAAGTATCCATATATATATACTGTTATTCATGGGATCAATTCATTTAAGCAACTCAGTTGGCTAAAACTGCATGAAATGAATATTCAATTAAATCTGTTTTGGATCTCATTCAGATATTCAAATAAGCTAAACCTTTGGCTTGTTCATTTGTGAAATAAGCTCTTTTATAAGGGTGTAAAATGGCTTCTCACAATGGGTAAGCTCTGATCTCTGATCCACACATGTGTAACAACTAGAAGTAGCATAATCCAAGAATTTGAGAAGCTAGCAACATTATCTGCACTGAACTGTTTCTCCATTGGGACTTTTCACTCTTCCAAAACCACATTAGGCCAGACATGCTTGTCTTGCATGTCTGTGCTTGAAGATAATGAAAATGCAGCAATGAAATGTGGAAGAGTAGTTCCTAGCACACCTGATCTTGACTTCCTTTTCTGAAAATCTGTAATATGGTCTGTAAATGCAGACTGATATTTTTCAGCTTTTCAGGGGACTTTTCATCTCATTAATTTTTTGCATAGCTAACTTCAAGCACTCATTTCAAAATTTTTGAAGGCACCAGCCTTTTTATATCAGGTCCTTCCAGACTTCTTAAACTAGGTTTTTAGCTTAACCTGGAGATGCACAAAATCATCAGTAAAACGTTAGCTACACAGATTGAAATAAATATGTGAAGTATCGGGCTGGTACTAGTTTTGGATAAATATGACCAAGGACATAGTTAAATGGCTGAACAAGGCAAGGCCATCTGCCTAGATGCGACTTCATTGAATTAGGTGAAATTTTGTCTTTCCAGTGCAACATTCAGCAGTGACTAGATAGGAGAGAGATTCCACAGCAAGAGGCTGGGCAGGAAATACCTGGTTTGTCTTCTTCTTATTTCTAGAAAATATGATCTAACTGGGAGAGAGAGTATATGATCATCTTCTGACAACCTTTACCTGATGGTCAGTTCAAATACCAATAGTATCCTGTGTGTAGTGTGATTGCCTAACTGAATGGAATCTGTTTACTCCCAGTCCAAGAGGGTAGGCTAGGGTATTTCACCAAGATGAAAGGCAAGTTGTGTCATAGGGACTGTGATTGATAAATGACACAGGTAGAAATAGGTAAAGTGTATCTGCTTCTGTCACATATGACAGACAAGGGTGCTGTTACTATTGCATTCACTGACGATGACAGGAGGTTACCTGCTGTTGTGGTTTACTCCAGCAGGCAGCTAATCACCACACAGCCATTCACTCACTCCTCCTGGGTGGGCGCAGGAAGAGAATCAAAAAAAAAAAAGGTAAAACTCACAGGTTGAGACAAAGACAATTTAATAGGACAGAAAAGAAAGGGAAAATAACAGCAATGATAAAAGAATATATAAAATAAGTAATGCACAATGTGATTGCTCACCACCCACCAACCAATGCCAAGCCAATTCCCGAGCAGTGGCTCCCTGGCCGGCTTTCCCCTAGTTTATATACTGAGCATGATGTCATACGGTATGGAATAGCCCTTTGACCAGTCTGGGTCAGCTGTCATGGCTGTGCCCCCTCCCAGCTTCTTGTCCACCTGTCCGAGCATGGGAAGCTAAAAAGTCCTTGACTAGTGTAAGCACTACTTAGCAACAACTAAACCATCAGTGTGTTATCAACATTATTCTCATGCAAAACCCGAAACACAGCACTATACCAGCGGTTAGGAAGAAAATTAACTCTATCCCAGCTGAAACCAGGATAGTATCCACCCCTTATTCCATACCATATATGTCATGCCCAGGTCTTACCCCTTCCAATACATTCCAATTAATCATTACCACTTTTCCAGCCTTTTGAGATAGATATATATATATATATATATATATAATATATATACACATAGATATAATTTTCTTAGTCTGTGGGCCATCCCTCTAAAACGTTCATTGAGTTCATTTAGTCCATGACTTTGGGCTCCATCTGTCGTAACAGTCCTTCAGGGCAGGAGAGATGGTGTGTGGTGGTGGATTGTTGCATGCTGAAGCCAGTTCTGGTTCCATCAGCTCTGCACTTTGCTCAGTTTCCTCAAAGTTCATTCTTCATTAATTTCAGTGATTCTTACTATATACTGTTGATATGGCACATCGTAATCATAGAAGTGATGACTTACAGTATTATATAGCAACTAACATCATAGAATTCAGCTTATTGGCTATTTTCACTCAAAATCAAATCCCCTTGAAGTACACATTGGATTTCCGCATCCTCCCGCATCACCCACCAAGTGCACTCAGGTCCTTGAGCAAAAGCAATCCCACAAATAGGTTTGCCTTTGCCTGAGGTGGGAGTAACCCAGACTGCCTTCCCCAGTGTCTTTTTTATGTGCACTACAGGGACTTTATCCCCTTCTACAGTATGTAAAGGTTTTGATTGGGCAGGGCCAGCTCGATTAGCAGATCCCCTACTGAGGTGGCCTTTGCTAAACATGTATCCCCATGTTTGAATTTCCTGCCACCCATTACTCTCAGTGTAGTCTTTCACAGTCCATTGTATTGTTCAATTTTTCCAGAGGCTGGTTCATGGTAAGGGATGTGATACACCCACTCAATGCCATGCTCTTTGGCCCAGGTGTCTATGAGGTTGTTTCAGAAATTAGTCCCATTGTCTGACTCAGTTCGTTCTGGGGTGCCATGTCACCATAGGACTTGCTTTTCAAGGCCCAGGATGGTGTTCCAGGAGGTGGCATGGGGCATGGGATATGTTTCCAGCCATCTGGTGGTTGCTTCCACCGTTGTAAGCACATGGCACTTGCCTTGGCGGGTTTGTGGGAATGTGGTTTAATCACGCTGCCAGGCCTCCCTGTCATATTTATATTTCAGCCATCGTCCTCCATACCAGAGAGGCTTTAACCATTTGGCTTGCTTGATGGCAGTGCATGTTTCACATTCATGTATAACCTGTGCAATAGTGTCCATGGTCAAGTCCACCCCTTGATCACGAGCCCATCTATATGTTGCATCTCTTCCTTGATGGTCTGAGGTGTTACGGGTCCACTGAGCTAGAAATAATTCACCCTTATGTTGCCAGTCCAGATCCACCTGAGCCACTTCAATCGTAGCAGTCTGATCCACCTGCTGGTTGTTTTGATGTTCTTCAGTGGCCTGACTCTTGGGTATGTGAGCATCTATGTAACGTACTTTTATAACCAGGTTCTCTACCCAGGCAGCAATATCTTGCCACAGTGCGGCAGACCACGTGGGTTTCCCTCTGCGCTGCCAGTTGCTCTGCTTCCATTGCTGTAAACACCCCCACAGAGCATTTGCCACCACCCATGAGGCAGTATAGAGATAAAGGACTGGCCACTTTTCTCATTCAGCAATATCAAAAGCCAGCTGGATGGCTTTCACCTCTGCAAACCGACTAGATGCACTTCTCCTTCAGCAGTTTCTGTGACTTGCATAGGACTCCATACAGCAGTCTTCCACCTCTGATGCATTCCCACAAGATGGCAGGACCCACCAGTAAAGAGGGCATATTGCTTCTCATTTTCTGGCGGTTTATTATACAGTAGGGTCCCTTCAGCATGCATCACCTCCTCCTCTGGTGATATTCTGAAATCTTTGCCTTCTGGCCAGTCCATGATCACTGCCAAGATTCCTGGATGACTGGGGTTTCCTATTCGAACCTGTTGTGTGATCAGTGTGACCCACTGTTCCACATAGTATCAATCACATGATGTGTAGAAGGAACCCTCCCTTTGAACATCCAGTCCAGCACCTGCAGTTGGGGTGCCAGGAGGAGCTGTGCTTCAGTACCAATCACTTCCAAAGCAGCTTGAATCCTTTCACTTGCTGACAATATTTCTTCTTCAGTTGGAGTACAGCAGGCCTTGGATCCTCTGTATTCCCAACTCCAAAACCATAGGGGTTGACCTCAAGTCTCCCCTGATGCTTTCTGCCAGAGGTTCCAGGTATGGTCGTTCTCCCCAGCTGCAGTGTAGAGAACATTTTTTACATCTTGCCCTGCCTGGACTGGCCCAAGGGCTACTGCATGAATTATCTCCTGTTTAATTTGTTCAAAAGCTTGTCGTTGCTCAGAGCCTCATTTGAAATTGTTCTTCTTCCGGGTCATTTGATATAGAGGCCTTACAATCAGACTGTAATTTGAAACATGCATTCTCCAAATACAAATGAAATATGCATTTTCCAAAAACGCCTAAGAAAGCTTATGTTTCCTTTTTGCCAGTTGGTGGAGACATAGCTGTTATTTTGTTGATCACATCCATTGGGATCTGGCAACTTCCATCTTGCCATTTTATTCCTAAAAATTGGATCTCCTGTGCAGGTCCCTTGACCTTACTTTGGTTTATGGCAAAACTGGCCTTCAGAAGGATTTGGACTATTTTCTTCCATTTCTCAAAAAATTCTTCTGCTGTGTTGCCCCTTACGATGAGGTCATCAATGTATTGCAGGTGTTCTGGAACTTCACCCTGTTCCAGTGCAGTCTGGATCAGTCCATGGCAAATGGTGGGGCTGTGTTTCCACACCTGGGGCAGTCAATTCCAAGTGAACTGGACGCCCCTCCAAGTGAAAGCAAACTGTGGCCTGCACTCTGCCACCAAAGGGATTGAGAAAAACGTATTAGCGATATCAGTTGTGGCATACCACTTGGCTGCCTTTGACTCCAATTCATATTGAAGTTCTAGCATGTCTGACACAGCAGCACTCAGCAGCAGTGTGACTTGATTCAGGCCTCGGCAGTTTACTGTTAGTCTCCACTCTCCATTAGACTCTCACACTGGCCATATGGGACTGTTAAAGGGTGAGCAAGTCTTGCTGATCACTCCTTGGCTCTCCAGTCAACAAATCAGCTTCTGGATGGAAATCAGGGAGTCTCTGTTGGTGTGATATTGGTGCCAGTGCACTGTTGTGGTAGTGATCAGCACCCGTTGTTCTTCAACCCTCAGCAACCCCGCAACAGAAGGGTCCTCTGAGAGACTGGGCAGAGCAGACAGCTGTTAAATTTCCTTCATCTCCAAGGCAGCTATACCAAAATCCCACCAGTACCCTTTTAGGTCTTTGAAATAACCTCTCTTGAGGCAGTCTATGCCAAGGATGCATGGAGACTCTGGGCTAGTCACAATGGGGTGCTTTTGCCACTCATTCCCAGTTAAGCTCACTTAGGTCTCCAATACAGTTAGCTGTTGGGATCCCCCTGTCACTCCAGAAATACAGATGGGTTCTGCTCCTTTATAGCTTGATGGCATTAGGGCACACTATACACTATGCACGTGTGTCCACTAGCGCCTTATTCTCTTGTGGGTCTGATGTGCTGGGCCATCAAATCCACACAGTCTGGTAAACCCAGTTGTCCCTTTCCTCAACCTGGCTGGTGGCAGGGCCCCTCTAGTCCTGGTCATAGTATTCGTTACTCACTTCTTGTAAATACAAATCAGAAGTTCCTTTATTAAGATCAGGAGTAAGATCAGCCCTTCTACTCTGTGTGGGAACTGCCCACTGGAGACTGGAACAGCTGTTTTCCTGGAAGAACCCCTTTGATTGTTTTTCCTTGCAACTCACGTACCCGTGCCTCTAGGGTTGAGGTAGATTTTCCATCCCACTTTCTTCTGTCTTCTCTGTGGTCACACATGATAAAACCATAGGTTGCCCTGAGGTATGTACTCTCTGTATCCTCCCTCTTGAGCAGACAAACACTTACTCCTAATAGCTGAGATACTGGTCCATACAGGTGGGGAGCAGGACATATCCTCTTTGAGTTGCTGGACCTCCCAGGACAGTTTCTCCACAGCTGAGACACAGGCCTGTAGGGAGGAAGAGATTTTCTTTCTATTGTAAGAGTTAGCCAGCTAATTCATCTACCATTTGTCCTTCTGTTCTCATGATGGCCCTGCTTCAGGGTAGTCTGCCTTGTCCGCTTCTTCCCTTAGTAAGGGAGTAGTTTCTTCCCTCACCAAACAAGATGACTTTCGCTTCCAGCATTTCTTCTTGTGTATAGGGGTGACTGATACTGGCACGGGTTGGCTCTCTGGTCCAGCTGCACTGCCTGTCACCAGGGTTGGAGTAACTGCAGTGCCTGTTGAGGGGGCTGGAGTAACCACAGTGCCTGTCATGGGGACTGGAGTAACCACAGTGCCTGTCATGGGGATTGGAGTAGCTGCAGTGCCTGTTGCTTTGTTGTCAGATCCAGAGACCTTCTTTGGAGGGAGAGACCCCACATTGCAGGGATTTGTGTCTCTCTGGAATTGCCAGGGTGACAGCATACTTTTTCCAAATATTTTACTAGTTTTTCAGGATTCTGCACTTGTTCAGGGGTGAAGTTCCAAAACACTGGAGGTGCCCACTGTCCTAGGTACTTGCCCATACTATCCCACACACCCTGCCACTCATAACTATCCAGCCTTGGGGCAGATCTCTGGGTGGTATCCTTAAATAGTGGTTTTATTTTAAAGAAGACCTGAAACATATTCAGGAGACATAGCAATAGGAACATGCCAGTTTGAAGGTCCCAAGAATATTCAAAATTCTCAAGAACTATTGTAACTAACCTGGAGGAGAAGGTGAAGGTGAAGGAAAGTATCTCTCACGTAAACTGGCTCTCTGAGGAGAAAAGGTAAAAAGTGTAATTATTAATAGTTTCCAAGAGATGGTTCCCAAAGTACAGAGATGATGGCAATACTGAGTACAAATATCAGATTGGTCTCTCAGCCAGTAATTTTATCATATCATAAGCCAGCACAGCAAAATTATAACCTTAATCCAGCCCTCAGAGATGATAGCACAACAGGGAACATACACTGCAAGTAAGGTGTTACAACTCTGAGAACAAGCAGAACAGCTCTGAGAACAAATAAATGAACATTGTGACCAACAACTATTAACCTAATAATGAATGCTTATAACAAATTTGTTTTAACATGGTCTGGTCACATCTATTCTCTCAACTCTTCAAGCCCCATGTTGGGTGCCAAAAAGACTGTTGTGGTTTAACCCAGCAGGCCGCTAAACACCACACAGCCATTCATTCACTCCCCACCCCTGTGGGATGGGGGAACGAATCGAAAGAAAAAGGTAAAAGTTGTGGGTTGAGAGAAAGAAAATTTAATAGGACAGAAAATAAAGAGAAAATAATAGTAATGATAAAATAATATACAAAAAAAGTGATGCACAATGCAATTGCTCACCACCTGCTGACTGATGCCCAGCCAGCTCCCGAGCAGCAGCCTGCTGGCCATCTTTTCTCCTAGGTTATATGCTGAGCATGACGTCATATGGTATGGAATATCCCTTTGGTGAGTTTGGGTTAGCTGTCCCATCTGTGTCCCCTCCCAACTTCTTGTGCGCTCCCAGCCTACTCGCTGGTGGGGAGGCATGAGAAGCAGAAAAGGCCTTGATGCTGTGTAAACTCTGCTCAGCAATAACTAAAACATCAGTGTGTTATCAACATTATTCTCATCCTAAATCCAAAACACAGTGCTATGCCAGCTACTAGAAAGAAAATTAACTCTATCGCAGTTAAAACTAGGATACCTGCTCAGGGAGAATAGGACTGATGACAGAGCTGAAAATAAAAAAATAAAAGTAACCTTCTGCAAAAACCAAGCTGAAAATCCACAAGGTTTCCATTGAAATCTGAACAGACCATTAGAATGACCTAGCTCGAACTAGAAAAAAGCCTGCTGCTTCAGAAAAGCTGTATTAATTTCTGATTCAGTTATACATTTCCATAATTCAGTCATTCTTAAGGGTATCTTCAGCTCATAAATGGGCAACACTACTGCATTAAGCATAAATAAGCTTTAAGAAAAACAAAGAACACCCTACATCTTTTTTTAATATACCTAGGATAGACCCTGCACTCTTTTTTTCCTGGTTTTTTGTTTGTTTGTTTAGGGTTTTTTTAGGAGGATTGTTGTATGCATTATTTTAAAGATTAAGTTCTGTTTTATTCTTTCTTGGTGAAAACAGATGTGGAGAGATGAAATGGGGTATAAAACAGAGGGTAACTTTGCCTATTAAAATGAGATCCAAATAAGATCTGGAAAAATATGCCATTTCAAGTGAAGGATATCCACCTAATCGTGTTACTATCAGATGAAAAGCGAGAAAATCCAAAATAAGCATTTACTCACAAAAAAGTAACAGAACAAGTGAGAACTAGAGTGACAAAAAGCAAGGAATTTTTTTTTTTTTCTTAATCCAAAAAGAAACTTCACAGCTTTTCATTCCCTTACTATTGTGGGGGAGTTAGGAAAAAAAGTAAACCTAGTTGAAGAAAAGGATCCTTCCTTTCCAACCTGATTCTGTGGACTACTTTGTCCTGGTTTCAGCTGGGATAGAGTTAATTTTCTTCCTAGTAGCTGATATAGTGCTGTGTTTTGGATTTAGCATGAAAATAATGTTGATAACACACTGATGGTTTAGTTGTTGCTAAGTAGTGCTAAAAGTTGCTGCTAATTAGTTCCTAAGTAGTGCTTACACTGCTCGAGGACTTTTCAGCTTCCTGTGCTCTGTCAGGTGGACAAGAAGCTGGGAGGGGGCACAGCCATGACAGCTGACCCAGACTGGTCAAAGGACTATTCCATACCACATGACGTCATGCTCAGTATATAAACTGGCAGGGGATTGGCCAGGGAGCAGCAATCACTGCTTGGGGATGTGGTGGGCATCAGCTGATGGGTGGTAAGCAATCGTACAGTGTATCACTTGCTTTGTATATTATTATTGTATTATTTGTTTTTATTATTATTATTACTACTATTACTACTATTCTGTTTTATTTTTCTTCAATTATTAAACTGTTCTTATCTCAACCCATAAGTTTTCTCCCTTTTACCCTTCCAATTCTCTCCCCCATTCCACCGGGGTGGGGGTGGGGGAGTGCACGAGAGGCTGTGTAGTGCTTAGTTGCTGGCTGGGGTTAATCCACAACAATTTTTATACCGCATTTCATTTCCATTTGGTAGATGTGGGGCATGCTGCTTAGCAAAGGATCCCCTTGCCAGCACGAGTAATGAGGCTTGACTATGCAAGATGGAGGACTAGATCTGATACTAGGAACAGAAGGCAAGGACACCTCCTGACTGAAATGGTATGGCTGAGGCACTGCATGTGTTGCAAGTCCGGGGAGAGTCTCCTTCTCTGTGAGTTGTACCTGATATGCTTTTCAAAGCTACAAAGGTCAAAGCAAGTAGGAAAATGAGCAAACAATGTAATGTGGATTTGTGAAAATTATCTATACGCAATTCTCTTCTTCCTTCATACAGAATCCCGTAGAATTTCTGTAGGCTATTGGAGATCTGCCTGGTTGGGTTGAGTATTACAGCTGTGTTTAAAAGTTTTCTAGCCTCGAAAAAAAAAGTGACTTTAGCTTCATTTGTTGAAATATATCCATATTACTTAGTGTGGTGCAACATCTTCTGACAAGTCAGACCTCAGATTTTTGCTCTATGGAATGGAGTATAGTTATTGTCTTCCTTGAAGGTATTTTTGAAGCAGGCATTTATTCTATCACAACCACTTATGTCTCATAAGGAAAAAGAGTGATAAACTCACCACCCAAAGATATTGCAGATTATTAAATATGGGCCAGAAATGAACAAGGTTTTTGTCAGCTGACCAAGAACATTGATCTGATTATGTAATTTAACTCCTCTGTTCTATTAATAGCTTCCTATTAAATAGAGTATCCAACTCCTAAGGAACCTCATCCTAGACCCACCAACCTTATAGGAAAATCTAACATCTAGTAATGGAAGAATATATTTTCTTTTGTATTTGCAATTTTCTGCCATACGAAATAATAATAATTTGCAATTTCTTTCACCAAGGGGAGCCTATTACCTCAGGAAAAATGATCGTTCATGCTTCAAATGTGGTCTGATTCCTTTTTGGACTGACAGCGTACCTATTGCAACAATCACGAATCCAAGCTAATAAACTATTAGCAGGTTCAATAAATTCCTAAAATGTCAAGCAAGACCTTCCCATTCCTGCAGCATGCCCATATGAGAAATGTTGAATAAACTATATAAAACAAGAGATGTTAATTGCTGTAAAACTCTCTGCATTGCTTCATAACATCAGAAGCAGAAGGCCTTAGAATAAACACATTAGTTAAAACTAGATTATAAAAAATATTTTCTACAAAGCAATAATAGAAGAAGTCCCATCAGATATCACATGATAGTTGTAAATCCTCATTTCATCCTAGCTTTTCCACAGAGTACATCTGTCTAGATCATCTGTGTCTTGAAAAAGAAGTTGTTAATTCAGGTTGTCACTGGTGATTCCTCTGAATGTGCGTCTCCTGAACTTTTAACTGAATTGCACTAAGACTTTTTTTTTTCCCCATAGTTGTAAAACTGTGTTTTCCTAACTACTTCATTCCACCATTTATAGTTCCTCTCTTGTTCTCTTTGTAACTTTTTACTCATGAAGTACTTTATTGGTAGTATGTGAACTTCAGTATTTTTGTAAAACTTATACAACAGGGTCAAAAGTTGATGCAAACTTGTGATTATTTAAAATATGGTCTCTTTGCTCCCAGCAACCTGTTTAAAATCAAAAGAAACAATCTTCTAGCATGTTATTTTTTTTTATTTCTACCTCTCTGTCATAAAAAAAAAAAAAAAGGAGTCATTTTTCTTTTAAAAAGTGGATAGGTAGGAAGGGAACTGTTTTCGCAAGCCTTTTTTGTGGAATACCTGCTTATAGTGTATCTTACCGCCAGCATTCTTGCATAAGGATAAGTTGACCAAGAGACATATTCTTTACAATACTTACATTTTTGGGCCACATTTTGTAGTTTTCCATCAATACTCAGGATTTTATGGTAGGTTCGCTGCACAATAGACATGGGTAAAGATTTCTATCTACCACCTAAGCTTTACACAAATAAAGGGTTCCCTAGCTAAAAAAAAAAAAATCCATACCTGGACTAGAAATCCATACCTCACCTAGACTCGGAAGGAGATTTCATTGCACAGCATACTATTTTAATATATTTTCTATTCCCAAACATTTTTTTGGCCAGCTTTTTCATAGCACTGCAGTCCTTCCCAACATAAAAGCCAGTCACAAGCTTAATATCTGATCTCTTGTGATATGGCACAAAGTCTGTGTTGCTGCTGATGATTTTTTCCAAGTGGAAATGCGCTGAAAACACTGTAACACATTGGGAATAACTCTCTAAGTTCATTTGAGATTGTGGGATTCTTACATGGCAGCAGTAGAAGACTAATAGAGTCATCCATTCAATTTAAACATATCCTCTACATGTTCTGCTTGCAGCTGAATCCAGAGTCCTATTTAAAGCAGCACATCTTCAGGTGAACAGTCAAAGAACAGATTTCAAGTGTCCAAAACCAGCCAAGATGCTGGTTTGCCAAAACCAGAAAAAAACCCTGTGTCCAGCAACCCTTTTGCTTAAGAGCAACTTTAGGAAAACTTGAAGTTACAGGGCTTCTCCATGTTTCAGTTGAGAGTTATGTATCTGAGCACACATAGCATTATTAGTGCACACAGCTCTTTGTCCCATCTATCACATCCTGATCAAGAATCAAGACATTCTTCACCCTAAGCTTCTCCAAAGGAAACCATTCTGCTAGATGCTCACTAAACACGCAGCAGAGCATACTATGCACTTCCCCAGCAATCTGAGCCCCTCAAAAACAGCAGCGTGATCACTTTGGCAAGTGGTTATAACAACACCCACCACTTTGTTAAAATGGTTGCTTAGCATTACAAAAGAGTGTTTCTGCTTCTTTGGGTGCTTATGCAGTTCAAACCCATAGCCTCTCACCTCTCTTCAAGCCTCTCACCACCCACCTTCAAGAAAATAGGACTAGCTGCCAAGGGCAGTTTGGGTGGGAATACTGTCTCATTGTCCCTGAGCAATGGCCATAAGTTATGTTCATAGCCAGAAAATTGTATGAGCCTCTGAGTGGGGGAAAAGCAAGAATTGACCAAGTGACTTGTCTTGGGGTCTTGCAGTTTCTAAAGATTTCTTGAATCTAGGCTTTGATATGCTGGCTATTTCTGGAAATAAACACTTTTAGAAAACCCAGTCTTTTCCATCCCAAGAAGACAGACTAAGATTTAAGTAAACATTTACATATCTACACGCTTATCTGTTGTGAAACACTGTCTTTTCTGATACTCAGTCAGCGTTAACTCGCATAGAATATAGACTATAAATCAAGGAATGAGGGTAAAATGCTCAGCTCTAGAGACAGAGCAGGTGGAAAAATGACCAGAAGTACCAGACCAAGTCTTGACAGAATTTAAGTCAACACAAGTTTTGCTTTTAACAATGAAAAAAAGCTGCCATGTCTCTTGTTATACTGGAAGGATACTCAGCATTGTAAAAAGTATTTCTCTTATTTCTTCTTTGAAGTTTTCTAAACCCAGATTTTGCTGTGCAATTTTTTTCCATTTTCATAAAATATCAGAGGCACTCCTCTTTTTTTCTCCACAGCACCTTATGAACCCTCGTCTTAGGTAAATTGACTGGAAAAATATACCTTATTAAAGGGTTGTGGAATGTTGTTGTGATTTTGTGGAATTTGTCCTGTTCTTCCAAGTAAATTTAAAATATGGACATCCAGCTTTCTACTAACAGTCTCAACAAAGCTTCATATTTTTTTACTGTAGCAGGTAGCTTACCGTACCCCATTTAATAGACATTCAAAACCCTGTTAAACATTTCAGTATGACTTCATGTAGGCAGATCATAAATGTCCCCACCTCCCCAGACTGCTTAGTAATCATTATGTATCACCGATAACATTTACAGCTTTGCCAGTCTGTTGTCACCTTTAAAACTTTAACAGGAAATCCTTATATTTTCTTCTGGTCCTTGATAACACTATTGAGCAATACAGAGCCAAGACCCTATCTCATCAGGATGTCTAACAAAAAAAAAACCAAACTCCTTTCAAACCCCAAGACCTTTTTTCATGACTTCCCAGGTAACAGAAAGTTGGGAAAAGAGTGGTGTCTGTCAAAGCCATGTGACTATTCTGGCCATCAGTATACTAACAAAACATCTGTAATTAACTTAATTGTGGTAAGTAGCGAGTGAATGAAACCTATGTTAAAGATCACAAGAGGCCAGTGGGAACTGTATTAGGACCTGTTTTCCATCAGCTACTTTTCTGAATAAATTGCTCAAATGTATCTATATTCTTTGTTGTCCTATGCTGTAGTATAATGAATGGCCTTCTGTAAATGATTAAGTGCTTTATTATTTAACCAGCCACCAGAGCCACTCATTTCTCTGTGTATTACATTGTTGTAAAATTCATCACATATTTAAAAAGTAATTTGGAAAAGAAATGAAGAATCAGTATGTAGAAGGCAAGGGAAAATTCAAATGACTGCTGCCAAAAAGCCTAATTTCATTAATTCAGCAGCCTAAGATGTTGTTTATCCCCCAGTTCTTAAAACACGTACCAGTGTTTAAATTTAGACATATTGACTTCTGAGACATTTTTTTTCTGTTTGCAAAAGTACCAACAAATCTCTCACTTTCCATTCATACCAATTCTCTATCTATCCAAGCTATTAACATGGTCCCAGGCTCTCTTGATGAACTATGAAAGTATCAGAAGTCCATCATAGCAAAGACAAGTTTAAGAAATGCCCAATCATTTTTTAACAATTAGCATTTGGAATAAAGAAACAGACACCAAAAATAATACAAAAGATCTTTCTCATTGTCTTAGTAATTTTCTTGTTTTAGCCAGATATTTAACTTGAGGCTCACCTCTACTGCAGCCAGAAATCAGTCCTATGCTCACATACCAGAAACCAGCTCCTTAGATCGTACCAGCTAAGAGGTATCATTAACTTAAGAAGACCTGTGCCAACTGGCCCAACTGCAAATCATCAGCTGAAATCAAGTGCTTTCAAAGTCAAGTTGAACATAAATGTGTTTGGGTTTTTTTGGTTTTTTTATTTGCTTTGTTTCATTTTGGTTTTTGTTTTCATTGGGTGTTGTTTTTTTTTTTTTTCTTAGAAGGAGAACTAATCCTTCAATTTAGTCTTTCTTCCTAGTTTATTCTCTCTTGATTTGAGGCAAGAACAATGGAAATTTATGTTCCCTGACAATGGCTAGACTTTGCAGAGAATCTTACTCCCTGACAGTAGAGAAACAGCATAGAAAAAAGCTATGGGAGCTAAGTAGACAAAATTAATAAAAAGTCATTCTGCAAATCCAGTGGGTGTAAAACAGATGCAGCAGAAGAGAGAGGAGGTTGTTTAAATGGAGAGGGAGGATCAGTTTAGGGAATCTGTATACAGCTTTTATACATTTCAACATGATACTGTGAGCTGGCTGCTCACGGCTTGGATAAGTGCACTCTGTGCTGGGTTAAAAACTGGCTGGACAGACGAGCCCTGGGAGTGGTGGTGAATGAAGTCAAATCCAGTTGGCAGCCAGTCATGAGCAGTGTTCCCCAGGGCTCAGTGTTGGGGCTGGTCCTGTTCAACATCTTCATTGATGAACTGGATGAGGAGATTGAGTGCACCCTCAATAAGTTTGCAGATGACACGAAGCTGGGTGGAAATGTCGAGCTGCTGGAGGATAGGAAGGCCCTGCAGAGGGACCTGGACAGGCTGGATTGTTGGGCCGGGGCCAATTGTATGAGGTTCAACAAAGCTAAGTGCCGGGTCCTGCACTTCAGTCACAACAACCCCATGCAACGACACAGGCTTGGGGAAGAGTGGCTGGAGAGCTGCCTGGCAGAAAAGGACCTGGGGGTGTTGGTTGACAGCCGCCTGAACATGAGCCAGCAGTGTGCTCAGGTGGCCAAAAGGGCCAATGGCATCCTGGCTTGTATACTGTGGCCAGCAGGACCAGGGAGGTGATAGTGCCCCTGTACTCGGCACTGGTGAGGCTGCACCTCAAGTACTGTGTTCAGTTTTGGGCCCTTCACTACAAGAAGGACATCGAGGTGCTGGAGTGTGTCCAAAGAAAGGCAACGAAGTTGGTGAAGGGTCTAGAGCACAAGTCTTACGAGGAGTGGCTGAGGGAGCTGGGGTTGTTTAGTCTGGAGAAGAGGAGGCTGAGGGGAGACCATATTGCTCTCTACAACTACCTGAAGGGAGGTTGTAGTGAGGTGGGGGTCGCTCTCTTCTCCCTAGTAATGAGTGATAGCACGAGAGGAAACGGCCTCAAGCTGCAGCAGGGGAAGTTTAGTTTGGATATTGGGAAAAACTTCTTCACCGAAAGGGTAGTCAGGCATTGGAACAGGCTGCCCAGGGAAGTGGTTGAGTCTCCATCCCTGGAGGTATTTAAAAGACGGGTAGACGTGGTGCTTGAGGACATGGTATAGTGATGGACTTGGCAGTGATAGGTTAATGGTTGGACTTGATGATCTTAAGGGTCTTTTCCAACCTTAACAATTTTATGGTTCTATGATTCTATGATTTTCTTCTTACACTCAAACACAAATCTTGTGTTTCATCAATGATTCTAATCTTGATGATTTATGTAAAAAATTGTTTACAAACAGAATAACTGCATTAAAAAAGCTTTACTCTTGTTGTTTTTTGGAATTGCTTTTGACACAGATAAAGATTTGAGGGAGCCACAGTTCTGCTACGTGTTTGTTTTCATGCTGGTTTTAATTTTAAGCGATGCTAGTGACTAGTGTATCTGAAGGCTTGGATCATTACACATTCAGCCTCCCATTCCAAACCTTTCCCATGAACACTTGCTCCCATTTTTAAAAATAAATGGAGAAATACTCACTGTATTGAATCAGAAGATCCACTCTTTGGCTTTATATGTATGAACACCACATTTTTGTCAGTCCCTGTGAGACACACAGCGACTACTAGAAAGTTTTTTTGTGCCAGATTTACATATATACCCAGCCATATTATGGCCAACTTTTTAATGAGACTGTCAGTAATTCAGAACACTTAAAAGGTGAACAAATTGCCTCACAGCCAGCAATTAAGATATATATTGCTGTGAAATTCGAAAATAAACAATCCTGATCTAATTATCGTGGGGCATCTAGGATAATCAGAGGAAGTCCAAAAGAAGAGGATGGTGCCACATTTCTTTGCAGTCCCTTCAGTGCACACTCTCATGTGATAACACAGGCTTAGAGTCTTACAAACTGAGACAACCTCGTTTGATTCGTTGTGCTCAGGCCTCTTTCAGTTTAGCTCTGCTCATGACATCTGCATTTCCACAGCTGAGGGAATATTCTCTTTGCCTTGATATCTGTATATTAAAACAAAATTCAAATAAAACATCCCCTTATACATCTATGTGGACTGTCAACAGATTATAAGGAAATGCACCTTCTCTCAGCCTCTTGAGTTTCAATATTTTCTTTGAAAGAAACCAAACTGGATATTGCAATGATTTTGCAAACACTCCCATTTCATACTTAGCTGTGAAGACTGTTACTTTCATACAATTTAACAGAAGCATTTGGGTTCAAGGAGGGCTAAATACGAGGGAAGTGGGGGAGAGGGAATGGACCACATGTACCATAATGCACAAGAGTTTCCATGTATCACTTCTTAACACATGAGAGGCCATGATTTCTGACCCACTGATTTTATAACCATTGTGTTCAGTCCCTTGCTTTTGCTAGTTCTGACTAGTGTAATTGCTCTTCTTTTGCAAGAAGGATAGCTGGGGGGGCTGGGGAGTCTGAGGATAGCTAGGGGAGTGCAACAGTCATGACTGTAGTGACTGTTCTGCTGCTCACTGGACAGATGCAGCTCAGTCTGGGCACAGCAGAGAAAGCTCCCCAAGCTGAACGACAGGAGAGGGATCCCTGTCAGCCCTATGTGGCCACTCAGCTTCTGTCTCCAGGAATGATTACATCTCCTAGGCTTTCCAAGGAGCAAGGATTTTCCAGATAAGAACCTTCTGTAGATTATTGCATGACAGCCCCTGGATAAAAACTGTTTTGAAGATTACGTGGTCTCACCTGGGTTGGATTTTAATGCTGATCCGGAATGGGAAGGCTAATGGCCTAAACAACCCATTCACTAGTTCTTATTGTTAAAATGTCACCACAACTCCTGATAGAATTAAACTATATCAAAGTAAATACTTTTCTGTATTTGTATTAAATATCCGAGAGTAATAATCCACTTTATGGGCCAGTGAACTGGAAAATGAAATTATTTTATTAATGTGACTTTTTACTTATGATAGGAATGCAATGTCATGAAAATACCAGCATATTGGCTTTATTTTCACACCTGAAAATAAAACCAAAGCAAGAAAAAGTCTTCTGAAGTAGAGTAAAAGGATGTTGTTTGAAATTTTTCCCCAGCTCTGGCACTTAAGGTCTGGAGAAGAACTGGTTTATGGCTGATTAAAACAGCCCAGTTCCCTGTCTATGCTCCAGCTCTGCATCCCCTGAAATAGCCTCTTTGAAACCTACAGAATTTCAATAACTCTGCAAGTTATTTGCAAGCCCTGATGTCCCCCCGGCTGCACTGCTCCTGTCTGGGGTGGTGGGATGGGCCCCAGCTGCCAGTTCCTGCCATGGGGAGCCCCCACCATTCTTGAGCTGTGCAATGCCCTAAAAGATTTTTGTGTTGAAGATGATTTTTATCAAAGTTATTATCATCCTATATCTGTGTGGAGGAGAAATATGTCTAACCTAATTTTGTCTGATATCTTACATAATCCTTCCTAAGAAATAAATTAAAAACATTGATACTGGTAGGCAAAGGGGCTCTAGGTTTTAATTTAGATTTGGCTAATCATAATCCTGCCTCCTATAAGAAGGTTTTTGTTAATATGAATTTAGTTCTTAAGAGATTTTTTTTTTTTCTTAAAACCATCTTGGTCATTAAATCTCTTACAAAACCTGATTTAAACAAATAGACCAGAGTCGATCAAAACCTAGTATTAATCACTGTATCAGTATAGTTCACCACTGATACAATTCCTGAAACAAGTTAATATAATCCCCAAAAGGGTGGGGAAGTAGTGATGTAAGATCACAAATGTATTCTGGTGCTTATTCAGAGTTTAGGAATGTTTTGACAACTGTAGATCTCTCAGCAATATCTTTTTTTGTAGAGTCAACAAGTTTAATGAACATTAACAATTACAACTATTACTCAGGTCCAAAATTTTCTCTCACACTGCCAAAAACTTTTAGTGTGCTTAGTAGACCAGAGTAGCATGGGAAACTCTTCAGCCTTTATATTTCGGGAAATGATTGCTTTTCCTCAGAAAGCTAATCATGAGCTGGCAGCTATGGGGTATCAGCAATAGGCAAGACCAGTGGTAGACAGCATGCAAAAATACTCATGAAATTAACTTACTTAGCAATATACTGGTGGATGGCTACAAATAACACTGGCATTGTAAGATTTCTGGACTGGTTCATAAATAATTCACAGGCAGGAATAAATGTGTCAAATAATATATTCATAGTGATTTAAATGACTTGTTATAGGTTATGATAGGCCTAATAATGACCTAATTTCTCTGCTGTAAGTTAGTAGCACCTCTGCTGACATCAGAAAAGACCTCCCAGCAGAAAACTGAACCCAAACTTCATTCATGTCTTTGGTAAGTTTGTATTTCTAGATATTAAATTAAAAGATAACTACTAAGAGAAAGACCAACACTATCTGAGTTTTGAGGGAGTGATCTGTAAACTCTTCTCTCTACCACTGGTTAGTTCCATAGGTGTTTAAAATGCAGTAGTAGGTGCTTCTTCGAGGACCTGGGTATTTCTTATGAGCCTGAAATCAGGTGTCTGCATTCATTCAGCCTGTTCTTGACTGACGAGGTAGACAACTAGCTCCTGCCTTACCTCTGCAATGATCTTAAGGGTCCAGACATGCTCAGAATATGCTAAAAATCATTAAGCTAAGAAAATAGCCAAGGCCACTTTTATCCATATATATAGTCAGGGAAAGTGGTCAGGCCACCCCCGTTTCACATTAGACTAATAATAATACCAGATTGTCAAACTCCCTAGACCAATTATATACCAAAGATGTGCCAAAGATTGTTCAGGAAAATGGAGTGCTGGATGGCTACTAAGGAGATTCCTTCTGGACTGAACAAAAACAAAACACAGGGTGGGATTTGGAAGATCCTGTTAACTTGCTTCTTGCCACAGCTAGGGATCTGGATATCCTGGGGTTCTGGTACCAGGAACATAAGATAGTTTCAAGGCAGAAGCCTCACTTAGGCTACAAGCAGCTTAACATGAGCAGTTTGGCTATAGGTAGCACATAGGTTAGAGGACCAGAAAAGCCTGAGAAAGCAGCACAGGTGTTTCAAGACCCTCTTCACCCTGAAGGGTTTTACACAGTCTCTCATGTGTCTCAGAAGGATGCTGCCTAAAGGAAAAATATTTCAGGAAGGACGTGAATGCCTGCCTGCCTATCCCTTTCACCTGAATTAAGTTGGGGAATAGAATCATGTTTCTTAGTAATTAGGACACTCAGTCATGAGTGGATAGATCTGGGACTCTGGCTTCTTGAGTTGATACCTCATACTGCTCACTAAATTGAAACCAGATAACAGAGGAGCCACCAAGCAGAGGTGCATGGCTAGACCTGGAGCAAGGAAGAACTGGTCAGAGATGTGAAAGTCAGCAGGAGCTTTGGCTACAGTAAGCATGAGATAGTGGAGTTCAGGACTCAAAGAGGAGAAAGCAAGGCAAAAAGCAGGACTGCAACCCTGGACCTCAGGAGAGCAGAATTCAACCTTCTCAGAGATCTGCTTGGAAGAATCCATGGGATGCAGCCCTGGAAAGAAGGGTGGATCCAGGAAAGCTTGTTGATATTCGAGGATAACCTCCTCCAAGCTCCCAACAACTAGGAAATCAATAAAAGGAGGCAAGAGGCATACCTGCATGAGCAAAAAGCTCCTAACTGAACTCAGACATAAAAAGGAACTGCACAAGAGGTGGAAGCAGGTAGACATGACCCAAGAGGAGTTGTTATCCAATATTGCAGTGATAGGGTTAGAAAAGCTGCCTTGGCTTTTCTAGCCAGCTGGAGTTGAATCTGGCAAGGGATGTGAAGGGCAACAAGAAAGGATTCTACATGTACATGAACAGCAAAAGGAAGACTCAGAAAAATGTGGTACTGCTGCTGAAAGCAGCACAAGAGCTAGTGAGAAATGACATGGAAGTGGTCAAGGTACTCAGTGCCTTCTTTGCCTATGTCTTTACTAGTAAAACTGGCCTTCAGGAATCCCAGGACCCAGAGACCAGAAGGAGAATCTGGAACAAGGAAGACTTGCCCTCAGTGCACTAGGACCAGGTTAGGGAGCACTTAAACAAACCAGACATACAAAAGCCCATGGGCGTTGAATGACTGAACACACAAGTGCTGAGAGAACTACCTGATGTCATTGTAAGGCCACTCTTGATTATCTTTGAACAGTCATAGCAACTAGGAGAGGTTCCAGAAGACTGGAAGAGGGCAAAGGACACTCCTATATTCAAGAAGGCCAAGGGAATATCCAGGGAATACAAGTCAGTGAGTGTCATCTCAGTCCCTGGGAAGGTAATGGAGAAAATACTTCTGGAAAGCACTTCCAAACACATTAAGGAAAAGAAGGTGATTGGGATTAGTCAGCATGGATTTATAAAAGGGAAATCATGCTTATCCAACCTGATAGCTTTCTACAATGAAGCAACTACCTTAATGGACAAAGAGGGAGCAGTAGATGTTGTTTACCTCAACTTTAGTGTATACCCTCTCACATTGTCTCCCATAATATCATCATAGACAAGCTGACAAAGTATGGGTTAGACATGTGAAATAAGGTGGATTGAAAAAATGGCTGAGTGATTGCACCCAGAGGGTTGTGAGCAGTGGCACAAAGTCCAGTTGGACACAAGTCAATAGTGGTGTATCCCAGGGGTCAATACTCAGGCCAGTATTGTTTAACATCATTGATGACCTGGATGATGGAGCAGAGTGCATTGTCAGACAGTTTGCAGATGACACAAAACTGGGAGGAGTGGCTGCCATTCAGAGCATCCATGATGGGCTGGACAGTTGGGCAGAGAGGAATTTTATGAAGTTCAACAAAGGGAAGAGCAAAGTCCTGCTCTGGCAATGAATAACCCCAGTCACTGGTTCAGCTGCGGGGCCACCTGTCTGGAAAGCAGCTTTGCTGAGAAGGATCCTGGGACCCTGGTGGAAACCTAGCTAACCATGAGCCAGGAATGCACCCTTGCAGCAAAAAAGGGAAATAGTATCCTGAGCTGCATTAGAAAGAGCATTGCCAGCATATCAACAGAGGTGATCCTTCCTCTCTGATCATCACCGATGAGAGTATAGTGCTGGCCTCCAAAGTTCAAGTAAGATACTGACTTAATGGAGCAAATCCAGCTCAGGGCCACGAAGATGATGAAAGGACTGGAGTATTTGTCATATGAGGAGAGGCTGAGACTGTTGGGAGTGTTTAGCCTGGAGAAAAAACTCAGGGGGATCTTATTGCTGTGTATAAATACCTGGCAGGAGAGAATGAAGAAGACAGAGCCAGGCTTTTTTCAGTGGTGCTCTGTGAGAGCACAAGAGGCAATAAACACAAATTAAAAAAGGGTAAATTCCATGTGAACACAAGGAAACCCTTTTTACTGTGAGGGTTGTCAAACAGTGGAATATATTGCCCAGAAGGGTTAAGGAGTCTCCATCTTTGGAGATACTGAAAATCCGACTAGACACAGTCCTGGATAACCTGCCCAAGGTGACATTACTTGAGCAGGGAGGTTAGACTAGATGATCTCAAGAGATCCCTTCCAACCTGAATGACTGTGTGATTCTGCATTTCTATGAAACAAAAATCTTAGCAGTAATTCTGGGAGAGGAAACCACCACCTCATCATGCTATTCTAAAATCAAGTGACTGTCCAAATTAACAAATCTTGTTGGTTGAACCAGCCCGATCACCATGACCTGACTGGTACAAATTGCAGCATAAATTTAGAGAAGGGTAGTGTAATGGAAGCACCCATCAAGATTTATTTACTTTTATGGATACATTGTGTCTTTCACCTATATTATGAAATGCACACTTAAACCTTTGCTTCAGTTCTGACCCTATCCTGATGTGCTGGATTAACTTTTAGTTTTTCAATTATCTTTCCCCACACCCCCTCCCAAGAAAGACAGTAGCTGCACAAATTTATCTTTTCCATGACTGTAACCATAGCAACCCAAACAGTTCATTTTCTGTCTCAAATAATGTGCATGGCTCTGTCTGACTAACAATTCAGTGAGGACATTGACAAATGATCTCAGTATTCAGGCAGACGTTTAAAATATGCAGATATTTGTCTGAATTCTAATATGGCCAATGGATACTCAAATGATAAACTCTGCGATTCTCAAGTAAAATGAAAGAGAACTTTTCCCTGAGGATACTTCTCATTAAAGGTTTCAAAACAGATATATTTTGAGTGATGAATATATTCAGTGAGATAGATTTTCTCCTAGAGATCAGAGCTATTTTGTTCATATGTTAGAACTTTTTGTTTTCTAGACATTGTCTTTTCTTTATTAGCTAGTCAGCAAGGGAAGAAAAGTAAAAAGGTCTCTTCCCTCCCTGCTCTGAGGGTGTCCTGTCCCATCTGCCCCACCCCAATAACTGATCTTCAAGAAAAGAAGAGAAGCTTTTGAAAGGCTCAACAGAACTTAGTCATGTTGGGGAAGGCAGCATGTGGTCCACCAGCATCATCATTAATCTGATACGGAAGTAAGAGGTGTTGGCCTCTTTGCATGTTAAATATTGACCTCCCCGAACTGCACGTCAGCTAGAAGCTGAGCACATTTCCACAATGAGGTTGGTTACACACTGAAACAGATTTACCCGAGAAAGTATGGAACGTCCATTGCTGGAAATACCAGACAAGGCTTTGAGCAGCCTAATGTAACTTTGAAGTTCTCTCATCTTGAGTGGGATTTGGACCAGATGACCTCAAGAGACGCTTTCAACCTAAATTATTGTGTAATTACATGATTCAAAGTCCATTGCTTCAGTTCATGTAAGTCATATGAAATAGTTCACAAATTAATAAGATTTCAGTCTCTGTTTATATGTGGTGGATTCTTACTAGAAAGACAAAAGTGAAAGACCCTTCATTTCATAACTAATCCATCTCCAGAGTTGTCCAATTCCCTGAGCCCAGTATTTACTTTTAAAATAGCATTGCACTTCAAAAACACATTGCCTCATTTATAATGCTTCCTACTCTCCTGACAGTTCATCTGTTGCAAGGAATGCAGAGCACTGTCAACATTTTATGCATGCAGCTACCCTTCAACATTGGTCTTGATTGCAGATGCAAGGTTGAAAGTATCATTAACTCTGCAGTGAACTTCTCCACCAATGGAATCCAGCTGTCAGCTCCTCTTTCCTGGCTTCTCACCTGGTTTCCTGTCAAAACTAACAAGGACTGTCATGTGGGATGAACTTTTCTTTATTTCTTTATTTCTTTCCTGTTATATCACTTGCATAACAGCATTTCCCGTGCAAGTGGAATTTAAACAGTGACTTCAGCAAGTTGATGAACAAGAAGTTCATGAGGACAAATGCTGATTTTACATGGACTGTTAAAGGAAAGTGTACTAGGTATCCAGCAGCTTTACTGATGCTAAACAAATAAACAAACAACCCTCCCAAGAAAAAAAAAAAACAAACCTCCTGAAACCTCAAGTATTATTTGCCCCCAGGTCCCCAAGAAAGAAGAGTTCTTAGTTTGTAATTCTAAAAGTCTGTAGTGACCTACCTGATTACAAAGTTAAAACCAAACAAACAAAAAAGCCAAACAAGCAAACAAACAAAACACCAAACATACAAAAAGAATTTAAACCAAACATTTGCATGACTATTTACAGGCAGACCAATGAGGTCCACACATGCTAAATATGTTCTTTGTTTAGTGAAAGAGCACATCAAGTCCACCATAAAAGAGCTGATCTTAAATAAGTTAAGGAACAGTCCTGAATACTTAAACTAATAAGCCTTGGGCTCCAGAAGATATTCTTATCTCAGCATGATCACAGTTAGAAAAAATTAAGCTCTTACAATCTTGGCTTTATTGTTTTGACAGTAATTCTTCAGCAATAGTTTCCATCTCAATTTACCTTAGTCTGTGGTTCTAGTCTGTTTTTCTGGTTTGATTTTTTCCCTTGCCAGAACTGAAAGCTCAGAACAGCATCTGAAAAAGGAACCATACCCTGATTTGTACATAGAGAAAAAAATAGATTCTAAAAAAAGAAACATAGTTGGTAATTTTGATGATGCTAAATGTTGCCAAGAAGGATGTGGACACATTGACTCTGCTGCAAGAGTTATGGACGGGGAGCTTTTTTGAGTGAGAGCTATTCAGACAAACATCACAAATTCCTTGAACACCAGGAGATGGAGTATATGTCACTAATCTCCTGGACAACACCTCACTCACTGGATTAGAAGTGTGGCCCTAATATGTCAGTTCCCTTGCCCTTGCCGCTGCCCTTGTCCTTGCCTCAGTGGTTTCTGAAGACATAGTGTACTTTGTGAATATGGGTATGTATGTATGTATTTTTCCTAAATGTATCTGCATTTATGTAGTTCAAGAATGTAACTAAGGCTTAGAGGGTCCTGTTGAATAATCTCTAGCCGTGCTACTCTTGTGCCCTGTAGAAAGCAAAGGAAATAAATATTCAGGTTTCAAAAATGCCAAGTATATCCACTATGTCAGAAAAGTTAATCTAGGTAAAATAAACAAATTAGGAGATGCATGCAGAGAAGTTACATCAAGCAGTGGCAGCTGATACAGTGCTTTTTAGGGTGATTGTGTAAAACAAGAAGAGAGTGAAAATGAAGTCAGATTATAGGAAAAGGTCCTACATCCATCACCGAACACTACCACTGAAGTAGATCATTTCAAACTGAAGAGCTATTGTAAGCTCCGTTTTCCCTTTCTAACAGCTTTTTCATTGCCATCCATCACTTTTTTTTTTTTTTTCCATTACTATGGAGGGGAGGAAACTCATCACTAACCAGAGGTCAGAGAGCCAAGAGGACACTCATTTAATCTGAGTCCTGCGCGCCTCAGAGAAATATTTAACCTGATGGGAAAAACTAGAATAGGTTATCGGTACAGAGGACCTGTTATAGGAAAGACACAAGTAAATTGTTTGTAGGGAATATATTCTTCTTACTTTTACAGGGAGAAATACAGGTTTGGCTTGGAGGTCATGAATGCTTTTATAGAATCAGAAGAGAAAGTCTGCACATTTAAGGGGAAAAAATAAAAGCTTACTTTTTTTGGTAAAAGTAAAGAAATCAAGGGTTGGAAAATGGATTGGCAGAGTGCAATACTGATGGAGGGGACAATTTACTTGCCTTTCTGACAGGCTGGTAGAACTGTCTGGCAGAGCTGAGTTGACCTCTGTCAGGAGGAATGGTGACAGGCTATCCTGAGAAGGTGTATAGGCTTCAGAGCCAGCTCTTAGAGGATGATGTGTGCCTAAGGTTAGTTCTCTAAGCACCTAATGCCTCACCAGGAGAAAGTGTTACTTACACAGACAACACCTGGTCTGCCAGCAGGTTTGCTGAAGTATAATACACAGATGAATTGTTGTGTATTTCCATCTCCTCTCACTGCCACCTTACTTTCTGCATAGCAGATGCCAGCCCTCTGTCACAAATGTGTGTTTAAGCCTTTTTGTGATCTGCATCCTGAGGAGGAAGCTCATGTTCTCTGAATGTGCCAGGCAGGGGCTGAGCTCTCAGAACCCAGCTATTCAGGCTGAGCAGTGGTAAAGCAAGAATCCAAGGGGCCTTGAGAGAGAGTGGGAGGAAAAGATACTTAAGGGGCAAGAAGGTGACTTAGAAGGAAGGGGAGATTTGGGAGTATGTAGTTGTACATATGTGTGTAGGTGAGATTGGTGTGGAAATGCAAGCTGCTGGATTTTCCCCTTTTGCCTATCTTTATATCCAAAATTTATTTATATCCAAAATACTTGGTAAATAAAAGTGTTAAGTAAAGGAAAAAGAGTATAAAAAGGGAGAATAAATGCAAGATGAATTAGGAATTTTCTTCTCTTCATCAAGATATTTATATTTTATTCACTGTATAGTAATAGTGATGATATAGTGGAAAAAGATTGATTTTTTTTGTTTGCTGTCTTTGCATGACCTTGCTGTTTGCTGTTGTCTTTTCATAATTTGTGGAAGTCATGACAGAATGTACCCAACTGCAATAAGGCAGGAGAGGGTTAAAGGTTAGCAAAGCAGATGGAAGACTGCATTTGAAACCAATCATCTGAGTAGCGGAAGAGAGGACTGTAGACTGCTTTAAAAAGTGGAAAATTGAGACTGACTGCAGACTCCTTCATTCCCCCACCTCCAAGTCTCCTGAGAAGCAGAGGTTTATGGGATCAGAAATCCCTTTCCCATTGCTTTGGTTTGGGAAGAGCAAAAGTCTGTGGTCATCATGGTGTCAGGGAGCTGATTGCCCAGTTAAGTAAGAATAATTCGGTGTTAGGGCTGTTACGCAGAAATCCTGTATCTTAGAAAAGGAGTCTAGGAAGGCTGAATCGAGACTAATGGTTGGGAATGCCTAGCAAATGTAGAGAATAAAAGTACTGCAGTCTCAGAAAAGTGTAAGTTGGTGGCTGGCCAAAGTGAAGTGCTGAGTTTCAGGTCGCTTTTCTACTTGTAATACTTACAACTATTGTTAAATTTTGTGAATTTCCACAGTTATTGACAATTTAAGGTGTAGAGAGTGCTCCTTCAGACTATTGTATCAGAAAGACAACAGACAAAGCCGATGGCATTTTAAATGATACACATATTAGTTTTTGACTTAATTTATATGGTGACAGTTCCACCCCCATGGTATTTACTTCCAAGATACTTCCCCCAAAAGGCTGGATTGCAGTGAAATCTCAGTTCAATTCAGGGAAGTGAGATGATCCAACAAACTGTCAATACCATTTTTTAGTACTGTTATATACCTTATTTTCCAAGCTCTCATATGTCAGGTCATATCAACTGCTGATTTCCACCTGGTCTGGTTAGAGGCTGTGACAAGTCAGATGTCTGCTGCTTGATCAGTAAAATGGACAGTTAGGGATATCAGCATCAATTATGGCCTTAATTGCAAATTCAGCTGGCCGCTGTAGCCAGGTAGGTGTAGCCTCATCTTTTACTGTGCACCCAGAAGATCTCAGCATCTGTTATAAATGTTGTTTTTTCAGAGAGAGCATCTTAAACACATATGCTTCTTCTGCAATGTATCTCTTACCCTTGGCGGGTTTTGTGCTTAAAAGTAACAGAATCATAGATATCTCAAAAATGATCAGGCAATGAAGAGATATATCCCATATCCTCATGAAATTCAACAAGAAGTGCAAAGTCTTGCACCTGGGCAGGAAAAACCCTAGGCATTTTGGGGTATGTGCTGGGGGCTGGCAAGCTGGAAAGCAGCTTTGCAGAGAAGGCCCTGGGGGTCCTGGTGGGCAATAAGTTGAACATGAGCCATAAATGTGCCCTTGCCACAAGGAAGGCTAACGGTACGCTGGTCTGCATTAGACAGAGTATTGCCAGCAAGTTGAGGGAGGTCATCCTTGCCCTCTCCTCAGCACCAGTGAGGCCACACCTGGAGTACTCTATCCAGTTCTGGGCTCCCCAGTACAACAGAGACATGGACATACTGGAGAAAGCCCAGAAAGGGGCCACTAAGATGATGAAGGACTGGTGTGTCATCTCTCCTACCAGGAAAGGCTGAGAGAGCTGGGACTGTTCAGCCTGGAGAAAGGAAGGATCAGGGGGATCTTACTACTGTATATACATACCTGAAGGGAGGGTTGCAAAGACGACGGAGCCAGGCTCTTTTCAGTGGTGTGCAGTGACAGAACCAGGGGCAATGGGCAGAAACTGAAATGTGGGAGGTTCCTTCTGAACATCAGGAAACACTTTTCACTGTGAGGGTGACTGAACCCTGGTACAGGTTGCCCAGAGAGGTTGCTGGAGTTGCCATCCTTGGAGATATTCAAAAGCCATGCGGATACAGTCCTGGGTAACCTGCTGTAGGTGACTCTGCATGAGCAGGGTGTTGGACTAAACGACCTCCAGAGGTTCCATCCAGCCTCAACCACTCTGTGATTCTGTGATATTATCTCATAAAGGAGGGCACAGAATTTATACAGAATTAGGAAGTACAGGAGTTACACCAATACTAGTCAGGTTCAGGACATCTCAGTGATATGGCAATATTGCTGAGTAGAAAAAAAAGTCTTATGGGTTTATTGTTCTCTCACTGTTGCTATTTCAAGGACTTGTTTAGGATTTATTGTTTATTGTTATACTTATCCAGCTTTACCTGACCTTTAGGTGTTAGAATTACCTATAGTTTTATGTCTCCAAATTTCAAAGAAAAATATAGCAAGGTAGCTCATATGGCTACCTCATCTGTGGCGGTAAATTCATCCACTGATCCTGTCAGTGGAGAGGTGTTTGACATAGTGTTTGGGGAAAGGGAATTCTTTGGCTGGCTGGTTCTTTGGAACTGTTTTTTTATGAAGAATTTACAATAGCTGTGTTTAAATGCGAGCTCATGAGAGCAACTCAGGAGGTTCCTCTTAAAACAGGTTTTATTTTTGTGTGAATATGAGCTCCACAACTTCATCCTTTTCTTGAATAGTAAAGGTTGCTTCATCACCTGAAGCTCTATCTCTGAAAACTCTCCTGGTATTGCTTTAGCAGTGAATATCACATATATTGCTTTTTCATTAGAAGTAGAGTATATTTGGTGATTTTTAGCCAGGTTTGCAATAAGAGAATATAGAAATCCTTTTGGTGAAATCACTGAATACTTTGTACACAGCCCCTGGGAACAAACCCTCCATGTACAGAGAGGCAATTGTGGAGTATCAGTTTCCATGCTTAAACTGAGGTTTGTAGTATCTCTATTGAATGTAGAAGGAGGACTTCAGTCTAAGCAAGAGACTCAAGAGAAGACATTGATGTGTCCCCTCCTAACTGTAACTATTACAATATTTTATCAATACAGATTGCACTTATTCTATGAATTTTTTATTCATGTTTCTTTGCTTAAAGGTATAGCATCTGCCATGGTTTAACTCCAGCCAGCAACTAAGCGCCACACAGCTGCTCCCTCACTCCCCCCTGGTGGGATGGGGGAGAGAATCGGAAGAGTAAAAGTGAGAAAACTCATGGGTTGAGATACAGACAGTTTAATAGGTAAAGCAAAAGCCCCGTGTGCAAGCAAAGCAAAACAAGGAATTAATTCACTACTTCCCATCAGCAGGCAGGTGTTTGGCCGCCTCCAGGAAAGCAGGGTTCCATCACGCGTAATAGTTACTTGGGAAAACAAACACCGTAACTCCGAATGTCCCCCCCATTCCTTCGTCTTCCCCCAGCTTTATATGCTGAGTGTGATGTCATATGGTATGGAATATCCCTTTGGTCAGTTGGGGTCATCTGTTCCAGCTGTGTCCCCTCCCAACTTCTTGTGCATCCCCAGCCTCCTCGCTGGTCGGGTGGTGTGAGAAGCAGAGGTGGCTTTGACTCTGTGTAAGCACTGCTCAGCAACAACTAAAACATCCCTGTATTACCAACACTTTTCAGCACAGATCCAAAACATAGCCCCATACTAGCTACTATGAAGAAAATTAACTCTATCCCAGCCAAAACCAGCATAGCATCTTACAATGGTACAAAAGCATCTGAAGGGTTGAAGGTCAGGCTATTAAAGTACATTTTTAATAAATAAAAGTTTGCAGATTAAATGTATGAGGCAAGGAAAAGTGATAATCATGAAGGGCTAGGCTCATTCTGCTATCTCATTCTTGACGTTGTTGGTGCTAATGCCCCCCTCTGTGCTGTCCTTTCTTCCTCAGAGACTGGGAACTCCTCAGGACCTCTGTGATGGTCTGCCTCCAAGACCTCCATTTCTACCCATTACAACTAATTAACTAATTAAATTGAATTGCTTTGTTTTGAGACATAGTTTCTGCCTATTGGCAGTAATTACTTTATCCCTGAGGCTGGAAGCTGTAGGCACTACCTTGCAGTGCTCAGGTGTATTCAATGAGTTGAGAGTAGTCAAACTATTGAGGATATTATTCTGCAGCTGATGTCTCTGGAAAGCTCCTGCAGGTACTAAGTACCGCTAAGGGATACTGCTAGTAGGGTAGAGTAGGCTGCAACTCCTGGTGACAGAAACAGAATAACATTTGTTTTTTAAAGATGTACTTTGTGATGATAATAATAATATGCAATTATTATTGGTGTTGATCAAGAGAACTGATGACTGAAAACCTGAAAACTGACACTAGTGAGGAATGACTGAAGAGGGAAGGAAGGAAAGAAGGAAAGACTACCTGTGTATAACCTTCAGATAAACTGCTATCTCAATCCATCTCATCAGTCAATTGTTTTGGTGCATTGGTTTGCTGTTTAGGAAAACCACATTAACTTCTGCTTGACATATAAGGCTTTTATAAGAAATACATGGATATATCATCAGCCGGTATGCATCAATATTGCCTCATACTGAGGCACATTTTCAAGTAGGTACTCTAACTTACATCCAGATGCATGCTTCCAAATGTTGCTGGTAAATGTACATATTCTTACTAACTTCACAGTTAGGATGTGCTTAGATATTTTGCTGAACTGGGCTCTGAATCACCTAGTCTGTACTCCTCTTTACTCACTGTCTGGTTTGTCCTAAGAAAGCAGCTAGCATCTTGGCAAGGGGCTAAAGATGACGTTGTACTAGACAGAGTGTGTCACTGGTGAGAGGACCTGTGAGATGGTGAGATATTTTAGGCTTGCATGACTTTGCTTCTGTGCAAAATAATCTTAACTGTTGGGTTCTGCTGCCAAATAAATGTGATGCTGCTTTCTAGCACTGGTGCGCAATCTCCTTTTCTTCATTCTTGGAATAATGTGATTAATTATTTACTTATTTTTAATGGAGACTTCCTCAGGATGGATTCTTCTTTTAGGTTGTTCTGAGACATTAGAGCATATTTAAGGTTATCAATATAATTCCACAACATTAGCTAGAAATGAGGAATATAGGAATTCAATGTAATTTACTTTTTCTTTAACCCAGTGGCCAACCCTAACTTTTGCCATTACATAGCAGTAGAATTTATGACTTAATGATCTCATGTACAGCAAGCTTAAACTATGAAATCAAATCACATGAGTCTTTCTCTGTAATATTCTTTACAGTTGAGGTCTTCACAGAATCTCGGTTTTAGATTTAATGGCTTAGCAAACTATAATGTAACTAAAAACTATCTACTTGATAGAGTATTCAGAATGGTTTATTACTAATATATTGGCTAAAAAATATTGCAGGAGCAAGTGAATGGAAAAAAAAATATCTTCATTGTGATGCATTGGCTGTACCAAATAAACTCTGTGTGATCAGAGCCTTAGAAGTATAAACTAATAAAATGTAAATTGACTGACAGTCAGTCAATTTTTCAGTACTCATGTTTACCCAAAGATGTACTCCTAAATTTCTGATAGTAGTAAAAGCCCAGGTGAAAAAATACTTTTCTACAATCATATTGAAGGCTTCTTTAGAAAGCAATAATTATAATAGTGTTATCATAAATACTCTTCCACTAATCAGAAAAGAGAACAACACTTACAAATTATTTTCCATAATGACTACTAGAAGTGCAAATTAATTCAGGACAGTGTGCTAAATATAGTAAGTGTGCACAAAGGCAAAAAGTGTGCTCTGTCCACTCGTGAAAACATCCAGTTTACCAAGGTATACCAGCAGTCTTTATGAACAACATGAAATAGAACAGACATTGATAACTAAGCAACTCACCTATTCCACCAAATCTATATACCTCAAATTATTCTAGGTCTATAGCAGATCCCAGTTCACAGTATTGATCTTCCTGAAACCTACACTTTGACATTCTTACTAATTATACTTAAATTTAAGTACAAGGCAAATTACTAGCTTAATAATTCTTTTTTCTTCATAGGCTTTGGAAAAGGCTATCATTAACTAGGTTAATTTTTCATGGTCAGACATTCAAAAGTCAAGAAATATTAAATCTAAGGCTACGTGTGATGCTTTATTTCTAATATCCTTCATATTTTTGTGAGAATGTTGTTTGATTATATGCATTTGTTTTAAATCTGTTTTTAAAAACCTTTGAAGCTCATGTTGAAGGAAACAATCACTAAAATATGATGGGAAATAGATAACTGAGTAAGGTGTAAATAAGTTTACTGAGGAAAAAAAAAAAAAGCTAAAGTAACCTAATATGTTTCTCTGTTAAGATTACCAATTATAGAATAAATAAACACTGTAAATGTACTATAGATTTGAAAAAGTTTGGCTCAATAAAACACTTGCTGCAGTGCCACTTGAAAAAAAATCAGTGTTAGAACAAACAAAAAGTCTGCTGCTGAGTGGATTAAGAATTTGATAACTACGAGACAGCTGCATGTTATGTTGCTAGAGGAAATATCAACTGTATAGAAGGTTACCAGTGAAATTCAAGCACAAGATAAAATAAAAAAGGGAGAAATCTTCCTGTTATAAAATGCAAGCTCACAAATTAAGGGATTACTAATATTTGTCTAAGTTCAGGATCACTGACTGGCAGTTGCAGAAGAAACCTTTATGAAAGGTTTCATAGTTTCATACAGTTCATACTCCATATGAAAATGGAGTAACTGTATACCTCCAGGATGATACAAGAATGAAGAACATATACTAGGTGCATATTTATAACAGAGACTTCCAGAGAATGAGAAGGACTAGTACCAAAGTAAAAATATGCATAAGACTTTTCATCAATTCAAACTATAACAGGTTCAGAGAAGGTCCAACTGAGGATTCAAGAAAATACTTTTCTATTTATGATACTAAAGGATTCTTCTAGGTTAGGTTAGCAAAAATAAAATTAAGAGAGGATATAATTATTGGTGTCAATAAAAATAGAGGGATTAACTCAGGTAGGTGTGACATTTTCTTATTCCTATTGTTGTCACATACAGTAGAGTGAAATAAATTGTGAGAACATGACATAAATGTCTTATTCTTTAAAAGACTAAAAGAAAGTTATCCATTTTATAATATAAAAATGCAAGAAATCGTGCCATTCCACCCAAAGCCAGAAATTCTTAAGTCTTTGAAAACTATTATTATTCAGATAAGCCTATTCAGTCCTCAGGCATAGTGCAACCTCCCATATGCTTAGATCAATGGAACCAAAGACAAATGTGTGAAGTGTGCTGTTGCAGGAAAGGCACAGCTTGGGCAATAGTAGCCTGCCCAAAGACAATTCCTTCATACAAATAGGCTCTGTTTCTCCCATTTTCACCTTCCCACTGCAGTGGCCTCCCAAACAGAAGGAAGCTATTGTATTATAAAAGACAAACTCCAAATCATAAACATTATTTGTCACGGGGGAGGATTAAGTTTTTCATCAAAGCGTAAGGTCCACCTGAGGAAACTCTAATTTTATATGCACTTAACAGAATAGTTACAGTTAGCTGAAATGTAAACCAGCAAATACACAACACTGAGCAAAACTGTGTGAAGTTTATTTGTCAGTCTTGCTTTATGCAACTGAATCTTGGGCCAACGTTTTGGTTTAGCTTTTTTTGAAAATAAGTCCACCTTCTCCTGAGCACAGATTATGCCATCCTTGGAAAAGTGAAAACTTGGGCTTTCACATCCCTCACAAGTATAAATTCAACTGGAATCCACTGGTTTTCATCTGAAATTCTGAATCATGGGACTAGGTAGCATATAAGGTGGTACATATTCTGTTTTCTCAACCTGGAGCAACTGAGCCTGAGGGAGAAGTTGTTGCTCTAGATTTTTAAACATCAGAAGAGAACGGGGTAGAAGGAAAAAGTCCCAGGTGATAAAGCTAGTCATGGTGGCCTTCTATTTAGCTAGAGGATTTTTCCTGTTGCTTAGTACAAGGGTACTTATTAACCTAGACTTCTAAAGACCTGTTCTGATTTTCAAGCTATACAGCTGTTTAAATCAGTTCTGAATTTGCGCTGTCATAACATAACGGGTAATCTCTCTCTCCAACATGAAAGCAGACATTCAGAGAAGAAAGGATCTGACTTTTTTCTAGATTGTCACCTTTCTTTTGTAAATAGATGCTTCTGGTCTAGGGCTGATGTTCTGGAAATCAATGTACTGAAACCCACTCTGTTTCAGTGAGATAGTGCTACTCCAAATACCTTTTAAACAAGCTGGGGTTTATTTGGAGAAACTATTGGATGACTTCTTACAGTTAAAAATTGTTTAAAGTTCATTAGGAAATCAAAATAAATCAAATATACACAAATGCATTGCTTGTGAGGTTTCTCACACTCAGACATGAGGTGACTGAGAATTCTTGTTTACAAAAGCTTTAGTTTCCTTAAAAAGTTCAAATCCATCCTCAAAAAAATTAGACTTAATAATTCACATTTATAGAAATAAGACTTTTTTTCAAAATGTATTCTTTAGTAGTTTGCAAGCTATATTCTGAAATTGAGTCAATTCTTTGACTTCTGTGAAAAAACTTTCAGAAAGTTGCAGTGTATCATATCAAACACATAAAACCTCTTAAGGTAGTTGATCTTATTTGATTTAATAGGTGAAGAAAGCCTGGCAAATAGCAAGTCAAGAGGCTTGTTTTAGCAGTTTTTGCTTAGTAACCTTCATGGCTTTGTATTGTGTTTTATAAGATGCTTCCAGTTACATATGAAATTTCTACATGACATTAAAGAGGTAAATGTCAATGTCAGAAGTCTTAGATCAATTAGGCAGACTTACATGAAAAGTCTTGTTTTAGCATATGTTTGAAGTAGCTTGAATTATGCTTCTCAAGATTAAAACAACATTAGGATGTCCCCTGAGAAACCCTCAGTCTCTGTTTTCTACATATGACTGAGCCATGGGCTCTCAGAACTTCTTTCCATACGTGTTTGGTTTCATAATGGGTTATGTACTTCTTAAGCACCTCTTTCAGTAATCCTGTAGTGAAGGGTGTGTATGTTTGTCTGTGTGAGAGAGAAAGACTTTATTTGAAAGAAATAGTCAAGTAACTTAGAAATATATTAGTCCCATACACAGATGGTTATCTTCCTCTTGTCTCCACTTTCAGCCTTTGTTAAAGAGATATATGGTGGGCCTTAAGTCTGTGACTCATTTTCATCTATGGGGTCATCTCAGTGGATATCTTTTTTGACTTGTGAAATTGATTAGGAAAAGCACTGCATTAATGCTAGTCTCAGTAGGCTGATGTTTCTCTGCAGGGTTTAGAATGATGTAAATTTTATTATGGACTGATGGCTTCAGCCCTTCAACTTGTTCTGATCCCTGGGAAGAAATTCCATCAGCAAGAGCTATCAACAGTCCAGTGCAAAATAAAAGCAGTGTTACTTTCAAGACTAAGGAGGTTATTTATTATTTTTTAATAGGGTAAATAAAATCCAAGTAATTTGCAGTTCTGCCTGTGTACTTACAAATGTTGATCAACATCATAAATCAAGAAAGTGTGATACAACTTTAAACCCCGATTGTTAAACTTAAATGTTAAAGCTCCCTTCACAATATATTGATGTCTTAAGCTGTCAGTACTTGGCTATTGGAAGGAGAGTATACAGATCTGCTTGCTAATTTGCAATGCAAATACATTGCAGTGACAGCTTGTGTTTCTATGCATTTATTTCAGTTGGGAAGCATTGCTTGGAATTGAAAGCCTTCTGATTTGTCTAATTTATGTAAATACTGTGAACACCCATTCTGTTCTCAAAGTCAACTCATAAGCAAGAAATCTAACATATTCTGTTATGACCTGAGAATTTTTTTCTTCCTTACTATTAAGAGATTAACTTTACCTATGGCTAGACTTTAGTTTATGAAACCTAATGGCAGATCTTCTGGTATTTCTCAAGAGGATGTGTTTTAATTCAGTGAAAATTAAGCTGCTTCATGAGCTGGAATCTGATGGGTCAAACTCAGCATAAAATAATTTGACTCTTGGAGGGTTAATAGAAAGAACACCATACAGAGCTGAGCAAAATATGAATAAACAAATTTAGCTGCATAGCAAATTTCTCTGAAGAATTATAATAAGAAACGCTTCAGAAAGAGGCCATTAGGAGTGACAGACAATTACTAGTCAAAACACATCTTCCAGCTTTACTCTAGAGCTATTATTTTTCAATCATTTTTGTAAACACCAATAATATTCTCATATGTCATATATTATTGTTCTAAATTGTTTGTTTATTTGAAAAGGGACCCCTCCCAAAAAAAAACGAAAAACAAAAAACGAACATGCATGAGGAACAGGATGAGTAGCTGTGATTCCTTTCATGATTTTTTCCATGAAAAAAAAAAAGAAACCACTTGTAAATGCAATGTTGTGTATCAGTAAAAACATCCTACGATAACATTACTGGTATGTTTTGCTAAAACTTCTTTCTCTTTGCCTATAAGAACAAAAAAATCAGGCAGAAATTTTACATGCTAGGTCTCTGGCTCAGATTTTTTTCTTTAGAAGGATATTTTTATTTAGATGCAAATTATTTCATATATGTCCATTTAAAATTCTTTAGTTCCTTGAGGATTCTTCTTGTCTGTAAAAGAATGGCTAAGTTTTCAGCAGAATGTATCAGCAGATTGAGAATGCTTTTCTTTTCTGTCACCAATGAATTCTGAGAATCTTTCTTCACTTTTGGTGTGGCAAACAAGGAAAAGTCAGTAGATTTTAATTTGATTTTCTTTCTCAGTTTGGCAGGCAAAACTCAAAATCAATTACAAGTATGGTCCTAATTAGCACAAAGTCTAGGGCAGAAGAAAATATGTAAAGTATATGAAGAAAATATGTATAAGAATGTGGTATTTAAAAGAAATCATCAGGGCAATGTAGAGACCCAGGGGTTAGTACTTTTCATTTGAATTTGCTGAATTAAAGGCCCACATACCCTTTTTCTAAGACAGGTATATGTTATGTGGGTGCTATTAAACAGGGGAGTGTTGCTGCAGAAAGAAATTTGTCTTGCTTAAAAAAAATAGAAAAAGAAAAAAAGGAAAAATGTTGTTGCTTTAATAAGAACTGTTCAGAGTCAGGCTGAACTTGTGCTCCAGCCATTAATATTGATTTTTTGTTCTTATAAGTAGTCTGCTACTCAATAAATAGGAATAATGACTCCAGCATGGTCTCATTTCACATCACAACAGACTTTACACTAGAATGCAGGCTTACATAAGTGAAGCTGTACAACATGAATGTATAATAACAATAATAATAACTCTGTTTTCCTTAATTCTAATGTAGTATCTATACTGACAATTTATTTGAAAAAGACTGTCTATCAGCTACTGTGGGATCAAATATGCTAATGTTGCAATTTAAGTATTAAGTTTACTTCTTACCTGCACTGCAAGTCTACTTCTTTAATCAGAACCACTATGTTTGCATTGGCATAAGTATTCCTACTCCAGGTAATAATTAACCAGAAAACATCCTACCTGGAGTTATTCTTTAACAGGGTAAATATCTGATGTTGACAGCAAGGGTATATACTATTGGAACAATTTTTTCTACCAAGTAATTTGAAGGGTCACTCTTTGCAGTGTTTGCTGATCAGATATTTACCTAAGCATTAGTTACCTAAGGATGAACTCTGACCTCTGTTTCCAAATTTAAACCTGCATATTGCGAAAGACCTGTATATCATGAGTATACGTAAAAGATGATTAATTTCATTTTCATAAGTCTTGCTAGTTGGATATAACTGAGTTCATTTTGACTTTTTAATTTGGGTCTGGGAAGGTTTCATGCTTCATTTGTTTCCAGAAGCAGGGAAAAATAGGTGCCTATGAATCTTATTTGAGGTATCACTGAGGAAGGAAAAAGCAGGTTGTGCAACATACATTCCTCTTTCTCTCAGAATATTCAATACACATATTAAATGTAATTATATGTTTGGGTTTTTTACTGAACCGGTTGAGAGAAAAGGGCTATTTCTGTACCCCAGTCACCCATTTCAGATTATCACTCCAGATAAGGGTGGTTAAAATCAAAACCATACATGCATGTTTTATTAATGTAATAATGACTTGATGATGTATTTCCAGTTAGGCTGGAGATCTGCCCCCCTTTTCATTATTCTATGATTCTGTGATTCTAAAGGGATCACTAGAAACAATAAGCAAAACTTTTCAAATATACAGGACTTAATTTGGTAAACACTTCAGGTAATGGAAAAAACCAACCAAAAGCAAGGTGGTGAAAAGTATTCTAAGCCTCAGTCCTCTTGATGGCCTGTCATCAGCAGTTGGTATACAGGAATGGTGCTGACTGAAGAGTGAGCACTTTTTGAACTAACATGTCCCCATATACTGATGTCCAGGGCTCTGTTCAACTTCAAAAATAACAAGAAGTTTTCATTCACTGACCAAATACCCAAGAATAGTGAAAGATGGATGCTACCCTGCTTCTGGGAGGGCTAAAAGTCTTGTCATTGCAACAGCTTGTCAGAACAGCTTCAGGTTTTGAGATAAAATATTGCTTTTAATAAATGGTAATTTAGACAATGTCTTTTATACAGTTTTCTGCTCAAAAAAGCTGCTGTCAGATTGTTAAAAAATAAACAGAATGTTACCCAGATAGTCTTATTAATCTTATTAGTTACCCAGATATTCTTAACCTCTGTTAATGCTGTAGATTGCCAGAGGTCACCTCTCCAGTGGGTTAGGAGCTCAGATGAAAGTATGTGAAACGACAAATACTACTTGCATTTTTTTAATCCTCTGTAACGTTACATGTTTCTTCCAAAGCTGCCATCATGCTGACAATTATGTCATCCACCCTTCATTGTATGCACTTTATACTGCAAAGAAACATTTACCAAGGTGCTTCAGGAACCTATATGCTCTACAAAAGTTAGCTCCATACAGTTTTTCATATGTTTACTCTTTTACATTCATCCAAAAATTTGAGCAGCATTTTCTGTAATATTTGAAGTGTTAGCACAGTAGGAGTGTTTCAAAGTTGTGTATTTAAACTGCCAGAGAAAGAGAGATCAACATTGGGCATGATTCATTACTGTGCTATTGATAGGAAATAGATTTTCTTTAGGAAATCATCTCTAATCAGTGTCATCAGAAATCATATAAATTCCCACAGGCACATTGGCAGTTCAAAATCAACAGCCATCAAGAATGCCTTCCTTCTGCTTTTTGTGCTGTCAATGGTTGTCCTAACCTGCTACTGCTTCAACAACAGGGAGCAGCACACATCTTTGACCTGCTGTGCCCACTTGACATAAGACTGGCTTGTGTTGGATGAACATGAATATATGCTCAAGAATTAAGCAGACTTCTAGGACAGACTTCAGTTGATGTATTTATCTCCTTATATGTGTATGCTCCCTGAAAACTTGAGCAGGTCAGGTGTACACCATTGCTTGGGCCACAAATTAACTGATTCTGTCCAGCTTGTCTTTGAAGTTCCAGAATCCTAATTTGTATGTATCCAAATTAGAGTATCCTAAATGCAAGTTTTGTAATTGATGGAAAACTAGGCAGGAACACAACAGTTCTCGTAAGGGCAATCTGTGGGCTTATTCCTTTCATTAAATGAACAGTAGCATTTTCACCAGCTCTAGGTTGCAGGTAGAACTTACTGAGTCAGGGAAGGCAAGACTGACACACATCACAGTGACACACATGTTCAAGACAATGTCCCTTTCAGAACAAAATGATCACAATCACTTTGCACAAAGAAGGCGAAATAGTGAAAAAACATCTGAGGCGACATTGTGTTCCAAGAGCCATTAAGAACGACAGAGGTTAGAAAGCAAACTGGGAATACTTGTGAAGTTTCTTCAACTGAGGGACAACAGTTCACCGTTGTCCAAGATTTTCTGAAGCACTCACCTTTTTTAGTATCCCCCTCTTTCTTGACGCACTAGAGCACAGCCTGCTGTCTCCCATCCACATATCATTCGTGGCAACTGAGGAGACAGCCCCGCATCTGTCTGTAGCCACAGAAATTAACACTTAACAATGGGTATCATTGGAGCATGGTGACATTCCACCTTGTATTGTATGATTTCTCCTTTCAAAAAAAATCAAACGGAATAACAAGCTTGAGTCCTCCGAGACACCACATCTTTGAATGTAGAAAAGGACCAGTTGTCCAGCAACGTATTCTGAAGTGGTTCAGAAAAGAGTTACTTTTCATTACTAGTTATTCTATTCACCTCAGTAATGTCACACAGTTGTGACAGAAAGTATCAATGACCTGTTATACAGGCAGGAAGAACATTTCTCTTCCAGTGCTATCTGTTATTACTGCTGGAGGATTACCAGCTGCTGTACAGGCAGTATTTCTGGCATCCAGGGACACAAAGGATGTCAAATAAGAGGGCTGACTTGCCACTGTTTTATTAAGAAGCATTAATTTGGCAAATTTTTTTGTCCAGAAGAGGTCTGGTTAATAAGCGTTCCACAGACTGTTAGAAATTTTTTTTCAGCTGACCCTGCAAAGCTGTACTAGCAATCCCTTATAATATGAGTTTCTGTGCATTCCCCATGGGCTTTCACCTAATAAGAAAGGCAGAGGACTCACAAAGTTAGGAATACTGTTTACAGCTTTTCTATGATGTCTGGGTCACTGGTTGAAACTTGAAGAGATGGCCAGACTTCACATGTGGTTGCTAGCCTGCTGATGTCAGCATTCCCTGCAGTTCCAGTTGTAAGGAAGAAAAAAAAGATGTTCATCATCACTGTTCCCAGACTGAAGCACTATTTTTTAATGTAACTTTCCAGTATGACATGCTTTCCAGTTTCAGGGTCTGGAATAAATTCTAATTAATTACACCTGCCAAAAGCAGGTTAAAAAAAATTAGATCACACCAGCTTTCTTTTTTTTTTTTTTTTTCTGGAGGCTTTTCTTTCTATATCAAGTCCATGAAAGTATGGCTGTGTCAAGGGAAGTCTTGTCTGTCATGCCATCTTATCCAGTAACTTCATAGTTATGGCTTTGTCCGTACCACATCAGGCTTGGAATACCCACTCTCCCACTGCTGTATCCTGTCCAGTGCTTTGTCATAAACTGAAGGAGAGAGAATACAGAAAGATCTCTCCCATTACAAAATAATTCATTTATAAGAAGAACTTACATTTGCTAGTGGCAGCTTTTTTCTATGAAATACTCAGTTTCATATCATTTTCAAACTGTTGGGGTTTCTTTTGTCAGAGTAGTCTTTAATGGTAGCTATTTTAAAAACAGTGATCCAATACTTTTGGATGCTTACAACAACTTAACTTTTCAAAGTGAATAACCAAGGGCATGTGTCATGTAAGAGACTGTGAGAGTTTAGGGGTGAAGCACTCCTGACTTCTTATTCTGCTTTTTTTGTCTCTGGGTCAAATAAGCTGTAAAACGTTTTATGTTTCTGCAGATGTGCTGTAGAAGTATTATCTTGAAAATTTTCTATAAATTTTGGACTTCTGGAAGGAATGTAGAAGAAATGATGTCCAGTTTATTCTAAGTATCCATAGAAATACTAGATATAGAGGGGAAATTAGTTAAAACATCATAAAACTTAGAAAGAACTATGTTTATCACAAATTAATATTTACCTTTATAAATCCAGAAATTAAAGCAGAATTTCAAGGTACACCTTTTATGATAAACATTTTGGCATCATGTTTCCATATTTTTGCTGTTTATTGTTGTATCCTTTCAAGAATTTTGAATAAAGGAATGTACTGGATAACTGGGTCCTACCTAAAATGACAGAAGATCCTGCCTACAATCATATACCCACTCACTGGTGGTTCCACCAATTTTTGCAATGCATACTGAAACTGAATATATATTGTTTTTCCATATCACAGGGACTCAATGAAGAGGAAACAGCTGAATGTGAAATAGCAGTTTCTACTGGTTGCCTGACTTGCACTTAAAAATAAGCAGCATACTTCTCTAAGGATAGAAAGTTTCCACATATGAGATAGTGTATTTATCTAATGATTTTTATGTTATTGTGTGTCTCAGCAGAGGAAAGGAGACTTGGAAAGGATCTTTAGGCAGTAAGAAAGTAAGCCTTACTAAGGGATGGTCAAAACTGGACAAAATAATTTTTATTTCAATTTCAAAGAAAAACCGAATTTTTAAGAACACTAAATTTATCTTAGAAAACAGAGAGAATTCAGCTTTGTTAAAAAACAAACAAACAAACAAACAACACAAAAAGTAGAGCCTTCATTTAAGAACAAAACCAGAGCAACCCCCGTGTTCTTCCCAACTGAGGACAGGGTTGGGAACAAAAAAAAGAAAAAAAGGTTTGTATAAAATCATACAGGAAGTCTCTGGAAGAATGAATAGTTATACACAGTCTATAACTCTTAGAATGGGATGCTTTTTTTGTTTGGTTTGTTTGTTTTTTTTTTTTTTTTACTTGCCGGCAGAATCTCCAAGGCAACACAATGTAAAAGCTTCAATTGAATCTAAACAGTTACCTTATAGTAATTACTAAATTGCAAGAACTGTGAACTTGCAAGAGAGAGGCACTATCTGTGCATAAATTGGGGCATCTGCTGGGAAGCTTATCTCCCCCTACTTCTCACACATTATGCTATGCAGAATTTCAAATTTCCCTATCCTTGTGAAACCACTGGCAAAGCTATCAGTATCTTGTATGGTATTCACAACTATCAGTGTGAGTACCTCTGTCCTCCCAGATCCTCTACTGTGGCAAAATTATTTAGCATTCTTTAGCCTCTCTTAAAGCACACTGAAAAACAGTAGAAAATTGTGCTTTACTGTTCATCAGATTTCAGTACTGGACCGGGGTTTCAAGGATAAATAAATTATACACTCAATCCCTGTCACACGGAAACTGAGGTGTCATTGAACTAATGGGCATCTTCAGAAAATGACTGTCAATTAAATATGTTATTTTAGGACAGTAATAGAAGTAATTATCTTTTATGCCAGGAGAGAAAGAATTAGCACTGAGAGGCCATGATGAGTCCATAGAATCAGTCAATAAAGGAAATTTTCCACAGTTACTTGACCTGATTACAAAAGATGATGTTATAGCAAATGTCATGCAGTAGCATGTAGTACAAAATAAGCCAACGGCATCAACAGGTTGAATCTCATTCAGAGCAAAAAGGATTCTGGCAACTATAATTAAACTGATTGGATCTGGGGGAATAATATGAACAACTACCTTAAGATCAGTTTTCCAGAATAATAAAGGAACATTTATGAAAAACTTTGATCTAGGAACTGTTATGGTATCCTTAAAAGGTAGGTTTGGGAGGAAAGATTAAGTGAGAATTTGGATATGAGGAGTTTGGTACTCATTGGCCATCATTATCTCAAAGTATCTCACCCCAGTCAGAACCAGCATATAGACCATGCACCTATTCCAACTGGAGAACTTCAGTATGTGTTTAGTAACATATAGGTTGATATAAGCATATGCCTTTCAGTATACAGGATACAAGTCAATAAGTAGATTTACTGTCATTAAGTTTTTTGGTGGGTGTTTGTGGAAGGTAGGATAGTTGTTTCATTCCTGACTGAATCAGAGTTGTTAGTAAGCCGGGTAAACATGGCAATGCCATCTGTTTTACCACAACATTTGCCTCACCAAACAGATTAACTAGTCCTCCATTTTGGCAATTTATAAACTGACTTCCTCATTTAGTTAGAGATAAATAGGCTTCTAGTGGGGAACAAAGAGGGGAAGAGAAGATGACAGAGCATGACTGTAATTTCTGAGTGGTCTCAAAGCAGAGGGAGCACAGGTGGATCAGCAGGATGGGTTCTCTTGGGGAAATGCAGTCTGAGAACCATGTTTTTCAGGAACAAGGAAGGTGTCCATGGCAGCAAGGAGAGAGATCATGCACCTTTGATGGTGATGGAAGTCCAACAAATGCGTGCTTTATTTCTCTTTCATTTTTCCACCTTTTTTTTTTTTTTTTTTTAAATTCCCATGAATGTACTGTCTGTTATGGATGCCCTTCACCTTGATGAACTCCAAGGGCTAATTTAGGAGCTGGTATAATCAGTAAGAAGTGAGAGAGAGGTGGTTAGCATTGAGATCCAGGAAAGCCCTCTGTTACATAGGAAGGTAGGAAAGATGTTCCTGATTCTCTGAAATCCTGAGGGAGTTTGTGACATGCAGAAATCCATGTACTAAAATCAAAGCTGTAACAATAACCGTCTGTGTAGAAAGGGCTCTCTTTCAGGCTAGTAGTGAGTAGGAGTTTCTAGCTTAAACAAGTATTGTAGTTAGATTTTATGAAAGTTGTTTCAGTTGACCTGCAAGGGGAGAAGCATGAGTGGGCTGGCTGCTGATCCCATGAAGAGGAGGTGAGGAGCGCCCTTTGGGTACCCACTCACCTCTAGGGTGAATGAGCAGAAGGGTGCTTTGAGGTGATGGGGAAAGGCATGGGAAGGTCAGAATAGGGTACAGGGGATGTCAGATAAAAGTGTCAAAAGTCTTTTAATCAGAGAGTGTTTTCCTTTTGTTTCTTCTCCCCACGTTGCTAACAGAGGCAGCCAACAGACACAGCAGTTTGTGCAACATTTAATTGATTCTGCTTCAAGATCTTCCAAATCAATGGGGAAATTCTTTGGAGACTGTTGGGGCACTCCTGGGAACCCTTTGAGCAACTTCAGGGCACCTGCTGCTGCCAGGATAGGTGAGAAGTACAGAAGGCCTTGACTCCTAGCAAGCTGTTCTTCCATATGGGCACCGATGATACTACCAGGAGCAACCTAGAGTGTATCAAAAATGACTGTAGAGCTCTGGTGGTGGCAGTTAAGGGAATGGGGACCCAGATGGTGTTTTCCTCAGTCCTGTTGGTGAGGGGAAAGCGTATAAGGAGGAAGGCACTGATACCATATATCAACAATTGGTTGCAGAACTGGTGTCAGCAATACGATTTTGGTTTCTATGATCATGGGAGCCTGTTCAAGGATCAAAATCCACTTGGGAGAGATGGGATCCATCTCACTAAGCAGGGCAACGGTATCTTTGCCAGTAAGACTGAACTAGTGAGAAAGGCTTTAAATTTGGATTGACATGGGAGGGGTAAAGTTAACACCTATGAGGAAGTGACAAACTGGGTTGAAGAGGAAACGGCCTGGGATAAGGTGAATGAAAGGGAATACAAAATCAACAAGACAGGTCTTAAGCAGTCACCTCAAGCATTTGCATGTAAGCAAGGAAGGGCCTACAAAGCACAATTATGGAAAAAAAAAAAACAAAACCAAACAGACCTTTTCTGGGAAATTGGCATGCCAGAGTGCCTCTCTGAAGTGCACATACAGCAGTCTATGCAGCATGGAGAATAAACATAAGAAGTTAGACATCTGTGTTTATTTGCAGGGCTATGACCCTGTTGGGATCACAGAGGTATGGTGGGATGTCTTGCATGACTGGAGTGCTGCAGTAGAGAGATATAGGCTCTTTAGGAAGGACAGGGCAAGAAGACAAGGAGGGGGAGTTAGCCTCTATGTGAAAGAGCAGCTGGATTACACAGAGTTCTGCCTGGGGATAGATAGTGAGCCAACTGAGAGCTTATGGGTAAGGATTAAAGAGCAGATCAGTACAGGTGACACAGTGGATGTCTGCTACAGGCCACCTGATCAGGAAGAACAAGTAGATGAGGCTAGAAGTGACTTCACATTCACAGGCCATGATTCTCATGAATGACTTCAACTACCCTGATATCAGCTGGAGAAACAGCATGGCAGGAAATAAGCACTCCAGGAGAGTACCTGGAGAGCACCAATGACAGCTTCCTGACCCAAAAGATAGAGGAGCCAATGAGAAGAGGTGCTCCGCTGGACCTCATACTCACAAACAACAAATGACTCACTGGGGGCATGAAGGTTAAAGGCAGCCTTGACTGCAGTGGCTGCGAGATGGTGGAATTCAGGATCCTGAGAGGAGGGAGCAAGGCAAAAAGAAAGACCACAGCCCTGGACTTAAGGAGAGCAGCCTTTGGCCTCTTCAAGGACCTGCTTGGAAGAACCCCATGGGAAAGAGTTGTGGAGAGGAGTCCAGGAGAAATCATTGATTTTTCAAGGATTACCCACTCCAAGCTCAGGAATGGCTCACCCCCTTCTGTAGGAAATTAAGCAAAGGTGACAAAAAGATGCATGGATGGACAAGGAGCTTCCAAGAAAACATATAAAGGAAGGGAGGTGACCTGGGAGGAACAGCAAGACTGTCTGAGTGTGCAGGTGTGGGACTGGAAAGACAAAGCCCACCTAGAGTAAAATCTGGTGAGGGACACAAAGGAAAACAAGAAAGTTTTCGACAGGTACATCAGCAGCAAATGGTCTTCCACAGGGAACTTGTGGGCCACTGCTGAATGGGGCAGGAAACATGGACATAAAGGATAAATAAAAACCCAAGGTACTCAGTGCCTTCTTCACCTCAGTCTTTATTGGTAAGATCAACCTCCAACAATTCCCAGGCTCCTGAGACCACTGGGGAAGTTTGCCACACTGGAAATTCTCCTCAACTGGAGAAGGATCAGAGTACTGAACACTTCAACAAACTGATTTCACACAAGTCCATGTGTCTTCATGAGATGCACCCACAATTGCTGAGGGAGCTGGCCCATGTCACCGTGAGAACACTCAATCATCTTTGAGAGACTGTGGAGATTGGGGAAGGTTTCTGAGAAATGGAAGAAATCAAATGTCACTCTTATCTTTAAGAAGGGCAAGAAGGAGGATCCAGGTCAGTCGTTTAAATCTGGCAGTTACTAAGTTGCTATACAGCAGTTCAATTTGCTCTGCCATTTCAGGTCTAGATTTCTGTTGTCCCCCCCTAGTCTAGCAAAACTTTCAATGATGAGACTGCACGTACAACTTTTTTGTTGTATTTGCCAGTCATTTTGCTTGGTTCACACCTCTGGAAGATTCCTTGGTCTACTGAACTCCTTTTTGTGTATTTTTTTCATTTAAATTAATTAAATGTATAATATTTCCCTGTGCTTGTGAAAAGCCTTCTCTTCGAGGTGCCAGAGACATACATCCTTCTGCAAACAGTTCTGCAGTTAGGACCTTTCCACAGAAACCTCCCCACCCTCAACTTGCTCTTGTCTTTCGAAAGGTCTTCTTTGTAACAAAGTCCTACGTTTCCTGGTAGGGAAAAATTGCAGTTTTCCAAGTATTGGTAGGGAAATAAAGCTTTCCAATTATTAATAATGCTATGGCATGGAAATTCATGTTTTAAGGTTGATAGTTCCTCTTTTAATGTGAACGGAAACTATTTTATTGACTTCAGCTGGCATTATTTCAGGTCCACAGCCCACTCGCTTCCATTGGACTTTCAAATTCTGTATTTTCAAATATGGTGTGAAGTTTAGTTCAAAGTATTTTAAAGCATGCTTCGACAATCAAACAGTGCTTTAATTTATCCTTAAGTTTTCAGAGAACTATATTTTTGTGATCATGGTTATTTCTAGGTCACAAAGTCACAGCAACTTTAACACTGGTAAATCAAACTCTCTCTTCAATTCAACATTATAATTGAAGCTTTATCCCTTAATGTAAAAAGTTAGACAGGTCTTATCCTGGAGTTCATGCAGTGATGATTATGAACAATACCATAAGCAGGAAAAGGGTTATAGAGGACACCAGGGACACTTTTCCTGAGAGTTTTTCTTTATATACATGAGATTGAAATCAGTGAGCATTCTATAACTAAGAAAAATCTGCATGTTTCCTTGACATAATGAATTGTCTTCTGAAGAACTGAATCTAAAATATTCAGTGGACCTGATCTGATACTGAACTTATTTTTGGTCATATGAACAAAAACACAAGGACCTACTCTGATGCCTTGGACATTAAAGCAACCTTTAAATGTATCTTCCTGTTTTAATTTTTGAAAGATTCATGTATCTTGCAGGTTTAAGGCATGTCATGCAATTTGAGAGGCATAGTGGCATGGAGTCCAGTAAAAGACTTGAAAAATTTCATTAGTAATATATGTTGGAAAGTAAGTAATTCTGGCTTTGGATTGTCATTTCTTGTCTAGGTGGTTTTGACTCTACATCTGTTTAAATTCCCACTCGACAGTAGCTAGAAATACCTGTAGTTTTGAGGGCTTTTTTCCTTGTTCTTCACTACAGAAGAGCTCATTTGTGTCCCTGGAGTGTCTTGAAGTTGTAGTGTCAGCAATATAGGATATTGAAGCAACTGGAGCTTGGTAGAAATTTGAAAATATGTATTCCTATTATTAAAATAGGAATTCTAGCACCATAAATAGCAGAGACAAGATAGATGTCAGTAAAAGGAGCTACAATAGAGGAAACACAAGAGTTTGACTCTAACCAGGTTCTGCTTTTTCAGAGAAGACAGTATTATTCCCTGCTTACATGCAATATTCATAGACTTTAGAATACCTAGATAATACTGAAAACTGAAAACAGGCAGCAGCTGAAAGACATGGTTGGAGAGGATGGATCACTGATTATGACTATGATCCATCTGCAGAACAGAATTGGCTCTTGCTAGGAGAAGCAAACACTGAGAAGCAATGTTGGAAGTCCAAAGGCACTGGGTGCGAGTGTTTATTGTGAGTTGAGCAGATGTTTCTCTGAGGATAATCATGTAATGAACACAATCAAACACCACAAAAGTCAAGTTCACATTCCCTTTTCATGCATGCCCAAAAATCAGACCAGCAGCAGAAGCTGCCCATTTCTAATGCCCTCTAGTTTTGCATGTGTGAGAGAAGATGGATGAGCTGAGCCAGTGCATTGTTTCTTTGGATTCCATAAGCATGGAAAGCCCTTCACAGCAATTTAGCAGTAAGGCCTGTGCTACAGCCTGCTATGTTCTTCCTTTCATCCTTCAGAAGCTGACACAAGTACCAAAGTAGGAATATAGGAAAGAGAAGAAAACTCTGCCCCTTCTTACTCCAAAAATGCTATACCTTTGTGTATAGCGTTACAGAGTGTAGTGGTCTTTACCCCCTGAATGGAGGCTAGAACACTGAACAGAGATGTGCCATTTCTCAGCTCAGTTTTCTTAGGGAAAATCTGCAGTTCAACTTTAAAGCTGTTTTTTTCCTCATATTGTGTGTGTAGCTGTTCCGATCCAATGTAACGGGAGGTTTCGATACAATCCCAAGGACGAGATTAAGACGCAAACGAGGTCAGATTCTGTACAGGCCTTTCAACTTTATTCTCTCAAACAACAGGACAGTGATAGGACAGAGAGAAGGAAGAAGGGGAGAGTCAGAATGCCTAACCAAGCAGAGGAGGAGATGCGATAGGGATAGCTAGCACCACCACCGATCCAGCGATGTTCTGTAGGTTCACGTCCTGTGCAGGCAAGTAGCTAATGTTCTCAGAGGAAAAGGGAGGAGCAAGGGCCAACCAGCAGCCCCCAGGGAGGAGCACGCAATCCTTTTATAGGGGGGTTCACCCATGCACAGTGACCATTTTCGTACATGTGGTGCGTGTCATCTGTGCTATGCGTGGCAGTCTCCTTTCCAGCCAACCGCACGCAAGAGCAGTTTGGTCTGGCAATGCCTCCAAAAACGGGGTGTCAAGGTCAGAAAGCGGGGGGGTGATGCAACAGTGATGTCAAGACAGACACAGTTCAAAGCAGTCCCTTACAGTAGCCCCCTTCTTTCCTTCTCTTTTTGAATCCTTTGCTAAATGTCGTTGAAACTCACCAAAGGATTGGAGAATTCAAAGAGACTAAAGTAACTGAAAACAAGTGAATAAGAAATATTCCCTTGATTAAGGCAATAGCATGTACTAAACTTTATTAAGAAACAGAATAGCAACATAAGACAGAAAAGCTATTAATAATCTCACTGAAGAAAAAAATTCAATCAGCTATGACATACTATTAGACATCAAAGAATCTGTCTGCAATCTAGGAAGTGAAGTTTCATTCATTCCTCCATGTATAGAACTACTAGTTTCCCTAATATAAAATCTGAGCCCTTTCAACCTCAATTCCAATTGTTACCTCCAGAAATATAGTGACTTCAAAAAAAAAAAACAAAACCCAAATCCCAAAGAAACCCGCTCTGTGCCTTGCAGTATAGCAGCTCCCTTAGGTCATACTTGTGATTAAAAAGAACCCAGATCTTCCACCTTTAGTTCTACAGGCATGGTAGACACAATGAAGCAGTAGGACTTAGCTTTCATGAAAAGTGAGAGAGAGGAAAATATTGCCCTTGCACTGAGAGCAATATGTTGGAACTGAAAAATCTGTAGTCAGCTGTGCAACATTGTGATGTCAATTACAGTTTGAAAGTGAAATTTTTTTGCTGGGAAATGCAATAACCTGCATAATCAATGCTATATTACCTGTACTTTTACAAGTGTACTTAATATCATAAAATAGTGAGAAGAGATGGCTCTTTCAAATCCACATATGTGATTGCCTTTAGGAAGGATGAGTAATTCTTTATAGCTGCCATCTTAAATTTTCTGGAGAGAGGAAAGAAAACTGCTTTATCATCCAGTTCCTTGCCATCCTGAACATCCTTGACAGCATGAACTATGTCTGCATAACATTGTTATTGCTTACTTGTACCACGACAGACTTTCCGTATCTAGGAATTTTATCTATATCCCTCAGTGTATACGCCATGTTTCTGAGCAGCTGAAGAACACAAATGTCATTCCTGTCTTCAAGAAAGGCGAGAAGGAGGATCCAGGGAACTACAGGGCAGCATACCTCACCTTAATCCCTAGGAAGGTGATGTAGCAAATAATCCTGAGGGACACCAAGTTGACCATGAGCAACCACTGTGCCCTTGCAACAAAGGCCAGCTGCCTCCAGGGATGTGTTAGGAAGACCATTGCCTGCATATCAAGGGACTTAATTCTTATTCTCTGCTCTGCCTGGTAAGATACATCTAGGTGCTGTGTCCAAATCCAGGCTCCCCACTACAAGAGGGAAACGGACATACTGGAGTGGGTCCAGCAGAAGGTCACAAAGATGATGAAGGGACTGGAGCATCTGTCATGCAAGGAGAGGCTGAGCGCACTGGGAGTGTTAGTCTGCAGAAGAATGGGCTCAGGGGGATCTTATCCATGTGTATAAATATTGGATTGGGAGAACCAGACTCTTCTCAGTGGTGTCCAGTGACATGACAAGATGTAAAGGGCATAAACTGAAAAAAAGGGAATTCCAATTAAACATAAGAAAACTTCTTTACAGTGATGGTAGAGTGAAACTCTGGCACAGGTTTCCCAGAGAAGCTGTGGAACTTCCATCCTTGGACTTATTCAAACTTGCCTGGACACGTCCCTCCCTGAGCAACCTCCTGTAGCTGACCCTGCTCTAAGCAGGAGTGGGACTGGGCTGTCTCCTGAGGTGAGATACAGCACTGTGGTGGTGTAAATCTGTGATGCATATGTGCGTGTATATGTATGCATGTGTGTTTCTATGTGTACACATATTCTCAAAAGAATTGCAGCCTTACTGGAAAAGTTGACAGTTGTGAAGGGCAAAACAGATTCTGGCTGAAGTGCTATATATCAAAACTGCCCTGGGACTGACCAGCAAATGCTCTGGGATTGGCAATGGAGTAAGCAGGAACTTTTAAGTTTAGTTGAAAAGAATGATAAAAGCAAAGCACTGAAACGTAAAAGGTTAAGGGCAGCTGCCTTTGAAGAGTTTAGTGCTCTGCCTACTGGTCTGGTTTAAGCAAATCAGAAATGAAGGTGTTTCCTTATCTGGAATGTTAATGAGGGAGAAGCTGAGTGCTTTGCTAGGCAGAATTGTGTCCTGCATGATAATTTGTCAGCCTCTGACAGTGGTTATGCTGCTTCAAAAGATTCAGTGACATCCTCAAATTCAAAATTATGGGAGGATGACAATTCAGCCACTGAGGAAGACAGTGGGCTTTCAACAGACTTTAAATAGTCATGAGACAATGTGAGTTGTAAGTGTATAACACTTGTAAATTTAGTCCTTTTCTTTTCTTTTTTTTTTTTTTTTTTAAGAAAATGTGATCGTAAGATGTCAGCAATAATATAAAAGCATCAAACGAGTGAAAGACAGGTTTTGTGGTACGGCTGTTTGGAACAGTTTATAAAAAAAAACCCACAGTTTTTTCCTATGAAGGTGTCCAACAGACTATAATAAAATATTCTAAATCCACTACCACGCCTTGTTTTCCTGTAGCACAGTCACTTCTTGAACAGCTGGTGAACAGAAACAAAGTGCCCATAGTTCTGAAGAAAATTTGTGTTTTGCTTTAAAACTTCTTTGTCATCCTTAGCCTTCAAATTACAAGCAACTAAGATACCCACTATGACTGCCAGAGCTAAAGCACTAGATAGATACATTGCAATTATTTTCATATTTGCAAACAAATAGCATACTCAGTCCACAGATCATAATCAACTTTTGACTTTGAAGGGAAACTTCAGGAAAATGTGATAGGTGCTTTTATCTTCAAATATTCTGACCTCTTATTTGCAAGATCTTTATTTCAGGTGGAGTTAGATTTTGATGGTACTGGAGAATGTGTACTTCCTCCTCTTGCATGAAAGCCATGGGATGACACACAAACAGATTCAGTACATGTGGGTGAAACCTGCACTGAAGGAGGAGTTCTTTATAGTCTGGAACCAGCTTTGCTGCTAGAAAAATTGTGGGCAAGGAGAGCATGGAGGGGGATGGATGTTGTTTTCCTGAAGGTGTTGAAGGTCACTTAAGCCAATCAAGTTGATATCAGTGTCACACCAAGAATAAGACAGTTAAAGTCAAATGGTACGGCCAGTGAGCACTTTGTCAGGTTCAGCGTTTAATCTGTAAAGCTAAGAAAGTAACACTACAGAGTTGTCCCAAAATGATCATGAACAGCCATTAACGCAGCACTAAATACAAGCATAAGAGGATTAGTCTGGTTTTGAATATTCTAATCTTTCCATATCCATACTACAAACAAAAAGTAGGAAAGGGAATTTTCTTTTTGTTTGTGTAACAAAAAAAATTAAAGTGCATGTATGCGTAACCTCTGCTTGGACTGACTTCTCAAATCAGATCTTTTTAGAAAGGGGAGGGTGCAGTGCCAAATTTGTGCACTGGACCAAAAGAATTTTTTTGGGGAGTTGCTTAAATTAAAAACATTATAAAACAGTATGAAATGAACAGATCATAATGGAAATGGAATTATGTTGACAAGCTTTTGTCCCTTTTCACATGACCATTATCCAGGACAAATGACATCTCATACAAATAACTTGTCTACATAGGTATGTATTATCAGTAATTCTAGCAACAGTGAAAAAATATTAAAACTGATTAAAAAATTATTAACAAAAACCTTGCTGATAGTTCAAAGGGCTTTCTATAAGCATATAAGTGTTACTGCTACAGGATATGCTGTGAAGAGGCTCATATTTTTTAAAGAATAAGGTCACTCCATGAAGACTCATCTCAGTGAAGAAATAGTTTCATGGGCACAGTCATGAAATAAGAAAGCTATGTTTATCCAAGCATATCCTGTATATTCTCTATAGACATATAGCTTTTGTGCACTGCCTTTTACCAAAGTGTGAGTTAAGTTGAATGATGGTAAGATACATTAGCAGTATTTTCTCCTGCTACTGTATCAAGTTAGACCAAATGCTGGTTGATACATTTGGCATGTGTGATGCCTTCAGACTGCATTTGCCTGCTGGTGTTCTTCAGCTTGAGTGGTGGTTCCTTGATGACTGCTTTTCTGTACTTTTAAGTGTGTTATGTGCTTGGAACTCTTGGACGTCTTTGATTACATGTTCCCTGATTTGGCCTCTGAGTGAGATTTGGCTGACCCTTTGTCATGGTTTAACCCCAGCTGGCAACTAAGCACCACACAGCAGCTCACTCACTCCCCCTGGTGGGATGGGGGAGAGAATCGGAAGAATGAAAGTAAGAAAACTCACGGGTTGAAATAAAAACAGTTTAATAGGTAAAGCAAAAGCTGCGTGCACAAGCAAAGCAAAGCAAGGAATTCATTCCCTACTTCCCGTTAGCAGGCAGGTGTTCAGGCATCCTCAGGAAAACAGGGCTCCATCACGTGTAACGGTTACTTGGGAAGACAAACGCCATCGCTCCGAACGCCCCCCCCCCCCCCCCCCCTTCCTTCTTCTTCCCCCAGCTTATATACTGAGCATGATGTCATATGGTATGGAATAGCCCTTTGGCCAGTCTGGGTCAGCTGTCCTAGCTATGTTCCCTCCCAGCTTCTTATGCACCTGGCAGAGCACAGGAAGCTGAAAAGTCCTTGACCAGTGTAAACTCTACTCAGCAAGACCCAAACCTCAGGGTGTTATCAACATTATTCTCATCCTAAATCCAAAACACAGCACTATACCAGCTACTAAGAAGAAAATTAACTCTATCCCAGCTGAACCCAGGACACCCTCTAATAGCTTACAGGTGGATTGGATGTTGAGGGTTGTTTTTCACTGTGGTGGCTTTTTTTTTGTTTGTTTTGTGAAAAACAGTAGAAGCATTATCTATTGATCACCATGGAAAATGGCTTGGAATATGTCTGGTCATGAGTAATTAATTTAAACTATTGAACTGTTTTCTTTTGGTTTTCACAAGGGTTATTATGACAAAAACTGGTGGAATACTGTGCTGGTTTTGGTTGGGATAGAGTTAATTTTCTTCATAGTAGCTAGTATGGGGCTATGTTACAATTTGAGCTGGAAACAGTGTTGATAATGCGGAGATGTTTTAGTTGTTGCTGAGCAGTGCTTACACAGAGTCAAAGCCACCTCTGCTTCTCACACCACCCGACCAGCGAGGAGGCTGGGGATGCACAAGAAGTTGGGAGGGGACACAGCTGGAACAGATGACCCCAACTGACCAAAGGGATATTCCATACCATATGACGTCACACTCAGCATATAAAGCTGGGGGAAGACGAAGGAATGGGGGGGACATTCGGAGTTACGGTGTTTGTTTTCCCAAGTAACTATTACGCGTGATGGAACCCTGCTTTCCTGGAGGCGGCGAACACCTGCCTGCTGATGGGAAGTAGTGAATTAATTCCTTGTTTTGCTTTGCTTGCACACGGGGCTTTTGCTTTACCTATTAAACTGTCTGTATCTCAACCCATGAGTTTTCTCACTTTTACTCTTCCGATTCTCTCCCCCATCCCACCAGGGGGGAGTGAGGGAGCAGCTGTGTGGTGCTTAGTTGCTGGCTGGAGTTAAACCATGACAAATACTCAACCATCATTGCTGAAAATGGTACACACTTTCTGTTAAGACATACATATTCTGATTTGAGGTAGAGATTAAGGTCACTGGACTTTTTTTGATTGCTTGAGTACATCTTATAGATAAGCAGAGCTCTGCTGAAACAGTTCAATGAAATATTTCTCATCTCACTTCTTAATATTTTCAGACTATTACTTCAGTTCCTCCCAAGTGCTATTTGTAGCATAGTAATTTCTCTTTCTCATATATCTGCACCTCATTTATTCATTAACAAACCTGATAAGACTCAAGCATGTTTTTCCAGTCTGGATAGCTTTCCTATACATTTATATGAAGTTTATGTATTTATACATACGTATTTATAAATTGGTGGGTATGCCTAGTTTTATTTATTAGAAGTCATGCATATTATGCACTTACAAATCAAAGCAAGTTATTGATGAAATCTGTTTTCACTTAAAGTTGACTGTTTCACTGAAGCTTTCATTGTGAAGGATCCTTAAGGCCTTAATTACTGTATATCTGGAATTTATTACATAACTGATGAGAAGAGAGAAGGAGAGAGAGAGAAAGAAAGTAAAAGGCAGGAAACTAAAAAGGCAGAAAGATGAAATGAGCAGAAGGAAGGAAGGAAGGAAGGAAGGAAGGAAGGGAAAAAAGAATGAATAGATGTTTTTAAAATCACCAAAACATTTTTTAAGCATTTTTATTCAGAGCAGTGGGTGGCAAGAGAAAGAATGCAAACTAAAACCACCTCAGTTTTATTGAGTGTGTATTTGACACACCTTTAGGACTTTAAGAGGGTAGTCTGAACTGAGGGATCTCTCAGGAGACCTAACGTCTAAACTTCTTGGTTTCAACACCATCCCAGAGGACTGAAAGATCTATGGATGTGCAGTGTACTTACCACGTACACTGTTTTGCAAGGATCATAATTCAAGTTTGGATTTGCTCCTTCTGTGAATCATTCAAAGCTCTTTTTCCATTTCTGGAAGAGGAATCAAGAATCCTGAAGGTCACATTTCTCATGGCAAATAGCAAAATACAGCAACAAGTTATTTACCTAATCTGGAGTATAATAAACAAAATGATAATACTGGCAAAGCTTTCCAATTTAATATGAAATGATAACCACAGGCGCAAAACATTTGAGCGCAAATAAAAAGTTGATGTTAGCAATGGGATCAGCCTTTTATGTGTCTCTTATAATTACAGTTCTTTCAATTCCTCATCTGGTGATCACCTTTATCAACTTCTTATTTTTCCCATGTGATCTAAATTGGCCAGTGATTTATGTCCAGCAATTTTAACCCTCAGTAGCTGAAACACAAACACATACCCTCCTAGGCAGCAGACTCAACCCTTTAGGAACCGATCACAATCTTGCAACTGGTACTCAGTGGCCACAAGCATCCTCCATGTGTCTAAACCTGCAGTGTCAGAGCCAGGAGAGTTTAGCTTAATCTTGAAAACATGCTAACACCAAAACTTAGACATTCTAACAGAAAAGGACTGGACTAGGATTTCAGCTCCAAAGCTAACCACTTGACTCCTGTGAGGTGGACAGAGTAAGATAGACCAGAAATCTAATCTGGAGATGTGATGAAAAGGAACCATCGCATGGTCACGTAATGGGAAGATGGGAAATAATAAAAAAAAGTTGCCCTTGGCCATGTAAAGGTGTGACCAGTCTGCTTCAAAGCCCTCCTTCAGAACAGCCTCTTCAAGTTTGTTTTGAAGCTGCTGAGAAGTGGTCATATACTCAGTTAAAGCTGAGAGATTGTTCAGAAAGTTGTTCTTTGTCACTTCTGGGCCATCAGTTATGATTTATCAACTGAGATAGGCATCTCATGATGTGAAAGTGTCTCTTCCACTTCATCCAAGTGCAAAAGATTTGTAAAACTGTGGAGAAGAAATCCTTGACAGACTTTGTCATTCACAACTTTTTAGCCATTGTTTGTCACTAAATGTAGGACCATTGCTTCTTTTTATTCATATGTCTTAAATTTGCATATTTTACTTAATTACTATGTGACAGGAAATCATGTGGACAAAAATTTTCAAATCTGGTTATGAAAGGTTCATAAAATCATAGAATCATAGAGTCACCCAGGTTGGAAAGGATTTTGAAAGATCATCTGGTCCAACTTTTCGTAGGAAAGGGAGCCCATATTAGACTGTCCAGCACCCTGACCAATTAAATCTGGAAAACCTCAAGTGATGGGGACTCTGTCACGTCACTGGGGAGGTTGTTCCAGTGAATGATTGTTTTCACTGCAAAAAATTCTTTTCTTATATTGAGATGAAACCTCTCCCAGTGTACCTTGTCCTCATTGCCCCTTGTCTTCTCCATGTGGATCCGTGTGAAGGGAGAGCCTCCGTCCCCTTTGTAGTTGCCTTTTAAGTACTGGAATACTGTGATGAGATCCACCATGAGCCTTCTCTTTTCCCGGAGGAAAAGACTTAACTCCTTCAGTCCTTCCTCAGAGGGCAGGTTCTCCAACCCTTTGATCATCTTTGTGGTGCTCCTTTGGACCTTCTCCAGTCTGTCCAATACTTTCTTGAATTGTGGGGACCAGAACTGGACACAGTACTCCAGGTGTGGTCTGACAAGTACTGAGAAGAGTGGGATGATCATGTCTCTATCTATGCTAGTAATGTCCCTGGGGATGCAGCCCAGGATCTGATTTGGCTTTGTTGCTGCAGCGACACACTGCTGATGCATGTTCAGCTTGTTGTGCACTAGGACTCCCCAGGTCCTTTTCAGCAAGGCTGCTCCCCAGCCTCACAGTGCTAGCCTGTACTGGACTCTTTGGTTATGTCATTCCAGGTATAGGACTTTGAACTTGTCTTTGTTAAACGTCATGCAGTTCTTGATAGCTCACTCTTCCATTCTGTCCAGGTCTCTCTGCAAGATGACCCTCCCTTCTGACATGTCCTCCTCACTACTCAGTTTTGTGTCATCAGCAAATTTGGTAAGAGTGCTTTCAATCCCATCATCCAGAGAAGAAGCTGAGCAGTGTGGGGCCCAGTATTGTTCCCTGGGGGACCCTAGTTGTAACAGCCTGTCAGCCTGAGTAAAAGCCATTGATCACCACCTGCTGAGTGCAACCTGTTAGCCAATTTCCTACCCATCTTGCAGACTACCCATCCAATTTGTATCTTGCCAGGGTGGGCATTTTGTGTCTGTAAGATTCGTTTTACTTTATTTTCCAGTGTGAAAACTGTCTTAAAAAGGGTCTTTGCTCTCCTACAGTGGAAACCATTTTGACTCTAACATTTTAAAGGGTATTTAAATATTTAACTTCAGATATGCAAGCAATTCTAAAAATCAAACTGTGAAACTTTGGTTCCTATTTGGTATTTCATCCCAGTTACTATGATTTTGTGGATTTAAAACAAAATACATTTGTGGGTGTATGTCATATACACTATATACCATGTATTTTATGTTACCTGTGTCAGCTTTGTTTCCTTCTTATGGAGAAGCCACCTCTGTAACCTGCTAATACTTAGAAGTCAGTAGATCTTGCCCTTTTGTCCTTAAAAGGATTTCTGATAGATTGCCTGTTTCAGTTCCCTGAAATTCCTTTTGCAATATAAACCCTGACTAAAACATGTGCAAAGTAAATGAAGCCATAATTTTTAAAAGACCTCTGTGCAGGTGAATGTTTCTACCTATGGCTTAATTAGTACTCTGCACAGGCAAAGTCAGGTTGAGGATCTGTACTGGGTGCTTCTACAGAGTTCACTGAATGATTAGTCTTACTTATCCACCAGCTGAAAAAAATACAGAGCTGTTTTCTTTTATGGATTTAGACAATATCATTGGTCATTAGAGAAAAGTTCTACTGAGTACAATTGTTAATGACCATCTTGCTATATAAAAAATTTATGTTTTGTTTTGCTTAGGCTGCAGTAGAAAACCCTTGTGTATTAACACTGATGGACAATGTTCAAAATTACTTCTAATTGGGTAGACCAGCTTATTAGATAATTTCGTTTTGCCTTTGTGACCATATACATGCTTCCACAGTCTCATTTGCTTCACCTATCAGGAAAAATCCATGCTCGTTTTTCATTAGTAAAATCCATTTTAAGGTCTCCAGGAGGTAAATTATTTTTAAAATTAGTTTTTATTTTATTAGTCAGGTTGCATGGTGTCAAAACTGTGTTGGAGCCAGTGGCACTTCAATTGAACTTATTAACACTGGTACAATCACTCTATGTCTCAGTTCAGTATGACACCATTAAACTTCTGGGACTAAGAAATATTTTTAAAAAGACAACAGATAATTTTTAACTAGTTACTTTAGAATAAATTTTTAGAGTGTTTTTTAGTTCTTACTAGCTTTATGCCCCAGAGAAAGAGAATTTAAGCAGCAATTTCATGGATTCTTATCAGCTGAAAATTCATAGAATCATAGAATTGTTAAGGTTGGAAAAGACCCTCAAGATCATCAAGTCCAACCGTTAACCTATCACTACCAAGTCCACCACTAAACCATGCCCTCGAACATGACGTCTACCCATCTTTTAAATACCTCCAGGGATGGAGACTCAACCACTTCCCTGGGCAGCCTGTTCCAATGCTTGACTACCCTTTCGGTGAAGAAGTTTTTTCTTTCTTCAGAGAAGAAACATCCAGTATCAGAGACAGTATTATGTATATCCTTCCAGAAACTTTGGCCAATGCATTTGACTCCCAGATGCAGGAAAAGAAAAGAGGTGGAGAACAAGTTTGCATAAAGCAATCCTGGCTGCTTTGGCATACAAAAATAATATGAGGATAGGGTGAAATTTTTCAAAAGCACTTACATTGTTTAAGAGGTGATTAGTGTCCCTTGTCATACACATGATCTTGAAACTTTACCCTTGCTAGGTTACAGTTTTCCTCCTGGGACTGTCAAGTTCTTGAGTACTATGTTGATTTGTAACACAAAATACTAGCGAGAAAGTGAGAGAGCTGTACATCATTCCTGCTCAATAGCACTAGTTTCCTTTAGCAAAACTGACATTTTCCTTTGCGGTAGAATCAGGTTGATGGAGAAAGTGATAATGACAGATAAATCAATTCTCATTTCTGCTCTACACACTGACTAATAAATACATTAGTGAGATCATTAATATCATTATTGTAGGCACTTTGTCCCTTCACCCTTGCTGAAACTTCTGCATTCTTGCATATCAGTCCCATAAAGATGTTGCCAAACTGCTGCCTTATGGTAAGTTAAACTCAGAGATACAGTGTGAGGTGATATTATAAAGCTGAACAGTCCTGGAAGATGGCATCATGAACCTGTCAGGCAGGCATTATTTTAATGACATAACAGTAAAGTGAAGTTGTTAGCAAAGGAAAGTAATGAAGGCTTATTGAAAATTCTGTACACATTGGGGCAAACTCATGATCTAGGGTCACCTCTGCTGTGGAGAGCAGAAATTTGGTGATGGCTTTGTCTAATATTAAATCCCAAACTATTAATGGATTAATTAGGCAAATGAATGAAGCAACTAGAGTGGTTATTTATGCTACAGCCTTTGATGTGGGCCAACACAGAATACAATTTTATGGGGTTTTAATGCACATCCTACTAATTCCTGATAGCATGGCACAGATAGCACTGAAATGGTATGTTTCACTCAAGTAGGATGACAGAGCTTCAAAGTGAAATCTAGGACATTCTTAGTGTTAAGGAGAGAAAAATGTATGGGGAGGTTTTAGAGAACAGCAGTGAATAATATATCAGGGTATGTCTACTTATTCATCTCTTTAGCCCAGCAACAGCCACTCATCTGCTAACTCTTTATGCTTTTCATTCAGTGTACAAAAGTGGTTTAATGTCATATACAAAAAATACAGGTGTGTCCTCACTAGACAAAGTCTTTATGAAAGTGAACTGGAAGAGCAGCCCACTGGAGTGGCTCATTTACTTCTTTCTCTTATGAAGCTCTACTAAAACAGCTATTTTAAAATGTCAAGGAACAATATTTTAAGATGCAGTATGTCTCAGTCTCTGCAATGTTTCAGTATTTGTTGTGACTGAAGTGTCACAGGGCCAACGTCTGCTCTCCGTCACAGTGGTATACATCAAGGTGAACTGAAGATCACAGATCAGTCATGACAACATGGAATATTCCATGATGAGTCCCAAATGTTCACACATACCTTCTCTATGATCTGACCTCCATGCTCAAGTCTCCTCCATAATGCAAATATGCTCTGAGAAAAACATCTGCTACTTTTGAACATTTTCGTGGCTTGTATCCACGTTTCATTTGGCATTTCTGTAGTGGTAACTTGCTTTCTCTATATTGCTGGTAAAGCACTACTTATCAAAGAGTTTTTAAATGTGGCCCCAAGTGACTTGCAACTAATTTCTTCATTCATATCTTTCTTACAGACGTACTGATGAAGTTCACCAGAGCCAAACACAACACAGGTATTTTCCTTTCTTTTGCAGTATTATGTTGTTGGGCTACCTGTGTTGCATATGCATCACAAGCACTGAGAAATAAGCTGCCTATTTGTAAAATACTTAGTGAAGGCATGGTTTACACTATTAAAAAGTTTTGCTCAACGTGTTGATCCCATGAAATCTGAATCCACTGTTAGAGGAAATAGATCAAAACCCTCTTTGTGTTCAACTATTTAAAAGCAAGGAAGTATTAGCACCTCCTGTACTTTCTTATGCACTGACATTTTGATGAACTATTATACTTGTCTCCAGAAAGTCTGGAATGATGTCACTAATGACTGCAGTGCAGCATTTTAATTGTAAAATTTTTCCAAAGTGTTAACTATTTCAAAAGATCTTTGCAAAAATATATTACTTACTTCCAAAATCACTTTGAGATGTTTTTTATACATAGTTTCTGATTACAAATTTTCCTATGTCAAAATGTGACTAAAAAGTTGAATCTTTTGCAAGATGTTCTCTTATATTGGCTCTCTCAGTCTAAGACAAGCTAATGTAATCTTCAAAGTTCTGCCCCTGCACAGTAGGGTATATATCTGTTGCCTGTGTACCAAACAGCTGTCCAGCAAACCTGACTTTTCTAAAAAACTTGTCAAAAGTCTACACTTAAAGATTCCTTTCTGCTTTTGCTTTTTTGGCCAGTAGAATTACTGAAACCACTGCTAGTGCATAAATGTATAAATAAGTTTCCATTCTCTACTGTTTTTTATTTTTCCAGTAGTATGTAGTCAAGATTATTCTTGCGTTGTAGCCACAGTTACATTTCAAGGATCCAAACATGCTCTTATCTCAGTCATTTAAGATCTATCAGCAATCACCATTGAGTCTCTGCAATTTATATGTTCTCGCTCTTTCTCTCTGATTTGCTGTTCTCCAACAGAGCTTAGCTGTCTTTTTACTTTGCTTTCTAATGTCACCATTACCTTCCCCAGTACTTTCATACTAGTGTAACATTTGAGTTCATTTTTATGGTTTGTTTTCCTGGAACACACCCAAGCCCTTCAAATACAGTCTGGTATGCTATAAACATGTCAGCATTCACTTCTTCCTGCTTTACAATATTGACTCTACATTCATGCTTGTTACTACTGGCAAACCAAGAATTGCTTATGAGCCAAACACCACAGTGTGAAATAAGTGTTTGCTTCTGTTTTCTCCTTATAGAAAGTACAGTTCAAGTTAAATTTCCCAGATACTTGCATTTCCTTATCTGAAAGAAGATTTGATCCTGAGCAGGGTTGTGCCACAGTGATTCTTGGTGAAGTGTCAATGCTCTGCTCCTCCTTTGCAAACAAGCACATTCATAATTATCACACTTGTCTTCTCTTACAGTCACTGCACATTTTTGATAAACAGTTGTACTGGCTGGATTTCCAGCAATTACATTCAAAACCAAAACACTGTGTGAAGAGGGTTTTTGTCCACCATCTGCTATACTCTTCTCTCTTATGTATCATCAGTTGTGCATTTCTAGTGAACTTTTATGTATAACTTCCTGCCTTTAGCCATAATTGGACTTCATTCTCTTTCTCCCCCTCCCAACTTTTGGCAGGCACAGGTGTAAAGCGGGGACCAGAGGTCATTCTAAAACCTCCCCAGTACAGCCGGCCTGAATATGTTCTTCATTTTTCATAGAGTAAGTTTAAAACTGAGACTTTGATGATTTTCCCCATATTGTACAGAACATGTATTCAATTTCTTCTTATACCAAGAATGAGTTCTTAGAGTTTACTGTCTTCTGCTGATACTTAGGGCATCTTTGACTGTAATGACTTATCTTGCAATGGTTCTCCTAGAGCCTTCTACATAATAGAGTGATTTACATCACATTTAACATTCACATAGTTAGAAGCTACTTCCAGGTCATTTCATATGTGTCAGTAATTGTACTATATTTATTTTGTTTTGTGCATAAAGGAGAAAACCTTCTCTTTGTCTCTAATGCTCGCAGACTTTTCTTACATTTATTGCAATGAATCTGCTTCCAATCAATCTATGAGCAGTGTTTCTTTTTAAAAAATCCACTTCTTTTTAAACACAGGCAGATCTTCTGCCTCATGGAGAAATAATATCACATATTTTCTTCTGGAGCATGTAATGCTTTTATGAAATCTTTGCTGCAGAGAGTGTTGGTGGTATGTCTGCATAAGCAAAACAACACTGCTCAGTGACACGTGATCAGACATTAATTTCCTAAGCGTGATGGGTACACTGAGTGGATTGCAATTCCTCTTCTAAGATTTCTGTTTTAAAATGCATTTACATACCTCACATCCATATGGACCAGCAGGTGCAGCCCAGCACAAGGAGCCCAGGACTCTGAGGCCAACAGCTAGACAGCTGACCTCAACGCACCATGGCTGCAGCTCAGCCTTTGCCTTGACATAGTGTTGGACACCTGTGGATGTGTGTCCCCAGTTGAAGAACTATCATCGGTTTTGCTGTTTATTACTTTGTATGTTAGGCAGTAAGCATGCACTGGTGACATGGCTCGGGGCCAGTCTCTGTGACTCTCCTCATCTAAGGCCTGTTAGCAACTGTGACCAGGGTTTCTGTCACCTACTGGTCTAATGCCACAGATGTCTTACACAACTGTGAAGCTCACAGTGGTTACGTGACAAAGTTTTCTGTTGCTTCTTTGTTTTCCAGCTAATTCCATTTGACTAATCTAGTCAGTTAGAAATCATAGAATCATACAATGCTTTGGGATGGAAGGAACCTTTAAAAGTCATCTAGTCCAAACCCTCTGCAATGGGCAGGGACACCTTCAACTAGATCAGGTTGCTCAGAGCCCCACCTAGCCTGTCCTTGAATGTTTCCAAGGATGGGGCATCTACTACCTCTCTGGGCAAGCCGTTCCAAAGTTTCACCACTCTCATCGTGAAAAATATCTTCCTTGTGTTCAGTCTAAATCTACTCTCCTTTAGTTTAAAACCATTACCCCTTGTCCTGTCACAGCAGGCCTTGCTAAAAAGACTATCCTCATCATTCTTGTAGGCCCCCTTTAAGTACTAAAAGGCCACAATAAGGTCTCCCCACTGCCTTCTCTTCTCCAGGCTGAACCACCCCAGCTCCCTCAGCCTTTCCTCATAGGAGAGGTCTTCCAGCCCTATGATCATTTTTGTGGCCCTCCTCTGGACCCGCTCCAACAGGTCCGTGTCCTTCCTGTGCTGAGGACTCCAGAGCTGGACACAGAATCACCTCCTTCAACCTGCTTGCCATGCTTTTTTTGATGCAGCCCAGCATATGGTTGGCCTTCTGGGCTGCGAGTGCACATTGCTAGCTCATGTTCAGCTTTTCATCTACCACTACCCCCAAGTCCTTCTCCTCAATCCCTTCATCCCCCAGCCTGTATTGATACCGGGGATTGCCCCAACCCAGGTGCAGGACCTTGCACTTGGCCTTGTTGAACTTCATAAGGTTCACATGGGCCCACTTCTCAGGCTTGTCCAGGTCCCTCTGGATGGCATCCCGTCCCTCAGGCATGTCAATGGCACCACTCAGCGTGGTGTCATCCATGAACTTGCTGAGGATGCACTTGATCCCGCTGTCTATGTCATTGATGAAGATATTAAATAGCACTTGTCCCAATATGGACCCCTGAGGGACACTACTTCTCACTGATCTCCATCTGGACATTGAACTGTTGACTGCTACCCTCTGGATGTGATCATCCAACTAATTCCTCATCCACCAAACAGCCGACCCATCAAATCCATATCGCTCCAATTTAGAGAGAAAGATGTTGTGGGATACGGTGTCAAAGGCCTTACAGAAGTCCAGATAGACAACATTTGTAACTCTTCCCTTATCCACCGATGTAGTCACTCCATCATGGAAGACCACTAGGTTGGTCATGCAGGACTTGCCCTTGGTGAAGCCATGCTGGCTTTCTCAAATGGGCAAACATAGTCAAAGTCTCCTTTGCCTGAGCCTTCAGGTAGGCTTTGCCCCTGGCAGCTGCCATGTTTTCTTCTTTTGTGTAGAAGTTCATTCAGAGCTTGACTTCCTTGATGGCTTAGACTGTCAATTATTGCACCCTGCTTTTGTAATTGGGTATTGAACTTTATTGGTGCATTTTAAACAAAATGGGCCCTTGCATTCAATTTCTGTCAATCACTGCAGTTTCTTAACCAAATGTGTAGAAACTCGCAGTAGATACATGGATATTTAATATGTTTCATATATCACCTTTATTAGAAATATTTGATCCATGCATAAACACTTTTTTTTTTGTACAGGCAAGAACAGATTTGTTATAGTCTTACTCAATAATCATTCAATCAATAATTGATTATGTTTTATGCTAATGTTTTCATACAGAATCACAAACCACCTTCATGAACCCAGAACATGTGAATGACAAGAAATAGAAATGGAGGATGGGAGTATTTCCAATCTTACCTAATTTCAGAACTTACAAATTATACCAGAGCAGATCTGGCTACTTCCATCCAGTGAATGTGTATGACATATGACTAGGCATTTCACAGCTTGGAGGAAGGATGTGGTCATATCTGCAACCAAAAAAGACCACCTGAGATGTGTAATCTGACCTTTATGATGTGCCAGATTAATTTTTGCTATTATCTTAATCAGAAAAAACAGCTTTTTTGTAATTAATCTAATGATTTATTAATGAATGCTTCCTAATAAATGCATTTGGTTAGTCCCAGTAATGAAGTAATACAAGTCTGGGGTTTTGTGGGGGGGGGAAGGGCAGTATATTTAAAGTGTATTTAACATCCTATACAACATATCACCAGTGAACTCTTAAATACCAAATACACTGCTGTTTGATTTCACCTGTGCTTTATTAATTGCTATACTTTCAGTAACCTTATAAATGTTTCACTGTACCTGAAATATGCATCATTATACAATAAATGATTGAAGCTCAGTAATGGGTATTCCCTTAAGCATAATTTATGATTTGCCTTGGCAGGCTAATACCTGGAAACTGTTTGCTGCTTCTGCTGAAGAGTGCACAAGTTCTTAAAAAAAAAAAAAAAAAAAAAAAAAGGCAGTGCAACAGTGCAATGATGTCTTCAGAAAAAAACCCAAATGTCTTATGTTTAAAATATGGAACTGCAGCTTATCCAATGGGCATTATGGCTAAGCTGAGAAAAGTAAGCCTCAAAATCTTGTAACAGACATACTGTACAACTGTTTCTTAAGTATCATTGATTGCACAGGTCTGTTGAACTAAGTCCTTCTCCAGCTCTCCTGCAGGAGAATTGCAAATATAGAGCTGGTACAAGTGTTCCAAGTAAGTAGTACATTCCATTTTAAAGTCACATTGACAATCACAGCAGGAAGAGATGTGTGTGGATAGTTAATCGTGAATATGACTGAAATATGTCATGAAAGCAGTCTGTACTGCAGTGACAATCAAAAATATAGTTTTTTGACAGGCAGTTTTTCTGTTGAACATAATGTACATAGGTTCTATCAGAACGATTTTAGCTCGCTGCAGATTTGATTAACTCTTTAGACAACAAAAGGAGGGGAAAATAGCCAGAAAAAAGATTTTTAAAAGTAACATAGAGAAGAAAAGAGGAAGTGGAAGAGGAAGGGAAAAGGGGAAGGGGCAGAGGGAGGGAAGGATGGAAGTTGCCTACATTTAAGTTTTAAAGTATATTGAATAAAAACAAAATAAAGCAACCCTGGAAAATAAAATTAAACACTTCATTTAGTGTCCATTCAAAATATTTTGACTGGAAGAACTCCATATAGGATTTACAATTAATTTGAGTCATAAGAATGATGTAGAACAAAGGAAACAGACCCTCACTGTACCTGCCTATCTTCCATGTTAGAAAGTGCAGGGCTGACTTTCCATGCATTGTACAATGCCTCTGCATGCTCAAGAGCAGTCTAAGGTGAATGCTTTCAAGCTCATTGATGCAACTGCTCACACCAGGGTGCTTGACACCTGGACTATCATTATGTTACTGATGACAGCAATAGGTTACCAGACAACATTTAGTCAGATGCCACTCCCTTCCAAGAAAGTTGCAATTATTCTTAGGATTCTCAAGGCTTACACCATGTCCTTGACTAAACTTATGATGTGGAAACGTTCCCGGCTTGGTGACTTTGTTTGTTTAAGGATCCTCTTAATTTCTTGTCTGAATCTTAACAATTGCCTGAAAAATAAATTACTTCAGTATATCAAGGATGAGAAGATCAGGCATATGCCTGAGTCCTGCTGACGTGCTGCTGCTGTCCCAGCAAAGGTCTGCTGTTTAGTGAGCAGCAGCCAGCTAAGGCAGTGGCTGAAAGGCTCCTCAACTTTGCGTGGGAGAGGCTTTTAGCTGTCCAAATGTCTAATTGCTTACAATTTCTTTTTGAATAGCATTGTTTAGGAGCTTACCGGGAAAACATCAAATGCATTTATTACTCTAAAAAGAATTCAGTGTCTGCTTTTCCTCATCCACAATCTACTATGACAACTTGTGGCTTGTGAATCCTTAACTGACTCACTTTAAGCAGAAGGAAAATACCAAATGTATTTGGCTTGTAAGGAAAATGTTAAAGAATGATTTTTAATATAAAAAGTTGTTTCTTCCTGTTGCATGAAATGTTTATTTCAGCTCTTACATGTGTAGATGCCAATCAGATAACAGAAAAATTTGCCTTTTGAGTACCAGGAGTTTTGGGCTTTCAACAATTTTTCCTTAATGATGTGCAGATGAACAATTCCCATCTGGAGTGAGTGGCCTTCTGAGAACTGACTGAGCGTCTGCACAGAGCTCATTGCTGATATGGCTCCAGACTGAGTTAACAATAAATAAATTATTCATATTCTTTTTCTGTGTAATTTATTGACCGAGCACTTTCATATGTGTGTTTAGCCACCAGTGGGAGAGAGGTTTCTATACAGGAATATTTCTTAATGTAAGACTCCAAGTCAAAACTTGTGGCAGCATCAAAACCTTTTGTTAGATCAGCTGGTATAACTGGTGAAAACAAAAACGTTTAGGCACATACCACTTCAGATCAGATCTAAGAACAGATCCACATGAGCATAGACTGAGAAGCTGTGCTGTGTTCTACTTTGTCAGATGTTACTATTTGTTGGGGGGTGGGGGACTGACATTTTTCACTTCAGCTGCCGTTCATAAAAGTGAAGCCAGTAACGAGAAAGATGAACAGAAAATATACTTTAAGTAGCTTGTGTTTTAATTAGGTGTTTTGGACTTTAAGGAAAATTTTGTAAAACTGAAATGCATTTGCAAAAGAATTTGGTCAATACAAATCTGTGCTTATTGCTAAGAGCTTAAGCTGGGCAATTTGAGGCAGTTTTATTCACACTGAATAATCCAGCTTGCAACTTTAAACAGTCTAGTTCTGAGTAGCGAACGCAATATTGTAGAGAGAATATTATTTATTTTTTCCTAAAAACACTTGTACTTGAACAAATGGCAAGGTTTAATTCTACTTTGTTTAAGTTCTTGTATATCCAGAAATGCCCCTGGCTCCATAAGAACTGACCTGAACTTATGGCAGTGTGGGAAGAAGGTAGTCGTAAGTACTTTGTGAAGGAAATGCAAGTGAATACTTCGTAATAATTCTCAATGCATATAGGTAGCTAAGGGCTCTTGTAGGATTTTATAACTATTTTCATATTTATTGTGCAGTCATCCTGGGGTTGTATCATGTCCCGTGTGCTTTTACCTTGTCTTGACCCAAATTAAAAAGTCCAGGTTGCCATTTCCCTCACAGAAACCCAATGTGCTTTAGTACCACAGCACTTTTATTAGGTGAAAGATTATATGTATGTAAACTCTTTTCCTTAATGAAAGTGCTTTTAATGAAAGTGGGCAAATTTATCATGCTTTCATGACTCTGAAATGCATTTTGGCATTGCGTATTATTCCATGTTTTGTCTGTCCCCATAGTCTAGGCCTCCTTTCTGACTTGCGGCTGGGAGCCCATAACATACTATATAAGGATTTGCTTCAGGAAGTATAGTGCTCAAGAAAGCAAAAGCCTTACTGGGTACGATCCTCTCCTGGTATGCCACCTATGACTGGCGACCAAGTACAACTAGGAAGGGAGGTATTTTCACTCTGACAGCTTCAGCCGAGGGATTGAGGTCTGTTCCAGGAAAACTATTAGGAAACAGAAGTCTTCTCCCACTTATTTCCTTCACAATATGTGACAAGGCAGCATGTTGTTCCTGTTCAGAAGCTCTATCACAGCTCTGGCAGTGGAAGGGCTGGGTTGAAACAAAAGGAACAAAAAGGGCAGGAGTGGCTGAATGAGATGTACCAAAAGGTTCAGCTGAGAATTAGAAAAAATGGGATATAAGTTAAAGCAAAACTCAAGAAAAGCAGAATGCTAAACTTATTTGCCTTTCTAGCTTTTGGGTTTGGGGTGAGGGGTAGGGGTGGGGCAGAACAGCTTTGCACTTTTTTGCTGCAGGGGGAATATGAGCTGAAAGTGGAAGAATATAGCTGACAGGTCTCTGGAAGAAGTACTATGAAGTGTTGAAGTTGTCTTTGGGAAGAGGAAACAGAGAGGGTTGGTGGCAGTTACAGCTTTCCAGCACTTTTGCAAACTAAGCAACCAAAGGGAAGTATAATTCTTCAGCTCTCAAAGCTCCTTAAAATGATATTTTAGGATTAATTTCTTTGATTCCCAGCTTTTCATATAATTGAGCATGTTTCATAAGGGGAACCATTGCAAGAAAGTTCATGACATCCATTATATGAAGCACATAGTCCATGCGGATACCTGATTAGACAACTCCTGACCACAGAAGGAAACATTAAAAAACTGCCCGACTGAATGAGATACTTTATTGTGCCAACCTCAGTGTGCTGTTCCTATCAGCCCTAATTATAGTCAGCTAATTCCGTTAGCTTCTTAAATACATTTTAAGCTACAGTACTTACAAGCTAAAAGCAAGTACTGCCCTGTAATGGAGTTACCATTTTCATAACAACCTTTTCATTCTATCAAGCAAAGAATTTTCCATTAATTTTGCCATTATGGAAGTTTATATCTTTTTTTCTTTTATTAGATTACCTTATACCAAAAACCAAATAGCACTTTATTTACTTAACAATATTTGCAATGCATTATCAGACCAAAGAAAAATATGAGAAAAAAATTAGGTGACAAGGAACAAAATACCTTGATATTCAATTCCTGGTAAGGTATAGAAGTCAACATAATAGGATACTATGATTGCTCCGTCACACCAAATGTTAGACAAAGTGTACCTGTAGGCTGTTTTTTAAATGTTAGAATGCTATTCAGAGAAGTGATATTCTCCACTGTAGTCAGCAACTTGGCAAGTCAAAATGAAATTCAATAATTCGTTGTTTTTTAGAAAGAGAATAAGAAATAGTAACTATAAAGTGGAAATGAGGCTGAACCAAAAAATCTTTATCTGAACAAACTCACTCTTTAGGGGAGTTTGAAAACTTTTCTACTTTAAAAAAGAAAACTACATTAGTTATAATACTTTATCTATCTTTTTGGTCATAGAGTTGTGTGACAATTATACACTATGATTAAACTGTCAGGCAAGAATTGCATTTAGGAAAATAATGGTACTCTTCTGTTACAATATCCTAAGAGGCAAGTCTTCATACGTTAATTCAATACAATACACTATAGTGAAAGGTATACTTCCTTCAAATATTTCCACTAAAGTCAACATGACTTCTAAAAAAGTACGTTTTCTTCATAGGAGTACAACTATTTCTACCTGGCCTTTAAAGTATTGCATATACTTATATACAGGTTTAAATCTTGTACTTGCACCACTCAGATATACAACACAGAATGGTAATTCCTCTGTGATACAGAGAAGGCTAGAACTTAGAAGAAAGTAAATGGACGACAAGGGCAGAGGAGAGGGTGAGTCCTGTTTGTGGTAAAAATGTGTGTGTGCGTCTGTATAAACTTTTTGTATCATGACACTCTGTGTCGCAAGTCTGCACAGGCCTGCATAGAGAACTAGTAACATTGTTAAATGTGCATGAACAGACAAGAGGGTTACAAGGGGCTATTATCTTTAAACAATAAAATCATTATGGAAAAACAGCTTGATGAAATGTGTGTTGTAAAGTGATGCTATTAACAACAGGTGGCAATACTTTATTGCAGCAAGCGTATTTTTGATGTTTGCTGTCTACTTAGAGGTACTGAAGAGATGAAAAATTAGAAGTTGAGGCAACTAACACGTTTAGCCTTTAAAGCAGTTATTCTTAGTTCTTTCTCAAAGTTTTGAGGTAATCTGGAGTTTTTTCCATGATGTGTAGAAGCCAAAGAACATAGACATTCCCATAAAAATGCTGGGAGAAGGGAACCAAGGGTCAGCCCAGACAATGAACAGGAAAGCTTGGCAGGAAAGGTTTCCAAAGCAAGCAAGTGAGCTCCACTGCCCTGTTACTGTAGTCTCAAAGAAAGGGAATTACTTCCTATTCCTTTAGTAGAGGTTTCAGACTCCATTGTCCTGTAGTACTGCAAAGAATGCTGGCTTCTTTCTACTCAGAGGTTTTGTGCAACAGCATCGGTAAATACTTCAGGAGGAGCCAGATGAAGAAGAGAAACAAGGGCTGTAAAAACACAGACTGTCAGACACAACAACAAGGAGCTGGAAAAGAGAAAAGGCCAAGGAAAAGAGAAGAAAAAGACAGAGATTAGAAAGAGCTTAAAAGATAGAGAGAACTGGAGAAGAAAACAAAGAAATTGGCAAAAGAGAAGAAATTCGGGAAGTTTTGAGGGGATAAAACTTTGCCACGCAGTTGTCTGTAAACAAGTTCCCAATCATATTTCTTTCCTGTAACAAAGCTTCTTAGTTTCTTGATGTTATGCTCTTGATGTTATGTTATGTTATTTCTTGATGTTATGCTCTTGATGTTATGTTATGCTCTTGATGTTCTTAATTTCTTGATGTTAAACAAAATATTGTTTACAGGTATAAAGGAAGACCACCTTACATATAACTAAAGCAAAGAAATTCTTGTTAATAGAACTGAAAACTAGATACAAATCATTATTAGTCCAGATGTAATTGCAACAGAACAAGAAAGAATAGTAATACAGTTAAAATTGTTACACACACACACTTAGTTTTTAACTGTTCTTCTGGTGTTATGCTCACCCTACTCCCCAGCTTCTCTGGGGTAGGTAGGTGTTATGGTGAGTCATAAGCATCTGGAGTCCTCCACCAGGAGGAATATGATGTTCATGTTGAGGGTTTCTTCTTCCTCCTTCTGGGATCCATTTGGAGTGTTTTTTTAATGTTTGCTAACATACTTTTACACCTTTCCCTTTCTTCACTGGTCTGCAGCTCCACATTACATATGGATTCACTGCATGATACCTTTATGTCTGTGGAATACTATCTATTTCTTTGTTTTCTTTGCTAACCCTACTATCAGTTTTGTACAGTTCCAGGCCTGCATTTCTCTAACTGACCATCAGTGAGTTGTTTAAGGCTGTGCCAAGCCTGTGCCCCACCCTTTATCATCCCATGACTGTACTCCTCTATACCACATCCAGTGTCTCCATTTCTCAAGACCTCTGTTATCATACCAGGCCTGTGTTTCTCTGCTCTGTGTCATTGTGTTAGAGTTGTAAATATTTCATTCTACACAGAATAACTACTCATTAGTGTTATCTGTATAAAACTGTTTGGAAAAAGTGCTTTCTCAGCTACACCAGCCTGTCTTCAGACAGGTGAAGAAAGAAAGACACAGCATGTCTCTGCAAATTCAGCCATTGCAAACTCCATACAAAGCTTATGGCTTGTTACTATCAACTGCAACACTGTGTTACAGGGCTACAGGACTACAGTGTCGCCTGTAATCCTACCTTGTGCTGTGTGATGCCACAGTTTCTAGGTTCCTTCTGTCCATGTATGTATTGGGAAAATGTGTAGATCCTATCTGGGAAGCTGAGTGAATTGGTCCTTGTTTGGCTGGCGATAAATAAAAATTGATCAAGGCCAAATATTGCCATAACTATAACCCATGCAACCTTTGGGGGGTGGAAAAAGGTAACTGTTACAGGACTTGAGATATGATGCAGACATTTTGACAGCGTCTAGTAACCATGTGGCAAACCCAGGGCCCTTGTGAGGACAGGCGCCAAGATGCATGAAGATTAATGGACAGAGCTGGAGAACTTTGAAAAGGTCTGGAGGTCTTGTACTAGCTGTTAGAGGATATTAAGAATGTGGCCACCTTGTCTAGGTGCTCTGCCCAAGGAGTCCCTTGTGCTGGTCTCCTGGAGCCCAGCCAGGTGTGCCCAGGGACCTGGAGTCTCTGTCCAGGCTGAGGAACGTGACTGCTGCTGTCCCGTTTGCTGGTTCAACCAGTAGTGAAGCTGAGCACATATCCCAAGGACACACACATGGACACGGATATGGACACACATGCAGGCACACGCAAGACTGACACAGCTGGTCACACAGGGTGCCACAGACAAGACACTGCCTTCAACAGCACCCACAGACAGGACTCACATAAAACAGGTGAGTCCCTTCCTCCTCTTGGGCTGGAAGTGGCAGAAGGTCAGTAGTGCAGCACACACACGACAGTCTCCAGGTTCACAAGCACATGCACTTTTGCAGATCCCTCAAGTGTTGGCACAGCCTCTCTGTTCACTTGGCACCTCTGCCCACAACCTGGGCCCTCACTGGCTGGTCCAGCTCAATGCTTGCTAGGAAACACAGCATTCACACCTTCATCCCACAGGCACCTCACACTCACAAGTCCTCCTGCCTGTCTAGTCCAGCTTGAAGTTTGCCAGTGAATACACACCACCCCTGCATGCTTACTGGGCTTAGGGAAGGTACAGACACTTGAGGCCCAACAGCTGGCACCAGGCACCTGGGCTGTGACCGGCAGTCCTGCTCCAGCCATTGACACTGAACCCCTCAATCACCTCACTCATGCAAGTTCCCCCACAGCTGTTTTTTGGGGCACACAGCATTCTTGCCCCAGTGACTGGAGGTTAAAGAGTCCCACTCGCTCCAGTCCCTGGTACTGAGACCCCACTCACTCCAGTAGCTGACACCATAAGCCAGAGTCAGCTACTCCCTCCAGCCTGACTCCTGTACTTGGCCCCAGATTTCACTCACACACACAGGTCTCGCCAGTAGCTGGCACTTAGTCCTTGCAGCACACAAACACATGGCATGGAGCATGACATTTTGCAGAGAGATGATTACGAAAAGATTTTGTACGAAGACAAAAGAAGGTAGGAAAGACTACAGTGATCAGGTATAAGGCTCAGCCAGACAGGCATACGGACTAGCTCTGTTTTACTCATCACCAGCCCCTTTTATACCCCTCTTCTGCCTACCTCCTGCTCTTTGCCCTCGTGTCTCCCCCTTCCTCTGCACATTCAGCCCTCTGAGATGGAAGACTCAGAAGCAGAATGAAGCCCCCATAATCCAAGGGGAAATGGTTAGTGACCTACTACAACACGTAGACACATACAAGTCTATGGGCTCAGATGGGATCCACCCAAGGGTACTGACGGAGATGGTGGAAGTGCTCAGCAAGCCACTTTCCATCATTTATCAGCAGTCCTGGTCAACTGGCGAGGTCCCAGATGACTGGAGGTTAGCAAATGTGATACCCATGTAGAATAAAGACTGGAAGGAGGATCTGGGGAACTACAGGCCTGTCAGTCTGTCCTCAGTGCCAGGGAAGGTTATGGAGCAGATTACCCTGAGTGCCGTCACGCAGCACGTATGGGACAACCAGGTGATCAGGCCCAGTTAAGCATGGGTTTATGAAAGGCAGGTGCTGCTTGACTAACTTGGCCTCCTTCTAGAACAAGGTGACCCACTTAGTGGATGAGGTAAAGGCTGTGGATGTTGTCTACCTGGACTTTAGTAAGGCCTTTGACAATTTTTCCCACAGCATTCTCCTGGAGAAACTGGCTGCTCGTGGCTTGGACGAGTATACTCTTCACTGGGTAAAAAACTGGCTGGATGGCCGGGCCCAGAGAGTGGTGGTGAATGGAGTCAAATCCAGTTGGCAGCCAGTCACAACTGGTGTTCCTCAGGGCTCAGTATTGGGACCAGTTCTGTTTAATATCTTTATCAGTGATCCGGATGAGGGGATTGAATACACCGTTAGTAAGTTTGCAGACCACACCAAGGTGGGTGGGAGTGTTGATCTGCTGGAGGGTAGGAAGGCCCTACAGAGGGATCTGGACAGGCTGGATTGATGGGATGAGGCCAACTGAGGTTCAACAAGGCTAAGTGCTGGGTCCTGCACTTTGGTCACAACAACCCCATGCAACAGTACAGGCTTGGGGAAGAGTGGCTGGAGAGCTGCCTGGCTGAAAAGGACCTGGGGGTGTTGGCTGACAGTCAGCTGAATATGAGCTGGTAGCGTGCTCAGGTGGCCAAGAAGGCCAAGAGGATCCTGGTTTGCATCAGAAATAGTGGGGCCAGCAGGAGTAGGGAAGTGATCGTCCCTGTGTACTCGGCACTGGTGAGGTCGCACCTTGAATACTGTGTTCAGTTTTGAGCCCCTCACTACAAGAAGGACATCGAGGTGCTGGAGCATGTTCAAAGAAAAGCAGCAAAGCTGGTGAAGGGTCTAGAGCACAAGTCTTACAAGGAGCGACTGAGGGAACTGGGGTTGTTTAGCCTAGAGAAGAGGAGGCTGAGGGGAGACCTTATTGCTCTCTACAACTACCTGAAAGGAGCTTGTAGCAAGGTGGGGATCAGTCTCTTCTCCCAAGTAGCAAGTGATAGGATGAGAGGAAATGGCCTCAAGTTGCACAAGGGCAGGTTTAGATTGGATACTAGGAAATATTTCTTCACTGAAAGGGTTGTCAAGCACTGGAACAAGCTGTCCAGGGAAGTGGTTGTGTCCCCATCCCTGGTGGTATTTAAAAGATGTGTAGTTGTGGTGCTTAGGGACGTGGTTTAGTGGTGGACTTGGCAGTGCTAGGTTAACAGGTTGGGCTCGATGATCTTAAGGGTCTTTTCCAACCTAAATGATTCTATGACCCCTTCATGGGTTTGTATAGCTCTACCAATTCCCTCATCCCTCCCAGCCCAGTGTCTAACATCTCCCCTGGTTTACAATCATATCAGTTGCAAAGTCCAGGTTGATCTTCCTGGAAGAGGCACCTGCAATTTCTTGATAGCCCATCAGTTGTTGTGACCAAAGAGTTTTTTTCTTGTCATTGTCTCCATGTTTGTTTTGTTAGATTTGTGTTTCTGTATATTTTTTCAGGCTTCCTCATTTTTCCCTCAGTTTCCCAATTGACCAGGTCCCTGATCAGAAAACCTTGCTGGAATAAACATTCTCATGCTCTTACATGTGCTTGTCAATTAGTGTTAATGACCAGACTTGATTTTTCTCACTGTCTCCCTTGCCAGTTAGGTTTGTGTCCCTGTATGTTCTTGTTTATGATTTCCACCTTTCCTTATTACCCCCTTTTTCCATTGAAAAAGCCCCTTGACCAGATGCCCTTAACGGAGCGGGCTCTCTCCTTCTACACATTCTCACAATATCTAAACAACATAAAGCTGTATTGTATATAACAAACCACTGCAATGGCTACTGACACACTGTGCTAAGATAAGTTATCATTGCCTACACTTGACCAAGTGGTTCAAATCAAGGTATCTCAGGGTTTCTTGGCTATCAGTGAGGTGAAAATTGTCCCATTGCTTCAGCTGAGTGTAACAATGAGATGCCGCATCCACATGTGCCAGGTGTTACCATGAAATCCTTCTCTCTCTCTCACCTTCTTAATTGACCTCCCTCTCTCCTTCTAAGGATCTTATGGATTTCCAGCTAGCTATCCCTCTCTTTTGTACAGAAAATAGTTGTTCTGATCAACCCTGGATCATCTCAGGCTGTGTGGCTGAGAACTCCTCTAGGATTCGTAAGTGAATGAATTATAAAAGTAGGATGTCTGGGCAACATATCTGATTTTTCAAATGATTTGGGTTTTTCCTATTGGATGATCATCACTCTGTACAGTATTCAATCGTACTGTAGTTTGTTATGTAACTATTTTCTAATTATTCTCCAAAAGACCTTACCTTTTTTGAAGTCTGCCTACCCAGTTACTGATGTCACCAGTTTTTCCTGATTTGGCTGTAACATCTGCATATTGGTTGGAAGACAAGATAACATTTTATAAAATAAACCTCCTTCTCAAATCTCTTCATGAGTTATATAAAACAACTATATAGACCAATACGAAGACTCTTTACTTATGTTCTTCTTGGGCCTGTCTTATTAGATTGAGTCAGAAATTTTCAGGAGCTCCTTTAACACAGTTTCTAAAGCTGTTTTCATGTGAGTTAGGGTACAATTTGCATTGCCCTGAGCGACACCAGAGATAAAGTAACAGACTGAATCATTTTTGAAAATTTCTGTGTAGTTGAAGTTCATGTCTATAAAGTCTGATCAAAGGCTGACTTGGGCTACCCTGGAATTTTTTTACCTCACCAAGAATATCAGGGCAAGGGATAAAAGAAAAGGTTCACTTTCAGTTTTGATACAGATAATTATGGATAAATATTCTCAGTAGAAAGTACAGTGACAACATGCAATATTCATTACTCTACAATTACCTTTTCTTGACTCTCATTGTACTTGAATCTGCTGGTCAGATGACAGAAGGGGGCTATCATGTTCAAGAAAGTGATCATGTCCAACTTCCAGTGTTCCTCTCCTAACCTATGACTTCAAGCTATCAATAGTCATTAATTTTAATTATGCAGCTTCCCTGTCAAATAGTGGCTGAGGAGGAAGAGCACTGCTTTTCATTGCAAGTGCACAACTGATAACAGAAGGACAAATTGCTAAAATTACTCCTTTGTTATGTATCACATCCAATTCCTTAGCTTTTAAGGAAAAAGATCCATTTTCCAGGTTGGCCTTTCTTTCTTTTTGAAATTGAAATAGTAGGTTTAGAAATGGGAATGCTACTATTATACAAAGTACCAAATGACTGACATTCATAGAACATATCTTTAATCAGAAGATACTGTTGGTGATGTGGAATAAAATCAAAATCAAAGGTCATGGACACAATGACAAAGAGTAAACTGAAGCTATGTGTTTCTAATATTGTATTCATAAATGTGAATTAACTTTGTAATTTGCAGAAAAGGATGTCCCTCTTTTTTTGCTTTACTCTCTCTTCTCTCTGATATTTGCTCTGACGTAAATACAGTTCTGACATACCTTGAATAGGAAAAGAGACCTCCTGTATAATATTATTTCCATATGAAGGATACTGTTTACTACATTGAGGACAGTTCTTAAATAAAGCTAAAAGCGTATGTATAAACTGAAGAATATAAATGCCAGATAAGTTAAATAGCCATTTTTCCCCTAAGAAAAGCACATGTAATTGCTCCTCTACAAGGTATAAACTGCACTGAAACTGAATAAAACCATCTCAACTTCTCATCCAAAGTTATGCCTTCATACTTGAAATTCTTCTGTGTGTAAGACACAATACAGTTAGTAAAAGAAAGCCTTGGCCAGGAACACTGTTTACAAAGACTTGGTAGCCCTGCTACCAAGAGGACAAAAATCTCATCTAGGGTGGGAGGTTTCCCTGAACTGTCACAGTGTTGAAAAAAGCCCACTAGTATAAAATATGCTCTCTTTGTTAATAAGAATCTTTTATTTCAAGGAGTCACTGAAATCCTAACTGATACCTAACAACAGATTCCCTGACAAGGGCCTGTTTGAAAGAGAGGGAAGTCAATAAAAGTAAAGTGTAAGTGTACTGTTAATGGCAGGTTCTTGTAGGCATTTTTCCCCAAATTATACCATTCCTATTCAAATACCATCTCAAGAGTCTCAGACAGTGTCAAGTGCAATCATTGTTATTGCAGTTGCCAAGGTAATCAATTGAAATCATAATGAAGGGAACAGAAGGAAATCAATAGAGTCTGAAATTACAAATAAAGAGAAGCTATCGTTTAAAAGCATTTGGCAGAAATCTTCCATATTAATGGAGTCAGAAATGGCTGTGTCATTCAGAAGCAGTGTGGTGCATAATTCACTTGAGTGCATTAGAACACCTAAAAGCTATTGCAGCAATTAGGGCTGCCTACCAAGAAAGTGTCCACCTTAGAATAAGCATCACTGAATTGTTTGTTTGGTTCCAATATGTTTTCATGTTTAAAATTATAATTTTTCCCCCAAAACAGCCAGCATGATACAATCTCAGTAAACATAGCTTCTATCTCATATTTTGTTGAAGAAGCTTATCTAATGTACAATAGCTCTTCTGGAGTTTTCTTTCAATTAAATGCCCTGCTCAGATGCATCTCTAAACCAACAGACTTTATAGCCCTTCAGTGCCCCAGTGCCTGCAGGACGTTCCTAGCTAATTGCAGTGCTGAGCATTTACAATCCTCTTTTACACATAAATTGCACCAGTGTGGTCACACATATTAATTAAGGCAAATTTTTGGAGAACACATCACTGCACTTAGACAAAAGCATTCTAGGTGTGACCAAGAGGGTACTGTCCTTTTCTCTTTATTCTTGGTACTTCAGTAGCTACAGTCCTTGGGCAGGTAGGACAGCAGGATCCTTTGGCTTCAGAGAGGAGCAGGCAGAGAAGGAAGAGTTGAATATGCACCTCTGCTGTGAGTGCTCTACTAACCAAATGTTGTTTTTGCACCTTGTAAGGCCCAGTAAATAATTATTCCAGAGGAGAAGCTAAGCATGATGTTATAGTCTGTTACTGCATTCACTTGGGAGGGAGAAGACATGGGTACCAGCTCCTGAACCAAGTGGAGCAGGGAATTGAAGTATCCATTGGAGCAAGAAAGCCAGGTCTCTTAAAGCTAGCCATTATGTTATGCAGCTATGTTCCCTCCCTCTCCCCTTCTGGTGAGTGAGGTGGTGAATATTTAATAGTTTCATGCAAAATGGAACAGCTTCTAGAGGAGGGGTTGAAAAAAAACTATAACACCCTATAGCACTGCTCTTAGGTGTTTCCTGTGCAAAGTAAATTACCATAATGTGAACAAGTTAGATTAATCTATATGTGTCCTTCCTGAAAGGAGTGCCCAAACTACTTAGTCGCTTCTGAAGAGGGAGATGGGCAAGTGTCCACATCACATTTTTTTTCAGCTGCATTCAGGAGAAAAAGATGATGTGGGTAAGGTTTTTTTGCTTTAGACATTTGCCCTACCTCACTGAAATATGACTCGGTCTTCTTAAGGAAATTGTTTTTAGAAGTCAGAGACCAGGAATGGTAACAAAAATTAAGAAGGTACTTCCTTGCTGCCTGAAATACTGCTAGGAAAATGTCCAAGCATTGCACAACCAAGAGCTTTTTTGCTTCAAAATATTGATTGGCTTTTGCATGACATTTAATAAAAACTTTCCATTACCAATTGCATAACAGCAATTAAAATCCTCATCAAATCTATCTTAACTGCTTATAGTCTTCCGCTAGGGAGCATTTTCCTTGGCAAACATCTGCACTAATATGCTATTTAATCTTCATAACTGAAACACTCAGTTATGTTAATTCATCTCTTTTATTGTCAGTTTACATTGAAATCTTGCACAAATCTGGTCTTCCACATTAGGTGCATTGAGGCACATTTTGGTTTGCTCTGAGAGAAGAAAAAGCCTTTGTCTTTTTTCTGTCACATCAGCTGAAGCTAGATCTGATCATTGTGTGCCTCTGTGAAGGAGCTCAAAGTACTTTACTCTGCAGTCTGCAGTCCACAATTGTAAACAGTTAAGAAAAGAATATCTTCAATGGATTGACTTCTTGGTTGAGGCCAGTAAATCACTGCATAAACAGGTAATACAAATAAAAGCATAAAATTATAAACTAATCACACAATTACTAGCAGCACTTTTTGCCTTTTTGTTTGTACAGATTTATTAATAAAGAAATTAGATGCAGTATACTGAAAGCAACCAAACCTCTCCTTTCTTTGGAAAGCATTGAACAAGTCATGGCAGAAGGGGAATAGTCCTTCACATCCTTACATGTGAAAAATCAGGCGTGATGATTTTTTCCTCATGTCACAATCCCAGTCCCTGGGGACCCTTTAGCTCTCATTGTTCCAGGTTTGTGATCTCTGGGTTGTCCCTTTAAGAGTTTCTGAATGAATATTATCAAAAGCAAACATGTAGCAGACTTGAAGATACAAGGCTGTGCCTTCTAGTTTCTCTAGCTTTGCCTTCTGGCATCTGACTCCAACTTTGAAGCTGTGAATCTTTTCTCACTTCCTCTTCTTGATGCTCAGTTCTCAGTTTCATCACTTACAGGAGCATCAAACCTCTGTCCTCTGCTTTATTTCTTTTTCTCCCCAAGAGGATTTCAGCTTTTACTGAAAGCAACTTTTTACAGGAGCAACTCCATCTGTAAGAGAGGCCTGAATGCCATTTTTATTTTTAAAGAAAGCTTTGAAAAGGAGGGAAAAACCATCTTATAAATGTCTGGATAAAAGCCAAAAATAAATCAAATAGGTATTTACACTTTAAATAATGTGCTGAATGTTTCTCTACTGTAAAGCCCTCATAGCAGATCAATACCGTTTACACTATTCACTTGCAGCAAGCAGTAAAAGTCTTTCACTTCAACAGTTTCCAACCGTTTAACATTGTTAAAAAGACACCTAAAACATCAATTGGGGGCATTTTCTCCTAAACTGAAATAGATCGATTATGTTTCATGACGTGCATTGTGGATAAGCAGGATTAGGAAAGGTAGTATGGGAGGAAGAAGGGAAAGAAGTCAGTGCACCTCTTTTAAGTTAATGAAATAAGTTGCATACTTCTGCTCAGCAAGAGTAAATCTTCTTGAAGGGATTGACTTTTTTATAGTACTGTGTTAATAACTAGTTCTCTACACATGTAGTATGGATTGCCTTATAAATTGATTTCGCTGTACATATGCAAAAGCAGTGGCTTTGAGAGTCTGGCCTGTGACATTTGTCATGTCGAATCAGTTAGGCAACAGTGTAAATTTGTGATCAATGCCACTTCAGCAGGAATAGGTATTCATTATTAGTAAACTCTAAAAGAACTGTACATGGTAATTAAATAGAAATGAACTGTTCTAGGTTTTTTTGAGTAAAAACCAAAGTGATTACTTAGTTCAGCTAATGAATGCCTTTGTGTGATCCCAGATCAACAAACCATTGTTAATAGTATACAGAGAAACAATGAGGTTGTTAGCACCATTATAGCACTTACACTGCAGAAGGAGAAAAGAAAGAAACTTCTGAAGGAATAAAAAGAACCAGAGACTTGAATTCAACATTTTTCCTATTCAAAGACTGTTCTTTTTCTCTCTTGTCTTTCTTCTTTTTGTTACTTTTTTTTTTTTTCATTTCTTCATTGTTTTCCTTAATGGCTGCACTGTGTTTAAAAAAAATAAATTTAAATAATTGCCTCTTGCTGTTTAACTATTTTTGTAAACTTCAGCTCTAGGAGACGTGTTATATGGCTTATGGCAACAGAATAAAAATCTGAAGCCAAAAAGAAAAGAAAACTTGAATAGGCATTCAAAAAGGGTTGTGAGATGCAGATCTTCATGGATGCCTATCAAATATCAGAAGATGACAAGTGAAATGGTGGAGACAAACCAAGATAAGAGATATAACATTATTTCTGGTTTATAACATATGTTCCTTTTTCACCAAGTAGTATATAACTATTAGAAACAAATGGTTTGAAATAATGAAATTTGTTTCAGAGGATATTCTGAGTTTTTATCCTGTAATATTTTGCCTTGAATCTTGTGAACTATGACTTCTGTCCAAAAAAATGAGAGTACCTGTAACTAGGTTCCATTAATTTATCTGGCTTGGGCTTCTTTGGACAACATCCTCAGACATATGGTATGATTTTTGGGGTTGTCCTATACAGGGGCAGTAGTGGGACTCGATGATCCCTGTGGGTCCCTTCCAACTCAGGATATTCTATGATTCTATGATTCTATGATTCTACGATTCTATATTCATTCAGAGAGTCAATGAAAACGTGCTTGGCAGGTAAACCTGAATTCCCCATTCCTTCAATTTCCCACATAGTAAAATACCTTCTTAAAAGATTAATTAGTAATTTCTCACATTTTCCACATTTTCCTTTAAGTACAATCATCATCACTTTGTAAAGCTATAAATATTTTTTGACAGTAAGGACTGTAGCTCTTAATTTGATCATGGTCTGATTTTCTCCTCCTTCAAGCTTTCCCACTAGAATGGTCCTCCAAAGACAGGGAAAAGCCAAGTTATATAAGAAGTAGTGTCTTAAGTCTTAGCAATAGAAGTAGTTTTATTCAACTAACAGTTTCCTGAGATGCTGGGTGAAATCTAGGTAGTGCATTTTGGGGAGATCCAGAAGGTGAATGATACTTTTGATATCTTATGTCCAATAATAGACATCTCTACTTCTTGTAAGACCTGGGGCTGGGGGCGGGGGGTGTCATTGGTACTGCCATTGACCACAACCACAAGGTTTGTTTCACTTGTATCAGCACTGGACAGCATTCAGATATCAAAGTCATTTGTTACAAACAAATATTTCTAAATAAGTTTTCAAACTCTGGCTTAGTTCTTGGTGGTATGAGATGAAAACAGGCATGTTATGAGGAAAACCATGCATAATTTTTTTTAATCTAATTTTAGTTTAAATAAGATGAAGATTTTATGGATTTGGGTCAAAAGAGATCATGCTAAAAATGTTCACTGCTTCATTCTAATGAGTTTAAAGGATGGCTGCTCTATTTTTCCTTCAATCTATTTTTGTCCTGTTTGTATGTAAGTACAATATGTTACCATGGAATAAAAGAAACTCATTCCTGAAAATACCCAAGTGTAGGAGACACCCCTAAAGTTTTCTGCTAGACTGAAGTCTTCTCCAAGCGTTAACACTGAGTCTTGAGACAGTGACTTTTCTGAATGTAGTCCTGATATTTTAGCAAATACGTAAGATGTGGCCAAGTTTTTTGCCAGCAGAAACATCAGGTTTTCCTGCAGGTAGATAGATCTGTTCCTCCGGGGAAATGTGAGTTTGAATCTTGTCAGACACTAGAGAGAATTTTGCCTATCCCTTCTGTGTTGTGAGTTTTTGCAATAAAGGTTGGAAGGAAAGATGTCAGGAACCTCTAAAAAGGTCAAGACCTACTCTGTGTGTGCTCATGTCTGAGAAATTAATAGGGCCAAATCTCCTGTTGCCTGCCCTTAGTATTTGTTCACAGTCAGAGTGACTGGTCCATTTCAACTGCAGTGCACGTGTGCTACTGGGAAAGAGAGAGCAGAGATACCTGGGGAACCTGGGCAATGTGGCTCACCCACATGCAGTGACAGAGGCAGAAGAGCAGGGTGTTTGTTTGGTCATCAAGTCATTTTCTTTTTTGAGAGGGACACAAGGATGGTCTGAAAGCCATCTTCACAGCCAGTCTGGGATAATGTGAAGAAATAATAAAAAGGGCAGGACTCTTTCCATTCGCACCCCTGAGAATGTCCCTTAGTAATGAATGTAGTGAATGTAGTGAATGTAATGAATGTAATGAATGTCCCTTCATAATGAATATAATGGTTTGGATACCCATTCTTTAGCCCAGTGTGACGAAGAAGCAGGTTTATGTGACCAAGATATGTCCTTGCACCTTTCCACTACCATGTTTCTGCAGTGAAACAGGAACCTGCCCACTGAGTCCTTTTTAACATTGGGCAGAGCAGAGGTCTCCAAAGTCTTAAGCACTGTAAGTTTCACAATCATAGACAGAAAGCAACCTGAGATACCCTGTTAATATCTCTAGAAAAGCTGCAGCACCCATCCTAAGTTTCTTAGGCACCAGGAAGTCTACACAAGAGAATTTATGAATGCTTTAGCTCTGTGAGGAGTTTCCAGACTTTTAGACAGAAGAGAATCTGTTAATGAGAAGCTATGTGCAGCCCCATAGGAAACGAGATTTCAATAGATCTGCTTCTCAGAGACACTATTAGGATCTCAGATGCCCAGCCATCTGCCCTGGCTGGCTGTGAAGCTAAGATATCCTCATTTAAGTTCCCCTTGGTAGGGATAGGTAACTAAAATGTGACTACGAAAGTCCTTTATAGTTTTCATCTCTTAACTTTCTTCTGCAGGCTTAACAGAAGCATAGCCTGTGTCTCAGTTGCAGTACAAGTGTTGTCTTCTGTGACAGATATGGAAAGCTCACTAACAAATATTTTCTTGTATTCAAGTATTCCCATTAAAAACTCCCTGAAAAGGAAAACGCCTAAAGCTTAGCCTCTAAATCTCTACATTTCGCATCAGTACTGAGCAGTTGAATATATTTTACAGTGCATCAAAAAAATAAAATCCACTCTCTACAAATACAAAGTAAAATAACCCCAATCAAGACCCCAAAATTCTAGCATCAATATTAATTTGCAAGATTTATGTTTACATGAAAGACAACAAACACCCTTATAAAAATGTGCTATTTGTCAGCAGGGTGTATACCATACTTTTCAGACTTTGTTTTGCGTGAAGAGCTTAAGTGTCTCTACCTTTATACTTAGTATGGACAGGCTTGCACTTTGAAAATATAATTTGGGCAAATGAACACTAAGTATAACAATTTTATTTCACATTTAAGTTACTAAAAATGCCAGGTTGCTGCTCCCCAAAATGCCCTTTCAAAATAGAGTCTATAAAATAAAAACATGCCCTTTGTGTGAACTTCAGCTAGCTGCCAATTGCGCTGTACTGGGTTAGTCTGTGGGCTGGCTGCCTTTTGCAAAAGGAGTGCCTGGAATAGATCAAAATTGAAACAAAAAACTAACCTATTTTTTGTAAAAAGTAAGACTGTTTCTGTATTCGGGCCAAATTCAAACTGGAGGAATTACTTTCTGACTCTTTCACTCCTTGTTTTCTTTTTACTGGCTGATAGTTTCCTTCGTCTTTGTAGAGGATGTGTATCTGTGTTGGTGCAAGAAACCATTCCTGGAGAGGTCATTCATTTGTGTATGCCATTCAAATATTTTAGGACTCCTTGGTGTCTCTATCACAATGCAAGTATAAAAATATTCTTTAGTTTACTTTTCATAAAAAATAACAATTATAAAAAGTTAGGCTTTCAAAAGAATTTTATTGAAAAGTGGGTTGTTAAAAATAGGCTAAGGCCTTCTTTGGTCTGGTAAAACAAGGTTGGGGAACAGAAGTCATGTGTTTTGTCAGATCAGGAGGTATAGCCTGAAAAAGTAGACATAAAGATCTTAATTGACCGAAAGCTTTGGGACTCGCTGTTGATCGCTATACTCACTGCTTAGATATTCCATCATTTTTAAGTATGAGAGCTATTATTTTTTCTAAGATGGAACCAGTATATTTGGGGAATTCTTCCTGCAGAGTGTAAGGTTGTGAACATTTTCTCTGTAGAGACTCTTTAAAGGGAGGGCACCAAACCTGCCTGTAGTTCCAGAGGTGGCTGAAGCACAGTTGTAGGAACACTCTCCATCCATTTACCCCAAGGCTATCTACACAGTTCTGGAAAGATATGACTTCAGCATAGGGAAGTATATCTGAACTAACTGTAATCTTTTAGCAGTGAAGACTCTGTTCAAGCTGTAAAAATCTATCAGGACAACTATGTGCATGTACAGTGTGCATATCATGTCAGTCCACATGGATACCTATGTCATTATACATCAGCCATTATTTTTAATCCATTATTGCTTATTATTTATATTTAAGTTAATTTTTATTCTAGATTTAAATTAGCCTGAAGATGACTAAATATTTAATAAACAAATAAATAAGTTTCACATTCTCTGAAGTGTCATTATTTGGAGGTATTTAAAAGACGTGTAGATGTGGCACTTAAGGACATGGTTTAGTGTTGGACTTGGCAGTGTTAGGTTTGTGGTTGGACTCAATGGTCTTAAAGGTCTTTTCCAACCTAAATAATTCTATGATTCTATTCTATGTTTCTATGATTCTTACACTTCTCAATTGATGAAATCTTATGTCATCTCTAAGCTTCGTATAAGCAGTGTAGTCAGAACTATTTTCAGTGCTGAGAACAAGAATGAATTTCCCTCAAAACAGTCTTGCATCTAGGGTAATTTTTGTTTCTTAGGTCTGTTGTTGGTACCAAAGATTGCAGAGAAGAGAAGAAGTTTGAGGAATTGCTGAGGAGTGGGTGGCACAGCTCTATGAGCAAACCAAGACAGTGACAGGAACTTACAAGTTCCCATTTTGACATGAACTTAATTCCTGGCATCTTAGGATGTTCAAAAGTGGTTTGTTCATATTTAAGAGTCTAATAGAAACAGCCATCCATGCTGAGCAATAGCAGACACCCTATTACTCTTAACAGGATATTCCGTGTGGTGAATATTTCTTTACTAAATATTCCCATTTAATAAACACTTGAGTGCAGACCTGGTGAACTATTAAGGGCTTCCCAAAAGTGACATACTCCCTTAATCCCCACTGCAGTTCAGCTGCTGCTGCTCAGAACACTGCAGGATCAGGGATTTACATGTCTGGCTTTCCCTGAGTGTGAAGTTGGAATAGTAACTCATAATTACCTATCTTGCAAGGATGTTGTGTAGATCACGTAGTTAATGTTTGTACAACACTTCCAATATGTGAAGTGCCATGAGATAATTATTACTGTATTAGCATCTTCTGTGTAGGTTCTTGTATCTTAAATTTCTGTAATATAGTGAGATTCTTTGTCTATGTCTGTCCGTGTTTGTATGTGCACTCTGTGAATGAAAGTTAGTACTAAAGCAGATCAAGTTGTTTTTTGTTTTTTTTAAATGGCCATATCAATCCTATCACTCCATACTCAGCAGGTAGGAACTAGCCAGATGATACTAAGTAGGGCTTCAAAGAATGGTGGTAGCCCTGGAGATTTTGCAGCTAATCACAGATGATGAATGGGAGTTAGGGAACTTACTTTAAAAAAACATCTGCCTTTCCTTTTTGATTGCTAATTATTCATAAAAGACTAAGAACAGGAGTACACTGCAGCAGGACAACACATTTTTAAGCATCATAATAAAAGAAAATTGATCACCTAGTTAGTATGCAAGCGGCTAAGTACAGCAGGGTCAGCTGTGCTAATTCAAGAGTCAGTTCGGGAACTTAGGAAAGCCTCTTAGTGCCAAGTGGCTTATTTCAGAGTTTCAATTAAAGAGGAACTGAACAGATTTGCACATATCCATGTATGTCTATGATGGGATGTTTATCCACTGACATTGTTACAAAACTGAAAACTGGACTGGCTTATTCCAGCAAGTATAGCATCAAAATGTGACTTTTTTTTTTTGTTCCTAGGACATGGATGGGTGTTTTCCATGCTGTGTTTCCTGATTGGTTTTCAGCTCAAACACAGAAATGTGAGGAAGCTTTTTATTATTCACGTTTTTCCCTTTCACATTCCTTTAAGAATGCATTATTCAATAAGGCAAAAAAAACCCATAAAGATTAGGTAAGTGTTTAAACAATGACAAAAGGACAATAAATGAAATCTTCCCCATATTTGTCTCTTCAGAGTGCAGTCTTTTCAGCCTGACTGGTATAACTGGGTTCACTCTTCCTCAACTCGTTGGATAAACCAAAGCACCATTTATAGCTCTTTTTCTTTTTTTTTTTTTTTTGTGTGTGTGTGTGTGTGTGTAAGAATCCTTAGACCATAAAATCCTGATTCTGTTTTGTGTGGATGACTTTACTTACTACATGAGTACTCCCTAGGTTGCCAAGTGCCTCACAGAAGCAAAGTGATGCAGTGGTTGCCTCAAAGGGCTTATAATCTATCACAATATAAGCAAAGGTCATGCATATAAAGGCAAGGAAAAGAAATAATAAAAGTACTAAGCTACACTGTATTCTCAATTCTTCTACCTGGGTGGGAAACAAAGTTGTTTTTATTAATACATAGAAGAAATATCAATCATATTTCTGTATCAAAACTGCAATTCATTCAGGCAAAATAATTTTATTCAGTTGTGTGAAGAACACCTACTTATTTTTATATTCTATGAATGTAATAGAGTATTTACTAATACTCCTGTTATTCTCATTGAAGAATTAAAATTTGAGGAGGAATCTGAAACTAAAGGGAGTTAGGTTCATAGGAAGAGTTTTGAGAGGTCTCTGCATATGCTCTTCTGAAGGTAAGGAAATAGGAATGAACTGAAGGAATAAAGAGGCCTTGGTGAAAATGACCTCTGCTGTTCACAGGACTCATTCAGGGAGAAGGTAGCAGGGCTGAGGAGAAAGCCATTTGAGTGATGCTGGTTTAGCAACTGTAAAGCAGAATCGGAGTGACATGCTTCTGCTCCAAAACCAAGACCCTCCCTCAGCCCGTCTGCACTGCTATAGCAGGTATGTAAGAGCTCACAAACAGCTGATGGTTTTGGACCTCACACAGGAGTTATAGATCCTATCTGTCACCGTATCACAAAGCTGCAGAGCCCAGAGGAGACAAGAAGGGTTACAGTTTGAAAATACGGCCGAGGCCATTGTCCTTTCCTTTTCACTCCCTTCACAATATGAAGGGAAAACACCAAGGCTACAAGCTACCAGAGAAATGACAAGAGGGAAAGCATTTTCAGCAGTCCTGTGCTCCCAATCCCAGATCAATCACTCTGCCTCTTAGCTGAGCAAAAGGGCATCAAAATTAGATTTGACTGTGACGAAGATTTAGAGGGAAAAAGAAGTTTCCTTAAGCAATTGAACCTATTAGAAATATAACCAAAGCCAATGCACATGGGTAAATATTTCTGCCTCTTTATTTGTCAGTGTTCCTACTTCTCAGACCATAGCAAATGGAGTTGCTATAAGGCCCTCCAGTAGCTGCAAGAAGATACTTGCAGTGGAACGTGTCAGTTGCGATTTAACTGTGAAATATATCATTGCAGCTGATCTTACATTTTAGAGGCATTATAAGAAAATAATAATACATTTCTAATGGAAAAACACAGGGGTAATTCTGATCTCTGTGAATCAGAAGTAATTGGCATTGCACTACTGCAAAAATATCTTGGTGGTGAACCCATGGAAATAAACCCCCCATGTTATAATTTCTCCACTCCTATTTTGCTTCCTTTCTGCTGTGTAAGTGATGCAGTACACTGAGGAAAAAGTCCTGTGTGACTCTATAGACACACCACTCTCCTCCACTAGTCAGCTTCCCTGAATACAAAGTTAATGTTCTCATCAACATGGTTTGCCATTATTTATAAGGAAGCATCCATAAGTGTGTGCACAAGAGATGCCCACTCTTAGTTTGAATTTGTCACATTGTTTACAGTACAGGAAGTTATTTTGACTTAAAAAACAAACAAACAAACCCCTAAACAAACCCACACTCATTTACCACTCTAATTTATTATATTACACTGAGATGCAGTCAGAATAGTCTTTATCACTCTGGGTTGTTGGGCTTCTTCTATGAAAAAAAAAAGAAAAAAAGTAGAACCAGTTAAGGCCAACAAATCTGTAAAGTTGTTTCTTGTTCTCATAGCATAACAAACTTTGCCCTTGTAGCTCTCCAGTTAAAGATTTTTTCTTGAAATTTTGCAAAGCTTAAAGGAGATGTCACAGATGGGTATCCATGTGCACCTAAGGGGGACCAAGTGAGAACCTGTTGGATCAGTTAGTAGACAGTTAACCCAGCTGTGGGATGGTTTTTGTTCTTTATTTAGTTAAATATTAAAACTATACAAATATATAACTGAATGGGAAATGTGTGGAATTTGACTTATCTAAGTCAAATCTCATCTTGACAAAAGGTACTAGAATGCAACAGAAAGATACATTAACAAACATGGACATCCAGTCAGTATGCATTTTAATGTTGCACTGCCTTTGATAATTCAAATGAATTATCTTTTAGTTTATAATATCTTTATACTATTCATTTATTTCTTGCATTTACAGAGTTTAATACTTCTTATATAGGAAAATATGTTGTAATCTATTTTATACGGTCTTTTCTCTGTAAGTGTTTGAATAAGTTGTTTTGTGAGAGAACACTGAACAGAAGTGACAAATATTATTATTCTGGCAAACTACCAGGCATCACATAATTAGTGGTCAAAAGAATGCCAGTATTTCATTTAGATTAAAATATGTACAGTTTCGTGAACTCAAAAGCACATCTACCTTTCTGTGCATTAAAGAAACTTTTAGAGACTAACTCCATTTTAAAGCTGCAGAGGGCTCAGGAAGATATTAAATCAGCACAGAGACAAAAGATTCAGCATCTCAAGACAGCAATTTCCATTATGCTACTGCTCTTCTTATGCTTCTTGATACTTTTGCTTGAGCATTGAAACTGACATAAAGATGGGGAACAACAGAAAATTAGATTCCCAGGCAGTTTAAATAATGTTTCTTCCTAAAAACTTTTAAGTAGCTGCTTCCATGAAAACTTCGTATTGTGTGAAAAGAAAACATAAGGTAGACATGTAACTGCAATTTGCCACTTGTTTATGATACAGCATAGTTCAGGGCTGTAGGCTGGTGTCTCCTGTCGTCACTCATTCATGTTCCTGTAGTTAGGCAGTTTTGACCTTCTGGGTATCTGAATAATCTTAGAAGAGTTTATAATTAAAGTTATTATTTTGTTGCCAAGAATTCATAGACAAAATTGCACTGTTGCTGTGAACTTCTACCTGACAGAGCACAAAATCTATGTTTTGTGATCCTGTCATTCCTTCCCAGTAATGTGCCCTCTCTCCCCTTTCTTGAGGCAAAAGAAGTAAGCAGGACCACAACAGAAGGTACATATCTTCATCAGAAGACCATCCTCCGTCAACAACCTCTACGTCTGTACATCTGAGGCAACCTCCTCTCCCTTGAAAACAAGTTACCTACAAAGGTTATAGCCTCAGAACCTCTTACATTTCTCTAATCCTAGCATTAAAAATACACTTACAACACAACAGCTAAATCATTCCTCCTCATTTCCCCAATAAGCCAAAATATTTTCTTAGTCCTCTTTAAAGCAAACCTTTTTAAGTCTGAAATGAAATATTGGAGTCGTGGGCAGCTGCAAAGTGAATGAGTGATCCCTGTTCTTGCACTTGTTTCTGTCACACCATGGTGCCAAAACATTAACAAACAATTTAACTGCACTCCATTTGTAAATAATCATGTCAGTGTTAACTTAATACCACTTACTGACCAAGGTCATGCTTCAATGAGTGATGTACAAAAGGTGCAGTGATAGTTGGAGTGCTTTTAAGTTTGAGAGCATTATTTTTACCACAAGCACCATCTTTAGTTAAATTAGGTTTCCTAAATTAGCCATCCAAACCCATGTGAAGGCACGCAATTAATTGACCTAATGTTCATGAGTTCTAAACAGTTTAAAAAAAAAAACAATAAATGGAAATGACAACTATCCAACAGTTCTAAAAACTATGTCAATTTATACATATAGATACCTTATTTCAGGCACCAAAATGGATCTTTCCACTGACTTTGGATCAGACTCCAAATGCAATACTTGGATGTAAAGTTACGTGGATCAAAAAGATGTTTGGGATTTACATACAAGCAAATAACAGGAGCATTTATGAGCAGCCCTCCATTTCCTCCCACTTTGCATTTGAAAATGAAGTTTACATTTATATTTGTCATTGCAAAATTCCAATTTCATCTGGGCTAACTGGCTACATTCTCATTTCCTGTTTCCTTATGTCTGATTGTTGGAAGGATGTGTTTGCTGAAGAAAAACAAGCCCCGTGTGTTCCAGCAGCACTGAAGGATATGATTTCAAACAGAAGTTATCTAGTCACTCAGATGCTATTTTCCTACAGACCAGCATTACAGTTCTTGATGTTCTTACATTTTGTGAACAGAAATGTATGCTCTTTTGAGTGCCATTAACAAAACATGTGAATTAAGTACTCTCAGTCTCAGGATTTGATTAAAAGAAAAAGAAAAAGTAGGTTGTGAGGGACTGCAACCTTTTTTTTCCAGTGCATTCTGCTAAGCTTCCAATTTTAGTCCCTTTGTTAGAGCGCTGGACTCAAAATTTTGAACAAGACACAAGAGACAGGCTACAGAAACAGTGTAGCTGCTTTCCTTTTTATTCTATTGTTTTCCTTTTTATTCTATTGTTTTCCTTTTTATTCTATTGAGGTTAGTTCTTGAGCGCTTTCTTGCTTTCTTGGTAACACAGGAAGATACTCAATTGCAGCCTCAAAGGCAAACATGATAGCATGAATTCTATATGGATAATCTGTGTCATGCTGAAAGATGATGACGGCTAGCCATCTGAAATGCCAGTGAGACAATTGTCATGAGAAAGGCCTTCATAATTTGGCCGGGAGTATGTTTTTGATATGGATGCTATAGTCTGCAGAAATACCATGATACTTAATTTTCTGTCACACTTCAGAGTCAAATGATCCTTAAATTCATACACTGATTTTTCATTCAGGAGCTGGGAAGAGATAAGGTTAACAGGTAGGTTTAACAATTACATAATCCAAATTAACCAGCATTACATTAGCTAGTGTTACACAGAAGTTTAATAAATGCACAATTGATAACACAGCTCTATCAATGCTCCATTAATCCTTTGGTCTAACTTGTGCTAAACCACTAGTAGAACAAGATATGTCTTCACATATATAAACAGCCAGTAGAAGCAGCTGATTACAGATACAACTTTGCATAAGAGGTGAAACTTTACAGTGAAGCTGTAGAAGTAAGATTTTCAGAGATATTTATGTCTAAGGGTGCATAGAAAATAAGCAGCAGAATAAGTTGCCTGCCTGCTATTCAGTACCCTTGAGAGTGATTTCTACTAATGGGGATCCGCTTGCCTAGTTTACTTCATTACACAAGCTGATAAAGACTAAGCAGAACCAAGTCACAAAGCAGGGCAAATATAAAAAGAGCAACATGCAGTTTCCCTTGCACAACAGAAGTGAACAGGCTCTGTAATACGTAAGTGTCCAAGGGAAGGACAAGGGAAGGACACAGGAAGTAGGGTGGAGTTAGAAAGTTGTCCTCCTGTGGGAAACTGCTTCCTGCTTCCACTTTCAAGTTCTTCTCATTCCCTTGCACTCACTTATCCTCTGCCCTAAGTGCAGCCTCTCCTTCCGTGTGTTTTTAGCTCCTATATATGCATCTAAGACAGCTTTACATCCTCTCTTAGTCTTCATTTTGCTGCTTATAACAGCCAATCCCCTTCAGTTTCCACCCATAACAGAGAAAATTAATTCTCTGGGTCTGCCTAATTTCTGTTGTTGTCAGCTTTTGAACTCTAAATATGTCTTCCTCAAATAGGGTTGAACAAAATTATATCCCACATGAGATCTAGGTAATGGCAAGCATGATTTCATTAATACCTTCCTCTTTTTAATGGAAATATCTCATCTGCTATATATTCACTTCATCTGCATCGATTGTTCTAGGATCAGATGTTTCACTCTGATCTCTTCTCTGTCTTCTGGTTCCAGCTAATTAATCTATTTCTATCCTTTAAAGCAAAAGCAAAATAAGGAGTAAATACATGGTTTTATCCATTGCACCATTGCATTTTGTTCTGCCCCTGTTACTTCAGTTCTCAGGAGCATTCAATTTTTCCATAAGATATTTTGCTATTTATGCTTTATTTAAATGCCTACTCAATTTGTGCCACTGGCAAACTCTGTTAGCACACGCCTACTCTTGGATTTATCCCACTGAAATATAAATTACATTATTTTGAAGTGGAAGAAGAATCAAGGAATTGCAATATGCTTAGGGGGAAGTGTCTGGAATATGATGAGCTTGCACGGAAATCTCAGCTGAAGAGCCAAAGCCTTGCTGTAGCTGATGGCTCTTTTTTCACTTAAAGTATGTCTGCCTAGGGACTATATCCAAATATGACAAGAGTACTTTTATTTCTTTTTCCTTTCTGTTTATTGACTTTTCCAACAGCAGTTATTGCTAGTATTGGTAAAATTGATACCCCCAAAACATCAGCTGCTTTACTTTATATTGCCAGTGTTAGACACAGAACACAGCAAATAGATAAGAAGGAGGTGCAGGGCAACAGGATTATTTTTATTTTTGCTTGTTTTCAGATTTGTTGTTTGACATTTGGGATTTTTTTTTAATAAATTCTCCTCCTAGTCTCTTTGTTTATTTCTCTAAAATTTATGCCTGCTGTATAGGTACACTCATTTCTGTTTTTTTAGGATTTGATTTTTCATGTCTTAACAAAGTTAACCTGTATTCATATGGTTTGATAGTGCTGCAACCTTGACTCCTTTCAGTGAACTCTCACATCTACAAGCAATCCCAAGGCAAAATGACTGCACAGATAAACTCATGACATGGTAAATATAGTGTAGAAATTTTTAAAATCCTGAATCCGGGCTAGGCTGGGCATTTGATTAGAATGCCATAAGTGGCTTTCATGTGGGGCAGAGAGCCTTCTGCCTTGGTATGAATTTCATTTTTTAAAGCACATATTATTTTTCCCATAATATGCTGCAAATAAATGAGAATATTTTAATAGATTTGATAAGGCAGCTAGAATTATTATACTATCTTAATTCAAATGATATTTAGATAATGGGTACTGTTTGGGGTTCAGAACAAAGCCTAAGCAGTCTACCTATTACTTCTAATAGGTTTCAGATAAGATCTTAATAAATGAGTGGTCCTATTAAATTTTCAGTCACATCTACACCTTGTAAAGAACCGTTTATTTCATAGTTTTTCAATGTGTCAGCAGTGATTAAGACACAATCATTGCACCTCACAGTCGGGTTTCTTTTCTCCTTTTGGCTTGCCCTTCAAAATCATGTAGGTTTTTCTGTCATTACTGTCTACTACACTGGAAGTGGTTAAATGAGCCAAAAGAAGGGGGCTATCGTTTCTTCATGTGCTCTAACACAGACATGAGGAACAGAACCTGGCAAAGAGATTTTTAAGTAGAAACTCAAAACAAAAGATAAGATAGAGTGACTATGAAAAGAGCCTTAAGAAAGAAAATCCCTGAAGTTCATTTCACTCAGATGGAGAATTTATGTGACTTTCTATGTTCTGTAGAGAGAGGAGGACCTCAACAGGATTCGAAGGAAAATTCCACTGTTAAAATCAAAGGCCAAATATGTTCGTTAATCAGCCCAGTGGTGAGCTTGAGAACGTGCTTCATGCTTCACCTTTTTTCCAAAAAATCTAGGCTATGCTCATGAGGCAAACCTTTCACTCTGTCAACTGATTTCAGATTCAAATGACTGAATTGCACATTGCTTTGAGATGTTATCCTCAGGAATGTCCACTCACATCTGGTATAAAAAAGGAACAAGCAGTGGATGTTTTTCTACTGATGAATAATCAACTGACTATAGGTTAAAAAAAATACTTGATTTTTTTTTATTGTTTTAATGGACATTAACTTACTAATTTTTCTGTTATGAAAATCTGATGCATAAATCTATGTTTTCCTTCCCAGTCTGCATTCGCTAAAGTGATGAGTCCTGTCTATCGGAACCAAAGCTCAAAATAACTATTTTAATGGTCTAAAATATACCTATGGATTACTTTGTATTTCCTTGAAATTTCAGTGCTGAACTTATTACACTGATATAAAACTGTGTACTTGTAAAATAAGCTGCTTCAAATGGTAAGTAAGTATGTGGGTTGGCCTCAGGTATCCAGGCTGCTTCTCAGGTGATCTCAGGACCAAAATCCTGGACTAGTCAGGAAATATTTATGCTACGTTCAGGTCACAGGAGTCTGACATATTCCTACAGGAAAGACAAAAGAATTTTAGAGGCAGACTACCTTTCTTCTCCCCTGCAAAGGCATGTTTGTTGTCAGGAAGATGTAGTGAGACAGAAACTCCTTATCTACTTCTTCTGCCTCAGGCTCCTTCATCAGCAAGACTTGTTTCTCCAGGCTGCAAGAGGCAGAGGTGTGTGGGCCTTTCTCAGTTTGGAAGAAATGAAGAGGAAAAGCTTTCTTCATACGTTTAGAGAACGTAAGGGAACAGTTACAATCCTGGAGGTACCCTGCAATTCATAGCATTTGGAATCAGGTTCAGTTTTATTGCTAACCTTCGCTTTACCCAAAAGATGACCTTTCTACCTTTTTTGGAGCAGTAGCTTTCAAGCTGTTTATGTCACTCTCCCTGGCTTGACATTCATCTGTTTTGCTAGTATAATCCTTCTTAGCCATATCAAGAAAAGTAAGATGTTACTTGTTTGCAGTAAAATGTTGCTTATGCCAGTTCATCTTTTTTCCTAAGTCAGTGTAATAGCTCCATTAGAAAACTTAGCAATCTTAACAGGAGGTAGGGAGAATTCCTGAACAGAAGTTGCACATCTATCTGTTCTGCACTAGCTTTCAGGTATGCTGAGAAATGTTTTGGGGTTGGTTTTGTGTTTTTTCCCCCCCCCTGCCTTTGTTACAATGTATTTCTAACCATCCCTTAGTTAAATGTTTTCACTTTTATATGTATATGTATATGTATATGTATATGTACATGTACATGTACATGTACATGTATATGTATATGTATATGTATATGTATATGTATATGTATATGTATATGTATATGTATATGTATATGTATACGCAAATGTAAATGTAAATGTAAATGTAAATGTGTATGCATATATGTGTATGTACTATCAAGTTCAATTAACACATTTTGAGTTTTCTGATCATGACTGCTTCTTAAGCTTTTGTGGAACATAAATTAAATCAAAGTTGAATAATGCATACACATACATACACATTTTGCTTGGGACTGGAAGGTTGTTAGATGATCTTTGAAGGGTTTCTGTGTTTTGTAAGACAATGAACAATGACGTGGATGTATAAATAGTGAGTCTGAGGACCAACAGTTTGTCCTAGTGAAGAAGAATGATTATCAGAAAGTAAAACAGAATGAGGATAATGTTCTCTTCTTCAGGCTTTAAAGTTTCAGAGAGAGATGAGAAGCTTTTAACCTATCAAACTGTCAGTTCAAGGACCCATTTCCTATTGCAACAATTGCTACTGATGATTGTCCATTGCAGAATCTGCACTGCTGGTTATGGAGTATTGAATTACTCTCCCTGCTTCAACCCAGGGGCTGACTTTCATGCATATTTTAAGTTTTACCATTTTTCCAGAGCAGCATTAGTATGCTAGGCAGGCAGTTAGAGATAAGCTAGAGACCATTTTTCATTTCCTCCCTTTAGGTCAAGCATGTTGGAGAGAAAGCCTTTTTAGTCTCAGTGTATGGGATCATAAAATATTGATTCACTACTGGTTTAAATGCACATTTAGAAGAGTGTGAAAGGTGTTGTTTTGTGTACTCTTGTGGCATGAAATATGACATGGCCATTATTTACCCCTTTGCTCAAATGGTGAAATGAGGATCTCATGCGAAACAATTCCAGCACAGGTAAAAAAACACAAGATATTAAACGGATGCTGGTGTCCAAAGCCTTCCTGCAGTTACTTATATCACTTACTGTCAGAAAAGAATGGAAACTTTCTTCCTTCTTTGACTCTTCTCTTGCCTTACACTGTTGGCCTGTATTGGAGTTAAATGAAACTTTACTTGACACTTGTATTCTTCCAAGAGAATGAGAAATCTCTTGTTTCTGTGTACTGTTGTGTGACAACCACTTACGCTAGTGTCTGTCAGTAAATACTTTTTGAATCTGCTAAGAAAATGTAATTTCTCTACTTAGGAAATTGTGCCATTTTGCCATTTCTTCTCAGGTAGAAAAAGTCATTGTTTTGAAATCTTTTATAGAATGAAATTTTTAAATTGTCCATCAATGATTTTGAAATTATGGAAATATTTTGCCTTATTTTGCCTCAACTATGTCAAAGCATTTTACTTCAGTTAATCCTCTCCAGTAGGGAACACTGCAGTAAACATTATGTATGTCTAAAGGTAACATTAACTTTCTGTTATGGGTAAAGCAAGGCAGATCATTCATAGAAAGATGTGATGCTTCACTGAAGCCAAAGAAGGCATAGTGATTTCTATGACATTTTTAGATAAGTGGGACATTTTCAACTGACTTTGCTCATTCATGTTGACATTAACATCACAAAAATAAATTGAGAGACTGAGCACGGCAGAGAAAGAAAGGACCTCCAGATTATTAAAAAAAAAAAAAAAAAAAAGAAGAAAAAAGGAAAAAAGAACAAAAAATCTTTGTAAAAAATAAATTGAAATTTTAACACAATTTCAGATTAAGAAAATATTTTACATTTTGTTATCCATTCCAATGTGCAACAAAGATTTTGAAACTCAATGATCCTATGCTAATATAAAAATAAAAATGAGATGAAACAATTGTATAATAATTTGTTTTAATCATGAAAAGGGGTTGTATTCCTAACCAAATATTTTTATACTGATGAGTTAATCACAAAAGAACAAGCAGTACATTTACATTTTCCTTAAAAACTGAAATTCGCATATTCCTGAAAAATATTTTTATTTTGAATATTTTATATTCCACAGAAAGTTATTCCCTTCATATTTTTTCAGAACAGATGGATGATTATAGAAAGTATATAATTTTAAACATGACAGAAATCCCCATGTAGATTTAATTCTGATATTGAGGATGGAGTACAAGCATAAATTGATTAAATTTCTGTTATATCTGATTTCTTAAGGAAATGACAATGTAATCATATGGTATATTTACAGTTAGTGGGTTCCAAGTCAAATACTCCCTAAGAACTTCTGGAATTGTTGTTTGACTTCACCTGTTCTTTGCTGTACAGACATTAACAGGGTTTTTAGATGAAAAGAAAATCCTTAATTTATTGAACTATTTTGCAGAGGATAAAGCTCACATGGTGAACTTGATCTCTCAAACAAAGTGGTTGGTCACTGCATCGATGGTGATGGGAGCCTCCAATGCAAGGGTCCTTACAACAACATCTTCAGAGGAGATTCGCAGTCTGCCATTCAGCCAGATGCTTTCAGTTCAAATCACCTGCAATCTTATGTGGCCACTCCAGCACATACATGATCTGTTTCTATCAATTATTTCAAATTACATAAAAGGCAGCCTATGCATCTGTAGGAAAAGCTTCTACTGATTATTTAAAATTGTCTATATAATTTGGTTAATTCTGCAGCAAGAGCTACTTGCTGGGATGGCCAAATTCCCTTGTGTTGTTTGTCAACACAATTTAATTATACAAACAGTGCTGATCAGTTGGTCTATAGACAGCAAGGGCTGCTTGGAGGAATGTCCAGGACTATCCATAATGTTATTCCTGGAGACATCCTGCACCAGAAAGTCAAATATTTTGTTATGAAAGTGATTAGGGGTTCAGTCAATCACTGGGTCTCATGCCAGTCCATTGCCACAAATCAGCCTTATTCTTACTTATGCAGAAACTAGCAGGGAAGTTGATGATTAAATGTAACAGGTATGCACATGGGCAGAGTCCTGATATTCAGCTTTTCACATTGTGAGAGGTAAGAAATGTTATTAGTATCTTTACTGAGGGAAAGGCTGAGTTTAGTCATTTTAGGGGAAACAGGATAATTTAACCAGGCAAGATCCACCAATCTTTGTGTTATACATGTTGATTTATTTCAGATAGGATTTCTTATTGCAGTAGGAAATAAGGGACAGAGTTAGTTGGTATGTGGCATATTAACTCCTTTAAAGTCAAACTAGCCATTTCTTCAGAGTAACAGCTTACTTCGGTACATTTTATTTTCATTAGGTGAAAATACAGGGGCTGGAAAGGAGGGATGAAGGAGAAAATACATGGTGAGTATTTCTATTGAAACACTTTGCCTACATTGTTTACAAAGCATACAAAACCCTGAGGTAGAAATACAAACGTATAATTATATTCTCCCTTTGCCTGGTCTTCTGAAAGAAAGAGTGATGTTTTGGAGGGGGACAAATAAAGTATCACTTAGCAGTGATTAATAGTCACAAAACATAACAGAGAATGGGACAGTGGTTAACCTGATTATGTATTAAAACATTTAAACATTAAAACATTTAAACACTGTCATAAACTAGAAGATCTGTACCTTGTATTTTTAGGAAGAGGTTTACTGTTGAACAACCAATATTGGTGGTTCTAGCGATGTACATAACCTTTTAGTATGTTTTTTTCCAGTGAAAAATGAAGTCTCTTGATTTTCCCTGCTCTTCACCCACCCACAATTTAATATTAGTTTTTAATGGATGCTGCTACTTGCAAGTTTGAGGCAAGTGCCAATTGACCTGTTATTACTCTTTGAATTTACTGATGAAGATGATAGGGACATAGTACAAAATAAACATGCATAACATGAAAAACAGTAGGAAAGTTATTATGGAAAGCTGGAACATGCATGGACAAGCTTGCATGGAGAGCCAAGAGAAACATTTTGTGCACCATGGGAGAGGTAGCACTGACAGCCTTACTTTAGTAATGAAGAATGACTATCAACAGTATTAAAAGCTGCAGTGAAAACAAAATCAGTGGCTGTGTGAACAAGCTTAATCTATGACAAACTCTCTGGTAAGGGTGCAAGTTTAGCATGTGTGAAAATGAGGGTCTGAGATTAAGAACTTTATGACCTCCCTGTAGCACAGCCCAAGAGGTGCCTGCTCAGTACAAACATCACCTCAACCCTGCTCTTCACTGGGATCTTCTGGCCTCCAGAAAGCACTGAAAATTATACCATGAGTGAAGCAAAATGGAAAAGAATGCCACAACACAGACTGCTCTTCTGAAGTGGTCCTATTTGACAATAAATTAATAAAGTACAGTGTTTGCTCTTTTTTGCTGTGACTGTAACAAAGCCTGCCTGCTTGCGACTATCAGCAAAATTATACAGTACACTGGGATAGCTCTACACAGCTGCTTACAGACCCTTCAGGAAGACTAGGTATTCACCAGCCCGAATGCTCGAGAGTGACCTGTGCAGTTCACAAAAACAATTACATCAATAGCACTCCTTGTCCCTTTTGTTCCCCAGAGAAGTGTGGAAGCTGGGGCTGGTGAAAAGCCACCCTCTGCATCTGAGAGAGAGAAAGAAGAGACTCTGTTGCCATGGTGTGCAACTGCTTTTTCATAAATGTTTCAGTAAGGTCATGCCCTGCTTGATTAATTCCAAGAGTTCACATTCATCTACTGCCACACAGACAGCTTACAGCAGATGTTCACTGAAGCCATTTCATGTTGACTTATAACCCTTCTCTTTTTTCAGTACCTAATATATCAGGATGGTTATATTCTGGACACAGAAGTAACTGGCATAACCACTGAAAAGCAGCCTCCAGTGTGCCTGCAACTGTCTTTCATCCCAGCTGTCTCAGTCGGCAACTAAAAGGTAGCAAATTTTGCCTATCCTGAATAACCACAAACTCTCCCTGGTGGAACTGTAACAGAGTACATGGACCTACTACATTTTTTCTGTGTAATTCCATATGGTTGAAAGCAGCATGCGCACAAACACAGAAGTGACACAGTTTCTGTGGCAGGTTTGTATACACAGTCCAAAGACAGGGCAATGGACAACAGAAATTATTTTACAACCTATGCCCTGCTCACCTTTCCCTCTCTCACACAAGCATCCAGTTGTCAATAATAAGGGGAAGGGAAGTACCAGGAGGAGGTGGGTTTGTTATATGTTTTGGGACACCATAACCTGTGATGCAATGAGTGGAAGGAATACTTGCAGAACAAGAACTGCAGCTGCAGTATAAAGCAGAGCAGAGGTGGTTATAAGTGGCAAACTAAGAAAAAAGGGATTCTGCATTTAGTATCTCATAACTTGTGAAACTCCATGCTTCTATTTAAACAATGCAGATTATTGTCATTGTAAGAAATTTTATTTACTTATTTCTTATCCATATTTTTCAATGAAATTCAAGAGCAAATTCTTGGGATATGAATCTGTCCAAATTAAACTAAACCAATGTTCATTCAGTTCCCACTGAGGTGATGAAATCATTTTAATGTGACTGTATCTGGTAATTACATCAGGTTAGTAGCACTCTCAGGAATTCTGTCTTGACTTTGAACATTGTGAGAAGAAGTAATGTCAGATGGAAAAACAAAATGATCACTTCAGTTTGTCTTTATGTAGATAATGTCTTCAAATTTGTTTTGTTATGATTTTCTACTGCAAAACTAGATATCTGAAAAACATGCTATTTTAATTACAGATAATTTCACCCCTCAGTTGAATCATCTCTCTCTCTCCTCTCCTCTCCTCTCCTCTCCTCTCCTCTCCTCTCCTCTCCTCTCCTCTCCTCTCCTCTCCTCTCCTCTCCTCTCCTCTCCTCTCCTCTCCTCTCCTCTCCTCTCCTCTCCTCTCCTCTCCTCTCCTCTCCTCTCCTCTCCTCTCCTCTCCTTCATCCCCAGCTCAAGGTTCAATTGCCATTTGCCTTTTACCAGGAGCAGAGCCAGTTTAAAGAGCCTGTCATGCACCTTTGTTGCATCCTCAGGCAAATGAAACGTTGCTCCACACAAGTTCTTGCAACTGAGGGGAGAATTGGACCTGCAGGGCACCTGTCCTGTCTCAGGAGCACCCAGCTCTTCTGTTGTACCAAAATGGGAAGGGAGGAAAGGAGTAGTGACATATCTCCCATGAACAGTATCCTGCAGACCCTGCATCCCCACGGCAGCCCGCAGGACAGTACAGCATGATCTCAAGCCATACCAACGTCGGGGCATACTACTTACATCTTGCCCACTTTCTTAAGAGACATCTCAAAGTTGGTCAAGGCATTGAAGCCAGTGGTCTCCCCAAGCCATAGATCCTCTGCACATGGAGAAGGATCTGCTTTGGCTTTGGCTGGATGGCACAGCTAAGTGTATGACTGCACAAAGTCTACTCTTGTGGGAGGAAAAGCCAGTTGCTGAAAAGCACAATGAGAAATTAAGGTTTTTATGTTCTTGCAAAGAGCTGGGGTTGCAGTCCAGTTGTCTCAGTATCATGTCAGCAGCTCCAGCTGAGGACTCCAGAGTGGCTCTGACGTTGCTCTGTGCTGCTGGCATCCCAGTGAGGCTGACTGTTGTGCAAAGAGGAAGTGCCAGTGGCATGGGTAACTCTGAAGTAAAGGTACACCTTGACTAGAGAGCACTGAGAAAGGAGGAATCTTAAAAAATAAAATAAAATCTTTTTTTTACTAATGAACTTGCCAGGATTGACTGAAAGCATGAGTCACAAACCTGCAGTTGTGGATTAGTACAACAGCCTTGGCACAGTCCTTTCTCTTCCCTCGAGTGAATGGTAGGCTAGTAGGCTTCCTTTTTTGTGTCGTTTCTTTACATCCCATCATGTTGCTTGGGAAGAATGAATTCAGAAAGCAAATCTGAGCATTTTGTAGGGTGAGCTGGAGGTCACAGTGGTCTCTTGTGGAAATAAGTCCCAAAACCTGCCCTGGCTGCAATGAAAGCTCTGTCCCTTGTTCTGTGTTCATCGCTGGCAGTTTTATTACCCTCAGGAACATAACTCTTGAGACAGGTCATGGATGTCTGTTAACCTGAAGGTCATAAACTCTTTAAATAAATAATCAGTCTTTCAAAATCTTTCTGAAATTCAGTGTAATTTGAAGCAAGAGAATCAGCCCACTCCATCACATGCTGAGCTTGTTTTTGTCAGCGTGTGCTCCTAATCACTTACCAATTACTTATGCAAATTGGATGAGCAGATGCCAAAGGTTGCTTTCAAGACTGCCTCACAGGGGCCCTATAAAGCTGACAGTTGTGGATGTCCATCTTTTTTGATTTTTTTTTTTTTTTGAGTGCGTACATTAGAACTTTATAAAAAGGTTCTTCATTCCACCTAGACTCCCAAAGAGTACTGTTTTAGTACTTCTGGGCAGGGTTTTCTTCAGCTGTCAAAAGCCAGCAACTGATCGTTATGGTGCAGATAATCCCAAAGAAAATGTATCCTTGTTGAAAAACAAAAGCAGAGAAAAGTTGGGAGATTATGGGTGCAAAAGGCTTTTTAATTTAAAACTAGGTTTTGCTTTTCTATTACACTAAAATTTTTACTTAGATGTTCCTGTTCGTTTTGAATTATTTTACGGGCTAAAAGCATATCTTCCTCCCTGTGCTTCCATTCTGTGCATGTCTTTTCTGTGTGCAGTTGTATCGTATCTGCTATTTATCATATAAACATAGTGTGAAGTGATGTAGATAAATGTTAAAAGGTAGAGCAAAGGGTTGATTGAAGCACAGTCCTTTAAGTGTGTTTCTTAACTTGCATAATGATGTTTAATTATCACACAGAATGTACAGACCATTTTGATGTGCTGTGGTGACCAGTGACAAGTGAAATTCCCTGCAGGAAAAGGCCTTTGCAGATTCTCTGAGATCCTACAGGGAAATCAATGACATTTTAATCTGAATTAGACATAGTTCCTGCAGAGAGGAATCTAAGCAAGCCTGCAGAAAACTGCTGATTCTTTTAGCAAATAAGACATTTTCCTGTTTTGTTGCCTTAGTACTGTGAAGATTTTCTGATGGAAATTTGCAAACTAATTGTTCGATATATAAGGTATTTGTATATTTTTAGATGATAAAATGTCAGTTTAAATTTTATATCAGGTTAAATACAAGCAATAGAAAGATTTTATTTTTTTTTATATCTGATTTATTGAAGATTAAAACCAATCCATGCATAATCCCTCCCTGCTAGCCAGAATGCATTTTTAAAATGTTCTTTTAATTATCTAAACACTAGGACTTGCACATTGCATAACATCATATGATCATATCTAAAGTATTACTAATAGATTACTGTGTTAGAAAATGCAGGAAAATCCCTCTTTGTAATTTTCCCCATGTACTTAGTTCTCTCTGTCCTCTATACATTTGACATTTTGCCTTGCTTGCTGATAGAAATAATATAATAACAGAATGTTTTGAATGTTCAGGCAGAGGATCTCAATGGCCCTACTAACTAAATTCTCACAAATGGAGCTTGTTGGGACTTCTCTCATTTTAAAACACTTTTTTGGGGGTGGGGAACACTGTCTTGTGACAACTGAAAGGCTTTCAGAATAATACCACTTATTCTGACAAACTTTCAGGTTTTCCTTTCATTTACCCAGCTCTTTAGGTGATCTGCTAGGAGTTGAGCTTTTGAGTGTCTTCCTGCAGGATTGTCAGTAAGCCAGGAACCCCCAGATGCCCATGTTCCCAAGCTCTGGGCAGCTCTACCATGTATGCAGGAAGTATTGCGTATGTTTTCCAGCGTCTGTGGCTCTGGGAAAGTCCTGCCTTGCATTTCTGAAAGTCCTGGTATTTCTGACACTCCCTCCCAGAATCTGTGAGCATCTGTTTTCTCTAAGAATCACTATTCATTGGTCAAAAATCCTTTTGGGACATTTTATGAGGCATAAATCCTAATTTTCTGTCAGATCATCCATGAATTTGGGGCTATAATTTATATTTTATATTTTATATTTTATATTTCTTATTTACATTTATAATTTATTCCTCATCTCTGGGAGGTACATTTTAAAACTCTCTACAAATAAATTATAGTTGCTGGTTACCCCTTATCAGCTTGTTAGTTTGGAGTTGGAGCTGGCTTTAAGATTTTTTCACTGCACTTCTTTGCATGAGGCAGATGTTCCTGATGATTCATGCAAACTCTCTGAGTGGGATATGAAGATCTGGGGAGATAATGCAGCCTTGAAAAGAGCATGTTTCAATACACTTGGTTTTTCTTGCATGGTTGTGGAAGAAAGACACACTGGAAGAGACATAGTATAAAACAGAAGCAATTGAGAAAGTCAGGTGCAAGTCACTGTCCTGAATGGTCCAACAACGTGTGGTAGAAATCATTATTCTCTTTTGTATTAGTGCAGTTCAAGCGGACCTTTAGCATTAAGCTAATACACTAGTTTACTTTTTCTAGAGGATAATCACCTTCTAGTTTAAGGGTGTTTCTGTCTGAGTAGAGGCATGTCAATGCAGCTATCTTTCCACTTCCGAAAGACAGAATTATTCTCATTTTTTCAGTCTTCACAATTATGGTGGTTATAAGAAAAGACAGATGATCTCTGAGATTAAACAGAATTTGTGATTTGAGATAGCTACATATTGGGAGACCAAACAGAATTGATAAATAAGATCTACTCACATCAGTTCTTCAGATCGTAACACTGGAGTCACTGGAAATTGCTAAAATACTTTTTATTTCTTTCCACCAATGACATGCTACTCATCCTTGACCTTACTTACCATACACATCATGAGCCATATTTGCGAAACTACAAAACTGAGCTACATATAAATATATGTGCACAAACAGTTGCTTTGCTATAAATCTAATTCTTGCTCACTTAAATAGGATTTTAGTGGTTAATTAGTACATCATATATACAAAGACTTAGCTTGCACATGCAGTAATTGATACATAGTGATTTGTGTACACACTCTTTTTGAAAACTGACCTTGCACAGATGACTGTAAAAGTGCACACTTTTGTTTAAAATACCATTGATTAGCTTGTTTAAAAGTCCTGGAATAAGCTTCTTCAAAATGAACTAATAAAGAGATTGTATTATGAAAAAACATAGAAAGCGTGGTTCTCTCAGCCATAATAATCTGTTACGGAAACTGGCTCTTAATATAATGTGTTCTTGCAATTGGGAGTCATTCTTTATTGTCCATGATAGTCAAGCATATGTCATGCTTTATTGTCCATGATAGTCAAGCAGCCTGCATATGTTTTGGAGATGCTTCAGCTGTGGAACTGAAAAAGTCAGGAAATCTCCCTGCCAGTTGATCCTAACTCCATTTGGAAAACTTGTGCAAAAAAGTCTGTGTCTGGGCAGTGCCATGTTCTCTAGACTGTGGCTGGAAGGCTGGTGTAGGTCGGTGATTGAGCCCCCAGCCTTCAGTGGGAAAAGTATCTCCAACTTCAGTTCTAGTCCAAAAAAAAGCAGGATTAGTTTTGACTAGGTCTTCTGAGCTCTGTGGAAAAGCCTGAGATAGAGGACAGATACTTAGTGATCCTCTTCCATTTTGCCATGTTCTCCAGTCAGAAAGGTGATTCACATTTAGAAGATTCTATAATAATACTTTGCATCTTTTAAACGATATTAGGTGTCAGCTGAACCCTTCAAACATGCTTGTTTCCCACCAGTCTCTATAACATCTTCAGCTCACAACTAGTCTGGGAGAGAACAATGAAATGAAGTGCCTTGGTGGGCAAATCTCATGTGCCAGGCAGAGTGAGAAGATCTGAATCTTGGATCCAGCACTGGATTGTTGTGTCATCTTGATCATGTCACTTAACAACTAGCAATCTCAGTTTTCTGAGTTGTTATGTGAGAATCCAGTATTCATTTACCTGGAAGTGCTAAGGTGTTTTGTGTAAAACCATATGGAAAGTGATGCTCTAGTTTAATCTCTTGGGTTCACTTCTATTTTCTGTGGTTTCAAAGAGTGGTGGGTTGACCGTGGCTGGATGCCAGGTGTCCATCAAGCCACTCTATCATTCCACCTCCTCAACTGGACAGGGGAGAGAAAATACAATGAAAGGCTCATGGGTCAAGATAAGGACAGGGAGATCACTCAGCAATTACCATCACAGGCTAAACAGGCTCGACTTGGGGAAATTAATTTAATTTATTGCCAATCAAAAGTCAGAGTAGGATAATGAGAAATGAAAACAGATCTTAAAACACCTTCCCCCCACCCTCCCTTCTTCCTGGGCTCAACTTCTCTGCCAAATTCTCTACCTCCTTGCTCTGAGTGGCTAAGGGGGATGGAGAATGGGGGTTGAGGTCAGTTCATCACACATGGTCTTTGCTGATCCTTCCTCCTCACACTCTTTGCCCATGGGAGATAGTCCTCCGTGACCTTCTCCAACGTGGGTCCTTCCCATGGGCTGAAATTCTTCATGAACTGCTCCAGTGTGGGTCCTTTCCATGGGGTGCAGTCCTTCAGGAACAGAGTGCTCCAGCGTGGGTCCTCCACAGGGTGACAAGTGCTCCCAGTAAACCTGCTCCAGTGTGGGCTCCTCTCTCCTCAGGGTCACAGGTCCTGCCAGGAGCCTGCTCCAGTGTGGGCTTTTCACAGGGTCACAGCTTCCTTCAGGCGCATCCACCTGCTGCACCATGGACCTCCATGGGCTGCAGGGGGACAGCCTGCCTCACCATAGTCTTCACCACGGGTTGCACGGGAATCTCTGCTCCGGTGCCTGGAGCACCTCCTCCCCGTCCTTCTCCACTGACCTTTGTATCTGCAGTGTTGTTTCTCTCACATATTCTCACTCCTCTCTTCCGGCTGCTGTTGCACAACAGTTTTTTCCCTACTTAAATATGTTATCCCAGAGGTGCTACCACCATCACTGTTTGGCTCGGTCTTGGCAAGAAGCAGGTCTGTCTTAGAGCTGGCTGGCATTGGCTCTCTCAAACATGGGGAAAGCTTCTGGCATCTTCTCACAGAAGGAACTCCTTTAGCCTCCCCGCTACCAGAACCTTGCCATGCAAACCCAATAGAAGAAGTCTGAAAATTACAAGTTTATATCCCCCCCTTCCCCCTTCCTCCTTTCACCTCCCCCCTTCCTCCTCTCTCTTTTCCTCTCCATGTCCCTCTCCCTCTTGTGTCCCTTCTTTTTTCTTTTTCTGTTTCTCTGTAGAGAGGACCAATTTAGAGTATTTTGCATGAATTTCTAGTTTCTAGTGCAGTCAAGAGGACACTGGTGAGAACAAAACCAAGGGAATTCACTGAGGCCTCTACTCATTTGTAAACAATGTTTCTATTTTCTCTTCCAATGTGCAAGAATCAGTGATCTGTTATTTACTAATTATTTTCTACTGTCTGTATCAGATCACGCAGAATAATTTCAGGTTCATAAACTTCAGACTGAATATTTCTGAAAATAGACAGCCAGACTTTCTAAAAACAAGTTAAGAATACCAGTCTTTTTGGAGGCAGTTAAATAAAGCCAACTTGAAGTTTCTAGGACATCAAAGTTTCAGCGTATGACATACAAGTTCAAAGCAGTACCAGCTGGTGAAATTGGTTTTTTTTTTTTCCTACCAGCTCCTGGTCCCTTTTCCTTTTTTTTCTCCCCTATCTGTATCTATCTACAAACTTTGAAAATGTTACTTGGATAATCATTTAGGTGATCCAGAAGATGTGCATGATGCTGAAATGACAATGGGAAGAGCAGATCAGAATTTTCCTTTAAATAAACTTTGATTCTCCACCAGGCCTGACATAATGAAGGTGTATGAGAAATAAGTCACCTGTGGGGTTCCCCAGGGCTCAATACTGGGGACAGTGCTCTTTAATGTTTTTATAAATGATCTGGATGCAGGGATCAAATGTACATTACCTAAGTTTGGTGACAATGCTGAACTAGGAGGAGCTGTGGACTCCCTCAAGGGTAGAGAGGCCTTACAGAGAGATCTGGATAGATTAGAGAGCTGGGCAATCACCAACCGTATGAAATTTAACAAGAGCAAGTGCTGGATTCTCCACCTGGGATGGGGTAACCCTGGTTATAAGTACAAATTGGAGGACAAGAGGCTGGAGAACAACCCCGTGGAAAGACATCTGGGGGTTTGGGTTGACAGCAAGTTAAATATGAGTCAACAGTGTGCCCTGGCAGCCAAAAGAACCAACCATGTCCTGGGGTGCATCAAGCACAGCACTGCTAGCTGGTCGAGGGACCCGATTGTCCCACTCTACACCGCACTGGTGCAGCCCCACCTTGAGTACTGTGTGCAGTTTTGGGTGCCTCAATATAAGAAGGACATCAGGCTATTAGATTGTGTCCAAAGGAGGGTGACCAAGATGGTGAAAGGTCTCAAAGGCAAGACTTATGAGGAGCAGCTGAGGTCACTTGGTCTGTTCACCTTGGAGAAGAGAAGGCTGAGAGGTAACCTCATCGCAGTCTACAACTTCCTCAGGGGGGCCAGTGGAGGTGGAGATGCTGATGTCCTCTCTCTGATGACCAGCAATAGGACACAAAGAAATGGAATGAAGCCGCATCAGAGGAAGTTTAGATTGGACATTAGGAAAAGGTTCTTCACTGAGAGGGTCATTGGTGACTGGAACAGGGTCCCCAGGTCACGGCACCAAGCCTGTCAGAGTTCAAGGAGCATCTGGACAACAGTCTTAGTTGTATGGCTTAGTTTTAGGTAGTCCTGCAATGAGCAGGGAGTTGGACTTGATGATCCTTATGGATCTGTTCCAACTTGAGATATTCTATGATTCTATGATTTTTTTCTCATGCTTTGATTGAGATGTGGTTTTCCTCCATGCCTTCCAAAGAAGTACTGGAATTATCTTCATACCAAGTTTCAGAGGTAAGCTAATTTAATTCTTGACAACTATAATGTTTCTACTTGGCACAGTATCCTTTATTTTATTTTATTTTATTTTATTTTATTTTATTTTATTTTATTTTATTTTATTTTATTTTATTTTATTTTATTTTATTTTATTTTATTTTATTTTATTTTATTTTATTTTATTCAATCATTGTCCAGTACACAGAAAAGGTTTTGCACAAAAAAGTTGTAAAATTCTTCATAAATTACTGGCCCAAACTGGAGAGATTTTACAAGAGAAAAGGTTTAGAGAACAATGGCTGTATAGCAGACATTAGGGTGCTAGAAATGATGAGAAGTGTAAGGGGTGTGATGACAGGTTTGACAATATATTCTATTTTACATCTAAATTACACCACTCATGAAAAAATTGCATGGATTGAAAAAGTAATCCATTAGCTCTCCTACCATCTTCTTGCATAGTTATAAATTATTACAGAAAATAATTGTTTTTCCTTTCTTGCCTTGGTTTCTGGTCCTGAGTTGCAGAATAATCAGAATGTGCTTAGACGTGCAGAAGAAAATAGAAGTGTCCCCTGTGCAACTGGAAGCTTTCTGGTGAACAATCATATACAGGTGCAACATGAATGGTACAAGACAGGAAAAGAAGGCAAATCACCAATGTAACTAGCCTTTGCCTTGCTGTAAATACTTGATTCTACCCATTTTGAAAGCAAAAAATAGTTAAACACATTTTCAGTAAAACTTAGGCCAGATATAACACCATCATGCTAATCTCAAATGAACTGTGCCTAATCCATTTGCTGTAACATGCAGATAACTCACTGTTTCTGGCATCTTAACTTTTTCATTTCATGTTACATTTAATTAACAGGTAAGGTGTATCCAAAGATTTATCTGAGCAAAGAATTCAGCAATTCTTTTTGCACTATCACTGAGATGAAGAAAAATTTAGGTTTTCTTCCATAGGAAAGACCCTGATCTTCAAGGACTTTCATCTGTGTTACTCATACGTATGTTGGCATTATTAAAGATGTGCATGATTTGATTATGACTTTAGTGGGTCTTTCTACACACGGATTGCTCTTTTTAGACGAGCTGACAATACTCATTCTCTCAACCCAGCCAAATGTTTTCTTTACTTTGCCATAACTCCCTGTTCTAAAGCTGTTTTGAAGAAGGTGTTACTTTTATTTCACTACATTGACTGCAAAAGGGCTACATGCAAAAGTACCTGCACATAAAAAGGTTCATATACTGTCTATTTATACAATTCTTATTTTAATATAAGAGGATTCTTATATAGTTTTTCTTTATGCAGGTATTCACACATGGCTCCAATCCATTTCATTCAGATGAGTGAATTCATATCAATTTGAATAAGAGTTGTGCAACTAAATCCAAATGAAAGTGCTCCTCTTAACGCTAATGGAATCCAAGCTATGGCTCTGTACCTTGTTTTCTTTGTTGTCTGTTTTATGACTGGCAGACACTACGTTATGTATTGAGAACTAACACATAGGAAATCTCCTAAAACATGAAGAATTGTAATACAAGAAACTACAAGGACAAATATGTGGATACTTAGTATTGTTTTTATGAAAATCATATCGATGATTTTTATAACACTTCAGAAGAGCAGTATTTTAATTTAGAGCAAACTCTTTTGTCTAAAAAATACATACATGCATTTATACATGCATGTTATCCAGCAAAATCTTAATATCCAAATTTATAAACCGGCCTCTGCTTTCTGGACAAAATTCATCAGCCTGCAAATTCTTTCAATAAACAAAAATAATACCAAAGGACAGGGCAAATTCAGCCTGTTTCTATTATCAGCCAGTAACTTTTTTTTTCACATTCCAGCTTCTCGATAGGCTTAGTGAACTTACCATAATGCTTGGAGAAAACAAACCCGTTTTGACATAGGGACAAAACTCAGCATTTTAATTATTTTCCCCTCAGTAAAATAGCTAGAATAATACCACAAATTACATTGCTTTTTTTTTTTTTTTTTTTTTTTTTTTTTAATCTTTGGCTTTAACAATCGGGGCCAGGCTTCCTAACAACACATCTCTTTCTTTCAGGATGGAAGAGTGTGGATGTAAACAAATATAACATTCTGTGACTTTTTTGAGCATTAAACTCAGAGATAACTGTTTACATGCTGTATTCAGAAGCGATGTGTCAACAATATAGTATGATTAAGCTATTTGGACAAACCAAGGGTTGGAATTCATACAGTGTCAATACACGGTTTACTGTTGGATTGACAGCACTGCCCAGAGATGCCGTTTGTACTGTTTGATGAGCACTGTTATAAACAAAATCTCTGTCTGAAAGAATATGCAATCTAATGTGAAACAAGGAGACCATGAGTGACTATTGCAAACAGCAGGCATGAAGGCAGAAGTGTGGCAAGAGCAAATGTGGATAGTTCTGTGCACTATTGACACAGTCTGAATCAGTTTCTTTTCCTTAAATAAATAAATATAATCTCTGTCAGACTGCAGCTTACCTAGTAAGATAAGTGACTGATTCCTTGCAGACCATGTAACTGTGATGCACAGTTGTGCAGGGATTGACAGCAGGATGTGATACGGTGTGGTTTGCCACAGGAACTAATACCAGGGAAGAGAAAAGGAGACTATTATGTACAGAAGCAAAGAGAGAGTTGTGGTACCACTGAATACTCAGTCACTCAGGGATTTACCACTATAGACCCGAAAGGAAAAGCAAAAAAAATTGATTAAACAGAAAGGTTATAGTTGTGAAGGGCATTGAAGGTGGCCATGAGACATTTGCATATGATGCTATGGAAAATGAGGAGATAATAAAGACGTTCAGATAGGAATAATATAGAGTGACAAGCAAAGAGGATGCTCTTAGGTGATGCATTTTGAAGGCATTGAAAAGTTCCCAACTTGCATAATGACATGTTAGTGATGAACACTTTGAAAATCAAAGCAGTGTTTTTATCTGTGAACCTTCTGATGCCCATGAATTATCCCCAAACCAACAAATTCACCAGGGTTAAAATTAATTTCCTCAAGGTCAGCACATTTTGCAAATAGAATAACATACCAACTTCTTTGGCTAATATGATCCCAAATTAGCACAATATGCAATCTATAAGAGACTGCATATTTAATGCACTGCAGCGAAAAACAGATTTAATTTTTACACGATTAAATAAAGTAAAAATAAAACTGCTTTAAAGGAGTAAATAAATGATTCATCGGTTTGTGTCTGATATTTGTCAAAAGGCCAGGGAGATGATGACTTTGGATTTTCCTGCAAGGACCATCAATGCTTTTGGCATCTACCATGTTCAGAGCTCAGTTTGTTTCAATGGATACGTATGATGGCTGCATTTGTGTGTAACACAGCCCTGTAGGACTGGATCTAAAGTACAGAACAGCAGCTGCAGAGGATTCAACGCCCATGCAATAAGTATGACAGGAGAGTTTATTTCAGGCTCCCTGTTGCCTGGTCCCATGGATCCAATGTCCACCAGCAGCTTGAATACATTGGATGTGTTCCCGGACCACCACCACTTCTGTTTTACCCCTGCCTGAAAGAAAAACAGTTCATGCACTTTATAACTGCTTGGTGATCTGAACCACAACACAGTGAGTGACCCAGAGATCTGAGTCAAAAGATCACCCATGATCTGAACCAAAGTAATGCACACACGTATCAAACAGATTCACTAAGCTGGATCTGGCCCTCACTCCCTGGTGGAAGCTGTATTTTGTCCCCTATAGCTCCTACAGCTTGCAAAATCTGCAGTGCATCACAGTCCCACTATCAAACAGCCTCTAGGCATAAGCTGTAAGCAGATCTCCTTGTTCCTTTAGAATATGTTACTATAAATGCTAATTTCTCTATTCCTGTACATGCTTGACGAAATGATTGAGTGAACTTTCTAGACTCTAGCCAGGAAGCACTAATTTTGGAAATTATTCAGACTCTCTGGAGATAAGTAGAAGCATAAGAGACAGCACTATGTTACCAGAGCTGGAAACCTGAGTGAAAAAGATTAAGGGGCAAATACTTCTTGTCAAACATAGGGGTGGATAAGTCAAAGGAATAGTGAGAAGAGAATTTAAGTTTTAGATAGTTATATAAACGAAATTCCAATCACAGCACTTGTGTGAATAAAAATTAAATCAAGTGATAAGTGATAAACATTAGTTTCCTTTCATCCAGATGGTCCCTATCACTGGGTAGTAAGGAGGAGACACAGTGTGAAAGACAAGACGAGAGAAAGAATACCTTCTAAAAAGCAATGACAGGAAGAAATGACATACTTCCTTTAACTGTATTGTTAGTTCATGAGGTAAAGGAGAATCACACATTTAGAAAGGCTCCATTCTTCATTGCCTGGTAGGACGAAGCCGTAGAAGCATCCCTCAGTGGTCTTCTTTGCCTTTCTATACTTCAGGCTCTCAATCACTTCTCTTCATGTTCAGTCTCAAAGTCTTACTAACGGCTACAGTGCTGTTCAGGTAGAAGACCACAAGACATTATTCATTTGAACGGGTTCTGGGAGTACTGAATGGAAATTCAGGGTAGAATAGTTCATGGGACAGTGTGTAATTTGCTGCAGTGTGGGTCAGTAGGAGCTGTATGTATCCTGCTGACAGAATCTGGCTCTAGAGCTATCAGACAGTGTGACCAGTTTTGTGCTTTTTATGTTCTGCTTCTGCTTCTCCTAGAATGCAAAACCTTCTCATATTAATCATGGATTTTCTTTTGTGTAACTTGAAATTTGTGCAAATTCTAGTTCTGAGATTGTGTTACTTATCTTTTATATTTATCACATACGCTTCCATTAAAATGTTAAGATAGTTTATTTTAATGAAATTATGAAAGTAAACTTATTGGGTTTTTTTTCCCCTGACAGACTTTAGTTTTCCCTTGGCACAGTATGATATGATTGCTTCACTGCATAGTCTGTGATCAACACTGAAAATTAAAATTAAAACAGGATTGACAGAAAGAAAAAAAAGTAAATTGTACTTTAGTCTTCCATTTGTGCTCCTCTTCTGCTCTCTTCTCCTTCCATTTCGTCTTCTCTTCACTATTCAGCCATTCTGGCTCTGTTTTTTTCAGCCCTGTTAATAATCTTCAGTTAGTCTCTCTCTCCTTTACACAGTGCAGCTGTTTATCTCCTTGGTATTGCTTGATCCCAACATCGTAATAAAGCTCATCTAGGCTGATGAATTAAAGCATTAGTACATCTGAATGATGTTTACTCTCAAATAAAGTTATTTCTCCCTTTTGCCCTTGCCGCCATACCCTCTGCTTTTCCTCTTAAATGAGGCTTAGCTTGGTATGGTTCTGCTCTTTCTTTGCAAATGCAAATTGATAGTTTAAGGATATTCGTAGTCTCAGAGTTTTAAAAAAGTTTTAATTTAGCTTTTATTAGGTGCTGGGCAGCATAGTGCCAGACTGTGTACACAGTTAAACAACAAGAGCTCTCTCAGGGGAGTATATTGTTTCAAGCTTCAACATCTATATGCAAATTAGACTTTCCGTATTTGCTATCAGTTACAACAGAAATTTTCCACCCAGGCAAGACTTTTTTTTTTTTTTCTTTAGCTATCTAAAATAGTGACAAGCTTTGAAGAAAATAGTCTGTTCTCACTGACTGCAAAAGTTAAGGAAACTATATTGGGTTTAGGGACTTTTTTTAAGAGACAGGTTACCCTAAAGCAGCGTTATACTATAGTTGCATAATATTCCTGGAGAAATAAGGGGGAAGACTGAAGTCCCTACAGCAGTATTAAAAGGAAGTGATATCAAAAGACTTTTGTTATTTGAGATGGGGAGAACGAATCCTGAGAACAAAGAATATTTTAATAAAATTTCTTAGGTGTGGGACTCTAAAATGTTGCAGGTACCCTCTATTCTAAAAGCTGTCATAAACATTCCTTCTGTTGATGCTGTGGGACACCCAGGCAAAGCAGCACTTACTTGACTGGTGCCTCTTGCAGGCTGAGCAAGTAATCTATTGTAGGGCTTTGAGAGTAAAGCATAGCCCTTTGAAGGATGTGCCCTCTTCAGTTGCCCCAGAAAATGTAAGTGTAGTTTCTAGGAGGATAAACATGCTTTGATTTCCATGTTACAACTGAACTGTTGCAATTGACATCTGAGACCCCCATGAAAGTTATCCACATTACTCACACTGTACGTGGGCACTGCAATATGCAATAGGCATTGATCTGATCTGGTACATACTGAATCTAGAGCTAGCTGTTATTAGAAGTGCTTTTGTGTTTTTCTTTGCATTTCGTTGCTTTGACAATGTTTCTCATTCTGTTTTTGTTTTTGTTTTCACCTCTATCCAATTTCTGCAACAGAATAGTCACATCTGGCTGTAAAATGCAATCACCTTTTTCACGTGGGGTAATGATGCACAAAAATAATTTTAATGATAAATAGATACCAATTATGAACAATGAGTCACCAGAAGTTTGAGAAGAAAGTGGTTCCAGTGTTTGAATTCATAAAGGAACAGTGCTTTTAAATACTTGATACCTGACGACTGCATCAATGTGTTTTTTTTGTCTTGTGCACCATATTAGCATTTTCCCTTGAAGTGAAATGGGGCCAATTTCTATCTTACCCATCTGCTGCTTCCCTTCATGACCATGTAGTTATTGCATTTCCAGTGGTGTGTTTCACAGCTTGCTGTCAGTGGGGCAGTGTCTTGCTATTGCCTCTGAAAAAAAGGGAGATAGGAAAAGTCGGCAAACATGAAGTGCCAGCCTTTGAAGGGTTTCAGAGGTAAGGAGTTCATCTGCAGGCTGGGCCAAGAAGTGGATGAATACGTCCATCTCACTGATCAGAAGCTGTGCACTCAGATTCTCAGATGTGGGAGGCTGCTGTGTTAGTAATCACAATGGTATTGGTCTAAGGGCAACTACTGAGCTGGCTACCTATGGCGCCAGCTTATTTTTAAGACCTCTAACTTTGGCTGTGTAATGATCCTGCAGGACACATGGTAGACACATGGCAGGGGGGTGTGCTCCTGAGCCCATGCTGCAGGATGGAACCAGTCAGTGTACATATAAGATGTATTTGGGTTAGTGTGGGCTCAGACATGCATTCAAAATGAAATACAGACCTGCCGTGTGTTGTGTTTGGCTCCTAAAAGGTAACATCCTACTCTGACAGGCAAATGTTTTGCTTGAAATATGTCTATGACCTTGTCTGAACAAGAGGTAACCCTGAACTGGTCTGGCTCTGAGTCTGTATCCAAAGTTTTCCAGTGTTTGAGGGTGGCAGAGTTCATGAACTTGGATCCATCCATCCTAGTGAACAAAAAAGTCTAGACATAATGCTTAGCTTCAGATAAAAAGTTGGAAGCTGCATATTGTGGCTATTTGCCTAGGAAGCTTTCGTTTGCTCTGTATGATATGTGACTTGCACTGAGCCTCATTTCTAACCAGACCTTTCCCTTCAAGTAGAGCTGTGCATTCTTGACCGGTGCTCATCTCCTGACACCATCAGAATGTAGCTAATTATGTGAAAAGTTATATTTCAAGGCAGTTTTGGGTGTCTTTCTGAATCCTCAACTTGCTTGCTGAGGGTTTCATGCTGCTCCACTCTCTACTGTTACATCCAGTTAGAAACTTCCATGTTCACTGGACTGCTTATTCCTTGAAAAAAAAAGGCTATTGAGGGATCCATTTCCCCAGCCATTTGTGGTCACATTATTGAGCAGGAGGTTTAAAAAAACTCCTGTGAATGTTAATTCAAATGGCTTAGTTAAGGTACAGTGCTACTGAATTGTGTGCAAATCATGCCACTTCCCTATGCAAGTGTCCACTCTAATTCTGTTGTTTGTTTTTGCTGGCTAAGTGGCAAGCCCATTTAACATTGCCATGGTGTGACAATTTAGCAGATATGAGTGCACTTTATATATTACAGTTTGTTTTTATGAACTACACATACCACTGTGTCATATCTATAGCCTTCACTCCGTACTGAAACTTGGGAGAAGGTGAAGTAGCATTCACAGTTATGACTGTGAACAGGAACTTCAGATCAAGGAATATTTTCATCTACATGAGGAGAAATAGGAATAACTGTGTTTTAGACGCAGAGGAAGGAACCGGTCTGAAGATGCAGCCTTCTCCCAAGCAACAGGACAAGGTCAACAGTCCAGGGAGTTCACAAAGACAAAAGGCAGTTAGTGAACAAGAAAGAAGAGGGCCTGCTTTTCTGACAGTGACATCCTTTTCAACTGTTGAAAAAAAATATGAAGAAGAGAATCCCCACATCACAAGTGGGGGATTTTGTGTAAAAATCTTCACTTGTGACAGACACAAAAAATAACAGGGTGCAGTGAATTTGAGGCAAAGGATGATATGAGGACCTATTAACTTTTTTTAGGTCTGTGTATTTGTGTTCAAGTCTGTGTATTGCATGCTTCTGCTGGCAGGGATCTAAGAGAGAGTGTACACAGAAGGAGGGTGGTAGAAGTGTCTAAGCACTTATGTAGTCTGCCCAGGACTCCTAAGGGCTCTAACAGCAGGTCAAAATTGTGTTACAGAGCACCCGAACCTACAAAGTATACTCTAGAAGTCAAAGAAAGAGAACATTCTTGCAGAAAAAATAGTTTTCTTTTGCTCACAGGTACAGAATAGTGAAACCTAAGCATGGGAGCAATGAAAGTCCACCTCAGAGACCTCCATCAGAGTTGCAAAGGGCTCTGTCATGTTGTGTTTGAATAAGGCTGAACACCATGATGTTCTGATCTCAGCTGGATGTTTGCAAAATACAAATAATGGATAGTGAGAGAGTCTCCTGGAGCAGCTGGAGACTGTCAGAAAGCCATGGGTGATGCAACTTCTACTATATTTGTTCCCAGAGTAGCATCTGGAAAATGGGTGCCCAAACAATAGGGTAGGTAGAATGAGTGAATGTAGTGCCTCATTTGGAAAATGCTTTTGCTATTATGCAGTTTAAATTTAAATGCAAACTCTAAACTTAAATCCTAATGGCAGAAACAAAAAGAAGCACCCCTTCAGCAGTGCTGGGAGATGCTTTTATCCTTGTTTTCAGAGGAAGCAGGATGGCTTTTTTTCACTGCTCTTCCAGCTACCATTTTTCCTTGGATCTTTGTAAGATCATTTTGATTTCATGCTCTTGCAATACCAGGCATCAGGCACTTGCACAGCTGGACACCCTCTTCCCTCTATCACCTTTAGGCAGATTCTCTCTGGCAACAATAAATAGGAGAAGCATTCTGTTCATATGTTGAAGGCAGAATTATCTTTCTTTTCCTTGAGCCCTACTGTATCACGGGGGGAGGTAATCTGGCAGAAAAGCAAATGCATGCTGTCTTCTACCGAGGTAGGTTGCTGGCTGAGTGCACACAAGTGAACACTGAGAAGGAGACAGGAGTCTTTCCATAGTGTTTTGCTCCTTTAAGACAGTTGGGTCTGATTCAAATGTTCTGCTACGCTTCTGGAGATGTCAGTCCAACAGCATGGGGGTGGGGAAGGGGCACCCCAGGAAATCAAAGCAAACTCAATTATCTATCTGCTGACAATGACAAAACCATTTCATTCCTCAGCTCTTCACAGAATGTGAGGGGGGAAAAATTAAAAGCGTGAACATTTTTAATGAGTGCAATTATTGAATCATCAGTCACACAGTCCATCTGCTTCAGAGTGTTCCAGTGACTAGAGAAAGACTAAAATACTGCATTGCCTTTTTGCATTCATATAATCATATAAATGTTCTTTAAGGAAAAGCTAATGATATTCATAAATCATGCTCATCACTTTCAGTAACTTGCAACTCCCCTTTCACTTACTTCACTTTATTAATCACTAATTTTGAATTTTGACACCAAGGTGGTGGAAATATCTTGGCAGATGCATGAGTAACAGCTAACCCCATGACATAAAATACAGAACCATGTAATATTCAATTGGAGAGATAAACTAATGTAAAATTTATCTCAAAGGTCCCATTTAGCCTAGAGTTTAGTGAGCAAAATAAACTTCACACTGCAGTAAAAAAAAAAAAGGAGGGGGAGGTTGGATTTAAAATTCCTTTCCTCCAGTGCTATCAGTCCACTTGGTACACAGATCCGAGTGTGAAAGCATGTCAGGGAAGAACCAAAACTTATTCAATAGAGTTTGAAAACCTTTGCAAATAGTCAGGACAGATAGAGGAGGAAAGGTTCAGATAAATGTCTGAACTTGAGGAATTGCGACAGAACTATAAATCTGTTTTGGCTGTGGTATCCTAAAATCTATCCTAGAATGGCAGGGAAGGTAGAGATTTGGATCTCAAACTACTAACAGGCTTTGCTATGTGCTAACTTATTATTATGTTGGGATTTGTGCTACAAGCGTGTGGCAGAATAAAAAGGATGATTTTGTGCAAAGAATGTTTTCTGGAATTTCAAATAAATGCCACATTCTGTAGAGATGTCCTTTGTCTAGCTCTTTTCAGCCTTCCTCTGCAATACCCAACTGAGAATTGCCCAGATACAGTAATGTGCACAACTATGAGACATATTATTTGAGAAATCTCTGACTTAGCTACAGGCACCGGCATCAGAGGATTCTAAGGCCTGAACTCTAAAAAAACTGACTTCTTATTGGGGGTTTCAAACAATATATAGCAGTTTTTCTGTGGGTAGCACAACAAAACAAAATAACATTTCTTATTCTCCTCTTGGGTCTGGAAATTCTATTTTTTCTAACTCAGCAGAGTCTGAAAACAAAGTATAGTCTCGGAGCATGAAATTCATAGCAACTGATGCCAATTAATGGCCCCAATAAATGAGACGTTTTGAATTATGCATTGAGACTAGTACAATATTAATCCTGGTATTTGAGCTAAGTCCAGGAGGATTGTATGGGTGGTGGTGAAATCTCATTATATGTTGTCTAGGATGGTAAGGTGAGCTATTGTTTTTATTGGTATGTTATCATACTCACTTTATGAAATAATTATTTATTGCATTTTCAGATTAAAAATTTTATCTAAGCAACCAAGATCAAAGGAACAAACAACTGGCTATAATGTTACTGTGGCATCCAGGCTGTGCCTAATCAATATGCTACTAACTTTTTCCTTTTCTCCCAGTTAATGTCTAGCAAGAACTACAGCAAGAGTTTTTGCTACTGGGTAAAGAAGCATTAAATAAATAATTAAGGCCTGAATTGCCAATTTGTTCTCTTCGTAAGAATGAATTAGATACTGGATTAGTTTTCTTTTCAGCTTTAAATGTGGGGACTCACTGAACCACGTCTCTGTGAAGAAATATGGCTCCATGTTCACAGATCCATGCTTTAGTAATTTAAAAGTAATCAGTAATCTCTTGCGTCTCTGAGAAAATAGTCAATGACATGTAGGAGATTATTGTTAGAATCCAGTGATTGGTGCTAGATTGTTTTTTTTTTTTAACCCTCCCACCAGTTTTGACAGCTCTGCTTAATGACTGATGGTAAATGGGGTTTGTGCTGTGTCAGGTGTTCTGGAAAGGGGTCTGGCAAGGAAGATTTGGCTTATCACATTGCAACCTAAGGTCCTGATCCAGCAGACATTCAGAGCAGTAAATAATGTTGCATTAGGGATTGCATTCATTTCAATGAGAGTTCCTACTTGTAAGTATGTTTAATTTCTCATGTGTAGACCTTGCTCCTGTAGTTTCTTGGGAACCTCCTAGGCAGCCATATTCTCAGTAAGCAAGGAGATCATTTAATGTGTCTTTGTGTATTACTAAATCCGTCCTTGGAACAATAATTTTTATTTGATATTTGCATCCTACCCACAGATTAGTTAAGTGCCTCACAAAATAAATATCCAAATTTTACCTTCAGTAAGCTTGAAGTCTAGAACCTAGACACAGCAAAAGAAATAAAGACTAGATAAGAGATAGGACACAGCAACACATAATATTCTGTGACAAGGCAAAAACAAAATGGCAAAGCTTGATTTAACTGTTATGTTTTTTGTAGTCTTCAGGGCAGACTACAGGATGAGACTTTTCAGGATGAATTTGACTGAGATGAATGTGGGGCCTTGGCAAATTGGTTTGGGGACACGGTTCAAGGAATTAAAAGCAGAGGAAAAAGACAACAGGAGAACTGTATGAGGGGATGACTTGGATGTTTGTGTGATCAAAAAGGGAGAAAGGAAAAAAATGGCAGAATTGTTAAACACTAAAGCGCCCAGCAGCATGGCCAAAAATTTGAACTTCAATTCTGTAGAAATCGTCTCTAAATGAGAACAGAGAAGAACTTCTCATTCTGATAAATAAAACAGGCTGGTTTTAACTGAAGGGGGTGAATCTGCTGGAAGGAGCAAAATATGTGTGAAGGACACAGTGAAAGGGTGGTTGCAGTTGTCAGGGCAAACCAATGAAACACTTCCTATAGAGAGACAGGCACCCTCCCACCTGGTGACAGGGAGAACTGCAGCAGGAGACCGTTGCTGTGACCTAGGATGAAGAGAGAGGACAGACTCAGAAATGTCTTCTGGGCTGCAAGGCCACATAGCAGATAGTGAAGCTGTTGACACCAAAATAGAGAAGGGAATGTTCAGAAGAAAACATGAGAACCTGAGTTTCAACTACTCTGATTTTGAGGTGTCAAAATCAGTGAGCAATTTAAAATGAGACAAGAAGAACTGGGAGGCTGCATCGTATTCAGGGAAGGAGAGGGAGAGTTGAGAGTTACCAGATTAAAAACCAGGAACACTGAAATCTGCTGAGCAGCTGAAGGGACACTTAATTGTGATAGAATAGGGAGGGATTCATTCTTAGTCTAGTGTTATAAGCATGAGTTCAGACAGTGTATCAAAATGCATTTAGAAATGGTGGTTGAATTTTGCACTGAGATTTTAAGATGCTTGGACTAAAAGTTGTAAAGGTATCTTGAGCAACACTAAAGAAGTACAAACCAAAAGCAAAATGAAACCACTGTTTTTCAAAACAGTTGTGGGAATTCTCTGAAACAGTAATAACTGCTACCTGACGTGTTTATATGTGGCTGTTTTAACACTTCGGCTGTTGCTGTGTTGGGCCAAATGGAGTTCAGTGTTTTGTGAAAGTATGCGTACGGTAAAACTTAGCCCAAAGAGCTTGAATACTGAAATAGCAGACAAAATGTGTATGTGAGGCAAGCAATCTACCTTTTAGTTGTCAGGAAGGCTAACAAAACTACAGGGATGAAATCCTGGCCATACTGAATGCAGTGGCAGACTTCCTATTGATGAACACAGTATGCAAGGACTATTAGCAATCACAGGAAGCACAAATAATCTCCTGCCTCACCATGATCACAGGCATATTTCTGTAGGCTGTCTGGCAAATGCAGGCAACAATAACCTGATGTTAGCTCAGTCTCTTTAACATGACTTCGAGAATTTCTGTTCAACATGCCACATTTGGTCCTGACAGGAGTGCAGCTCCCACTGACTGCTGGATTCAGTGTAGTCGATTGTTTTTTTGTCAAAATGAGTTTTCATTAAAAAAAACCCAAACATCCTCATAAAAAGCACTTGTTATCCAAAGTTAACTGCTAGGAGTGGCCTATGGTAAAAAAATGTTTACAAAGTACAGTGGCAATCAACTCAGAGCATCTTACTGCTACAGTAAACTTCAATGTCAGCCACATTTTCTACAGATGTTAGTGTCAGGAGCACATTTTGGATAGCCATCACTGAAAAACTGTCAAAAGAACACTTCTAAGGCATCTTGGGATCAGACATGTTTTTACATGTTTTTAATTTCTGGTTTTACCTAACCAATTACCTTTTTTTTTTTTTTTTTTTTTTTTTTTTTAAGAAGAAAGTGGTAACATATAATCCATAGGTCACCTCTGCCATACCAGTGAATTTGACAGCAGAGTAATATTAATAGAAATGGGGGAGAGGGAAGTGAGAAAAAGATGGGGAAAAAAAGTAATGGGTTTTTTTACTGTAAGGGAAGGAATAGAGAACATTAACAAAGAATGTAATTTAATACCTAATCAATTTACTGATTGGATTTTCTGTGAGATTACCTTTGAGTCCAGAATGAATTGCACTGATCTTGGAAGCTGCTATAATGACCAGCAAGCAGTAGTATGAGGCTGTAGTGGCATAAAAATAATAATGTCAGAGACTTCAAATAGCTACAGTAGTTAATTAAATGTGTTCAAATAACATTATGGTTGGACATAAACCCACAAAAGCAGGGAATTTTTGAGATAAGGCTGCCAGAGCACTGGCTGACCATCTTCATGTGCTAATGTAATGCAACAGACTCTTCTCCTAGGGCCCCAAAACACCACACAGGGGCAAATTGTCTCCAGCAAACACGTACAACTCCTTTCAGTTTCCATAACTTTTTCATATGTGTTTCTAAGACACTCAATATATGTGTCTGGGCATCTCAGGCTTTTAAAAAAAACATACTGTGGCTATGGGCCATGACTGAACTGTACTTGGCTCAGGAAAGGTGGCAGGCAAAACTGGCTCCTGGGTTGTGTCTGCACTTTGATCCAAGGCAATGGAGCATACAACAAAAAAAGACCCAAGCACATGCAGCTGTGTTCTGGCCACTCCTCCTTCATCCACAGAACTTCCCTTTGCCAGGATGAAGGAGACCTGCTGGCTGCTTTCAGCTATGCTTGACAGTACTGATGCAGGAAGCACAGGACCTGGCTGTAAATCCACAGCCATCATGCTGGATTTGTTACAGCTCTGTATCGGCATATGTTAAAATGTCATAACATTTTAACTGACTAGGGTTTGTTCTTTCTTCTGTCACCCTCCCTGTTTAGTCCTCTTACTTGTTGTGCTTCCATGGAAGAAGGTGCAGCACGTTACACTTAGGGGAATGTTATTTCCCCTAGTGAGGAATCGGAAGCTACAACTTCTATGGGGCAGAAGGAGAAAAGGTCCTGTGAGGCACCTTTTTATAGTGCTTTTGGACAAAGAGAGGCTGCCATAGCATGTTCTGCAGGCTGTGCATGCTTTACAGTCCCATTGTCAGACCAGCGGGATGCTGCTCTTCATGAGACTTACTGGAGTCACAGAGACAGCAGACTCCCTCTGCCCCATCTCTGATTTTAAGAACCTCCAGTCACTTTGGTAATTATACAGCCTGGAAAGTACAAGCTTGGGAAGAAAAAAAAAAAATATCCCTAAAATAGCTGGATAAGAATTACAAACTGGAGACCTGTTTGGCTGTCTCTTGCTGAAAATTCTAAAGGGAATACTCCTCACTATATTTGTTTGCTCTTAAAAACTGAGAGCATAAGCATTACATCTATTTAAAACCTAATGAATCAGTCTCTAGAAATACAGGGAGGTGAGGGCAAATTAACCCCAGGACTGCTATTCCTGCTAGTCTGAAGTCAGCGACTGTGGGGTGAGGTTTAGTCACAGCACTGAGCAGTGAGGGAGCCCTTCTGATCCCTGAAGCTGCCCTGAGGGGAAGCGTCCCTGGAGGTATCTGCTGACCAATAGGAACAAGCTGAAATAGTTTCTGTAAGAAATCACTAGAGGAGACCTAAAAATAATGGGGCAAGGAGTGAGAAGAAAAGTTTTCTTGCACTTAAATTTAGGACTGGAGAGACAGAAGGAGGACAAGACAGCCTAAAGAGTGTGGAGCTCTTTTCTGGTGTGGCCTCAGACGCACTGAGAGACTTTCGTCAAGTCATTAACCACAATTAACCACAATTAACCACAAGTAAGCATTAGCTTACTCTGCACACTTCGTGGAATTACAAATGAGGCAACTTTTCAGTTTCTTGCAATATGGTGGGAAGAGAAGGAAAATGGCAAGGAGGATAGTTGCCAAATTTGTGAATAGAAAGAGAGAAGAGAGGATGTTTGAGACTGTCACAAATGCAAGGTTTCATAGTCCCAAAGCAACTTGGTGATGAATCTATCAGAAAAAAAAAAAAAAGGATAAGAAAAAAAGAAAATTCAACATGTGTAGAACTGATTTATAAAAACAACATAGCAAGGATAAGACAAAAGGGACAAAATGCATTTGAAAGCAATTTAAAAAAAGGTGTATCACTCATAGGTGGGTTCACTACAATTTTGTTCTTATTCATGCATAGTTCATAACATTAATATGTACATTAGATAGGACCCTCAAGCTCCTGGCAAGTCACTAATATTGACTTCAGTGTCAAAAAAAAGGCATGCTGCTGATTTTAAAAATTCTTGAGTCCAGCAACACAGTATTTGTTTAATAAGTGAAGAGCAGGCTGCATCAATAGATGTTAGCCAGTTAAAGTTGAGTTCTCCAGGGAAAAACTTCAGAATACAAGTTATACTTAGTCCTGTTCTGTTAATAACTACCATGGAGATGCACCCAAGCCTAATGCTTTTAAACTGAATGGCATGTAATGGACCAGCTTCCACGTATTTTGCATAGAGGTATGTCTGCAAATTACACTGAAAACATTGCCTATCTCAAATATTATGCCAGTTGAAAGTAAAAACAACTTTTGGGTACCAGACACAAAGAAAATTGTGTAAATAAATGTAACTCTAAGTAAACAACATTCTAATTTGATTCCAAATGACACTGATTAATTTTGCACTATTGTGCATTCTTTAATTTGAAATATGAATGTATTCTTTCATTCATTTTAGATATGAAAGCATTTCAGTATTGTTACAGGTTATAATTTTGATTTTTTAATTTTTTTTTTCTAGTGCCTCCTAGAATTATACACACTTATTTTCTAAATGTGGCACTGAAAATTGCTGAATTTTATTTTTTTTCATCTTTGCATGATTTCCACATTTTCTTAAAAACCTATTTTCTTCCCTAAACTGTCTCTTGGACTGCTTTCTTTCAAAAGCTTTGCAACCAGGGAGAGTAGAATTGCAATAGGCGATTTACTTTTAAATTCCCACAAAACTACCACATTGTCCAGAAATGAGGTATTGCCATTTTTCAGGAGAATCTTTTCATATGTTTCCAAACATGGCTTTACAAAGGCCAACTTTTTCCTTCAGGTATATACATAGAAAACTCCTTGAATTTTGTTTGGAAAAGCATATCTGTATCTAAGTGCAATTTATCCCTAACTGTGTCTTAAGGGGACTTCTTTCCTTCTGATACCCTTAGTGTTCAGGTTTTGCCTAAGTTATCATTTTTGTCACCTGTCTTATTTTCTATCCCGGTGAAAGTGTTGGTATTGCAACATCATATTTCCAATAGCCAACAGCTGTTTCTCTGGCCAGAACATAATCCTTAAAAGTGATAAGTACCTCATCTCTCCGTGAATAAACTGAAACAGCAGAAAGGTCTCACAGCCAGCCTAGATGTGGTTTCCAGTTCTCTCTTGACACTATAACTTCAGTCGTTAAAGTAGCTGACCTGTACTGCCCAGGCAGTGCAAAATTCTGATACGTTCAAGTTATGGTATTTCAGGTAGTTAGCTTGAAATCACGTTGACTGTTTATATGCTCCAAGTTGTATAGGGTTTCATGTGTTTTATTGATTCTGTCTGAAGACATTCAGCACCTTCCTGGATTAAGTCCTGTACTGTTTGTGCAGGATGCTCTCCACTTTGTCATCAGCATAAGCATTTTTACTTGCTGAACTCATCCTTCCTTTCAGAATTTTAGCTGGAGAAGAAAAAAACACAGTGATAGGCTGCACAACAAAAAGTGCATGTTAAAAACAAATACATATGAACTCCCAAAAAAGCAAAACAACTTTCAGGGATATGCTCAGAGATGCATGCAATATGAGTCATAATTGTTGTAGTCTTACACATGGCCCTACTAAATGAAAGATGAACAGTAGAGTCCTGGCCACAATGAGAGCTGGATTTAGTGTCATGCAGGACAGTACAAAGTGCTGTCCATGTAAACACCAGGGCTGGCCAGTGAATATCATCAGTATTAAGGAAAATAATAGGTGTGGTTTAATTCTGTAAATGTCCACTGTACAGCACATGTGTTATTCATTGGTATTCATGGTACATGTCTTAGGTTTTAGCACATATTAGCAACCTTGGAGTAGACAAGAATTAGTAACATCAAAGATACTGATTTACAATGGTGAAAAACTGGTGGAGTCTTGAAATTAACACATTCCCAGTTGGTTAGCTGATTGTCTTGCTTGGCAATGCTGTTTCTGGGTTGCTACTGTGACTTCAAACACAAAGCCTTTGAATTTCTGAGACTGGAAAATGGGAGAGCTGGGAACAATGAGCTGTGCAATTTTCGCCTGGTGATGCAAGCTGCAGAGAATTCCAGTTGGGACAAGTCTACAAAAATCCTGCCTGGAATGACACCAAACAGCATCTCTTAAGTTCCCTAATTATTAAAATTCCATCTGCATCAGTAAGTGCTGTTTGTTTTCTTCATGCAGTGCTATTTCCCCTCTGTCTTTGTTGCTCATAGCCTTGAAGATTATTCATACTTTTCCTGATGAACACTGGATATGTGTAGGTAATTCCACTTGCATCTGTATATATGAACTAGTAAAGAAAGTCTCTGCCCTCTCTTCTCATGTAAGCTTTTCAGGGCAACTCTGATGACATTAAAAAACCTTCCAAAGCTCATCTTTGCTCTGTTGTTAATATTAACAGCTCTCCATCTGAGCTGAATTAGAGGTTTTGACTTTTTTGTTTTTTTAAGGAGAAAGTCTATTTATGATGCCCTGAGGCATTTGTGATTCATATTTATAAATGGCAAGAATGGCCACCATATTCAACAGCATTTGATTGTAGGGAACAATCAGGTTGGGGTTTTTTTTGCCAATATTTTCTTACTTGGACATGTGATTAGGCAAGGGCAAGTGCCTCCTTCGTATTTGAGACTATGTTGGGGAAAAAGAATACCTTGAAGCTTACAGCATGTTAAAAAAGGAAAAGCTTGCAGAGATTAATGTGCTTTGAAAAGGAGTATTTAAAACGCCAACATGAAAATTCCACACTTGAAAAGTGCTTTGCTGATGCACAAACTAAGGTACAAACTCTATTGATAAACGCAGTGGCTGATCACACCCCTCAGGGCTATATATCTGCTTTTTATGTGTATATATATACATCTATGTATGTTTATCTACCACTTGCTCTAGCAGAGCCATGGGCTCTGACATGCTGCTACACAAAGGAATAATACATGGACATCTGCCAGCATCTGTGTGTTCATAGGCTTGACTGGACAAGGACAGCTCCTGACTTCTAACCTGCACTTTTTTTTTCCACAGTTAGACAGAGCTGAGAGGACAGCAATGCCCTGCAGGCTGCCAGCCAGCCCCACGATGTGAAAGCAGCTGTGTAATAGCAACCTACAGCCACATTTGTTTACCAGGCTTCCACCCTTCGCAAACGATGGCAGCAGCAACCGTAGCAACAACAGCCCTGTTGAAAGGAAATCCAGCTGTGCCCTCAGCAGCTGGGCTGTGTTTTGCTGGAGCAGGGGAGGGTAGCTAGGAGCCTGCCTGTATGGATGACCCTGCTCCTGCTCCTGCGGGTGTGCAACAGACCTCTGCACTGCCAGTGTTGTAGGGCTGCAACATGGGTGGTCCTCGGGGACAACTCTTAGAGGAGGTGGACCATGAAGAAGGCTTGTCTACGATCTTGTTTCATTTCACATTCCTTTTGAGAAAGTGAGCAAAACACATTAATCCTGCTGAGCCAGCCTGGAGGAGCAGGCTGGGCACACTTCCTGTTCACCTGCATGCAGGGATGCCTCACAGGCAACACAGCAGGATCCTTTCTCCAACAAGATGCAAAGGTGGTTCCACTCCTGATCTGATCTGGGGGCTTGTGGGGCTTTTACTTGACATTCTGCTTACTCTCTGAGGAAGGAGAGGGACTTCACACTATTTTCTTCATCCCTCGTATCATATAGTCTACCTACCTACTGATAACTGTTCCATGCAGGTTCTTCATGAGAAACACTGAAGTTTCAAAATCAGGCCAGTGTTGCCTTGTCCCTCAGCTCTGATTAGGTCAGAGCAATTCTGGCTAAAATAAACTCTGGTCTCATCTTTCCTCCCTTAAAAAAAAGAAAAAAACTGAACCTTTTCCAGGTGCTGGAAATCATCCTTTCCATCACTCCTGTTTTATATTATTTTGTTTGGCCCTTCTTGATTCTGATGGGCCTGAAACAGGTATTGGAATATTGTACTGAATCTGACATTTGTCATTTCTGTAGCTGAAACTTCAAAAAACCCAATGTTATCCTTGAGAAATGTCCAACCTTTTTTTTTTTTTATGGAGGCTGAAGCAAACATTTGCCTTGCTCTACATGCCCTTCTGAATGTCTTCTCTGTGCTTCCCATCCCCTTGACAGTAGAAATGACTGGTAACATGTAAGACTAATTATCTTCAGATTTCAGCAAACTAGCCAACTCTGCTCTCACACAGCTTTCAGTCATGTGATTTATAAGCAAATACAACTATGTCCTTACATGCAGTTTCTTGCTTAGGAAAACTGCATTTAGTTAAGTTTCTTCTGTCTGCCCTTTGTTTCTTTTGTGTTTGTTTTTTAAGAATGAGAGGAAGGGTAATCTAATTCATCCAGAGCCTGTAGTTCCAAGTTCTTATTCTCTTTTTATTGCTAAAATTACTAATATCTTGAGATTCAGTATTTCTCTGTGCCTTTATTTCCCCATTTTACCAGTGGAAAAATGTAGTTTTCTACCTTAAGCTACCTCTCGAATTTATTGATGGCAAATGGATCCAGACAGGGACAGAAGTGGTATAGGTATATAGCACAAAGATGTGGAACATTGCTTCAAGAGGTACTTAAGAAAACCAGATGTTTTCCATCATCTTTCATTATAAATACATAATAGATTCTCCACCAAAACAAAAAGTGTCAAAAATATCCAGTAGCTTTATGTATAGCTTAAATAATGTTTCTTTTGTTCAACAGGTAAAGAAATAGTAGGAAATTTACCAGTTCACTCCTTGGCTCTAAAAACTAATGTCACAGCACTGAAAAGTAAATATTTCTACTTGCTACATAATAATTTCTATTGATTGATCGTTAGGAAAAAAAAACTTCTGACTTCGATATCCAGTGGGAATATTGAAGATAAATCAAGTTGTCATGCCTGTGAAATTAAAATAGGTTAGGGTTATTAATATGATGTAATTAATCAATTGGTAATAAACATCCCACCATCAGGAAACTTGAAAGAAATGTTCTGAATGTTCAGGATGATTACTATCATTAGCTATATTAGATATTTAGAACAGTTTTTCCAATGTTTAACAACAATATCTAACTTGTTTAATGTTTAATACCAATTAGAGCTGAATAATGAGACAAATTCTGCTTAATAAAAATAAAGTGTAATTGCACATTTATTACCACTGTAATTTTAAATAATAAAGTAACAAGGTTTATCTTATAGCTTTACCTTTAAATCAAAGAAAGACTCTTGTAATAATCAATATTTAATTAACTTACAATTACTCACAGTAACTGTCTCTTAAATGTGAGTTAAAAGCCTCTTAGAGGCATTTTAAGCATTACTCATTTCTCTGGTTAGGTCAGTTTAACTAAAGTTTACTACAAGAATCTATCCTTAATCATGCTGAGAATAACTGGAGCCCCATATATATTATTTTTAGAATATTAGCAAAACCTGCTTATATTAAAAAATAAATTTTTTGGCTAAACATTTTTTTTCAAATATTTCAGTACTTTGCTATACAAACAATTTTAACTTACACTACCCAGTGATTAAATTTCTATTTAACTTCCATCTGTACATACATTATATAGTTTTCTGAAATTCATTCAGAGTGAGTTGAAATGACATGTATATTGCTTAAATAATAGAAAGTATTAATAGAGGCCCTCACATCTTATATTTTTTACTGAGTTCAGTGAGTACTTACCTAAGTGTGAATCTTTGGGTTTTATTCATCCGCTTCCTAATAAATAATGTCACTTTACCAGACAATGCCCCCGCTGCATAAGGGACACTACTTTGACAGTCGTAAGCTAAAGAAGAAAGTAAATTTAAAAGATATGTTTAGAAGAGATTCTCGGTAGCATAACTGTGCTCTGTGAAGGCTGTTTTCCTCAGTTGTTGTGGGATTTGTAACCTAACCAACAGACGAAATTTGCATCAGTTCATAGCAAAAGCTATGAACAGATTAAATTTAAGTCTCAACACTGTATAAAACTGGAGCCTTGAACTCAAGTCTACATATTTTTATATTAAAACTGTGAATTTTCTGCATGTTCTTATTCCCTCTAATAATCTTCCATCTTCCTGCTAACCTGAAACAAAATTCTAGGGCAAGGCTGTCTTCCATTTGTACATACCAGCAGTAGCTGATGCCCTGGGGCTTCTTGGTCCCCAAGATTTGAAAACGTCTGGTTTGAGTGGGCACAACAGAAACTCCAAGGAAAGTTTGTTCAATAAATTAGCTTGAATTTAGTGTTATTGCCTTTGGTTTTTAAGCTAAAGGCTCCTCAACACTTATTTGCAGTATCTGATGGAATTTGGCACATATCAAGTTTGGAGCCCATATGGCCAGTAAAGAAGGGAATCTTTTTGATCTTTTCCACTAAATAGGAAGCAGGCAAAATCTACAAGGCTCAGCAGAGATTGAGTCACTGGTGTATGAACGGAAGTAAGAAGGAAAAGGAAGGTGCCAAGAAGCCTCAAAAGATATGGTGACTTAAACAGAAGTTGAAAACTGACAGATGAGCACATCAGCCTACATTTAGCAGGAACATCTATGCAAATGGACAAAAAGATGATGATGTGTCAGAACAAAAACTATTTTCAGAATGTCAGGGAAGATGCTCTGAGAAGACATTTGTGATGACATCTGAAACCAGTTGAGTTAAGCCTGGTCTGTATTTCACTGAGCCTTCTTAGCCCAGTAGACTTACACAAAAAATGTCCGTACTAGCACAGATTCATTGCCTGGTAGGAAAAATAATTGACTGACCTTCAAGGAGAAAATAAACAGGTGGTTGTTGTGGCTTGCATTGGGTAAGGATAAGCCAGGATAGGTGATTTAAAAATAGGTTCAGATAAGCAGAGAAAGCCAACGGAGAACCACGGATGAGAATGACATGGTTTGCTTTCCCCATATTGCAGAACATCATCCTGAACTTACTTAAGGTTTAGAGACAGGATTTACGAAGATCATAAAAGAAAAATTGCTGTCATTGACAGGGGAAAAATGATTACACTTTTTAATGGTGCCAGCAGTTAAGCTTCAGTAAACCATAGGAAAATATTGGACCAGCTTCTGAAAGAAAATGTGCTTCATAACTGGGCTGAGGGCAAACTAAATAAATTACAGTTTTAAGGAATGATGTTACAGTCAGGCACCTAATCCTTAGAAAAGATTTCCTAGGATCCCTGTGGTGAAAACCCTCCAATTATGTGATTGGTAGAAATGCAAGCTCTGGGCTTACCCGAGACCATCTGTGGCTACTGTTAAAATCAATTGTGGGCTTTTTTTTTATGAAGGAAGAACCAGATGTCTTTTCAGCACCTGATAATGGTGCGAGAGAACACTTTCACAGCTCCACCTGTATTTTATTATGCTGGACAATCAGAACTTTGGCTGCACAATCAAAACTTAAATAAATCTTTCCCAAGTTTATAACTAGCTCTTGAAGTGCGCTCAAGATGTTGACCAGATTGCCCATTCAGGAACTGGCCCAAAAGCCTTAATAAAGGAAGAGACTTTTCCAAGAATCTCTGGAGGTCCACCCTGCTCTTAGGATTCTGCATATGGTTTAAAAACAAGGATTTTTTGAAGACTTTCATTCAATATATACATGACGTTGTCAAAAAACAACAGTTTGCATCAGTTCACAGGCTTCCTAAAGAGACACTGACAGAGAGCTAATGGCGAAGAATCATCAAGGAAAAAAAAGACAAGAAAACTCATGGACATAAAGTGACTGAAAAATAAAGAGTAAGTCATTATTTTTCAACAAGGAAAACCCAATTAATTTCCAATATATACTTCAACTCTAAAGCTACAAAATACTTAGAAAATATAATCCTGAGAATTTTAAACTAAAAGAAACCTAATAATCTTTCCTGACACTATTACTGTATGTAATTGTGACAGAATGAGTGCACTTGGCAGTTATACATTAATGGAAACACCTGAATGACAATCACAATAAATGATTAACTGAAAAGCATACATGCTTCCTACTGGGTCAGAAGAATTTGTTTTGTTCTGTTTGACTGCAATATTTAAAATCTGTGACTACTGAAACTTACCCACAGCCTGTTCAGAATTAGCAAAGATAAAGAATTATGGAAGAGAAGGGAAGGGAAAAGGGAAAGGGTTATTCTCCTTTTCCTTTGGTGGGGAAGGGAGAGGGAAAAGAAGGGAAAAGTGGGAAGGGGAAAGAAGGGAAGGGCTGATTTCTGGAGGCTTTATTCTTGTAGTAAGTGTTATCTTAGCAGAGTGCAAAGGATTTTCCGAGAAGGTGTATTTAGCAGTCAGGATACTGATCGGTTAGCTGTTTGGAAAAGAAAACTTAGGTGAGAGATACCTGTAAAAAGATACATAGTGCATCCCTTTCCTTGGTAGCATCTTACACGGAGGTCTATGTGAACCAAAGTGTAAAAATCAATTAATGGCATCTTCCATAATATTGTCCAAGTCAGTTATGTACAAAGCACACACAGGCACATAAAGCAAGATATAAAAGGGGAAAAAAAAAACCAAACCCACAAGTGAAAGAAGAAAAAAAGAAAGAAGAAAGCCCGAGACTCATGCTTACTTAGAACAGAGACCACAAAACCCCAGGGGAAATGCAACCTTCAAATGGATATTCCTCCACCCGTCCTCATCTTCTGTGCTGCAAAATTTTAATATCTCATTGAGTATATAGCAGCCATAAACTACTGTCGCTTTTCATGTAGTTTCAGGTGCAAGAAGGAGCACATTCTTTATAATGACCCAAACCTATCAAATTAAATAACGCTTTGGGATGATGAACTCTAAATTATGAGTGATTATTTCTAAATTCATTACAACTTTGTTTGACATTTTTATTGCCTTCTTAATTTCTTCCAGCCAAGCCACAGAAGTTATTACTCATGATATAAACAGTGCACCAATTAGGAAAAGGATTTTCCAGGTTTGCAGTCTAGCTGTTTGGCTTCCAAACTAAGATGACTAACCCAGTTATGGGGATGTCACTGAAGCAAACATCAGCATCAAAAACATAAAAATAAAATAAAGTTTATCATATGTTTTGGACTCTAGAAATTTAATGCATTTCTCAGACATTAAGCAATTAAAATGCACAACAAGCTGTTGACAAAAGTATTATTAGCTCCATTTTACAGATGGAGGAAAAATGTCAGGAACTGAGTCATGTCACAGAACAGACAGCCCTTTAATACATCAGCAAGACATCAGTCTGTAGCCATAGCAAAGGCAGAGGTATTTGACAATGAGCAGTGGTGGGAGCTGGTATGAACACCAAGAGATTGGTGGGGCTGGTATGAACTACGGTTCACTGTGGACTGTGCAATTGAGGAGCTGAAGGGAGGAGGGCTGTCTCACCTTGACTGAGGGCACAGTTGCAACAGCAGACTGATCTCCATGCCTCAGCGGAGTTCTGCTCAGCTCAGTAACAACGGCAGAGCACATCCATCTTCATTTGCTGCAAGAGAAATCCTGCTCTTCTGCTCTGACATTTGGATCAGGTCCTTAGGTAGAATGAAGTCTGAGCTTCACACTTCTCACTCATCTACACAGAAAAGAATACATTTGACTGGTGGAAAAAGGATGAGTGCAGGGGTCTGATAACATTTGTAGAATTGTACTCAAGTAAGGCCATGTACTTAGAGCTAGGCTTCCAGGCATTGGTCTGTTGGAATCTCCTACATGACTGAATGTGCTTTGAGGCTTTTTGGCCCTCCTCTAACAAATCAGGTATTGGCCATTCCCTGAGGCAGGACATTCATCACATTTGGCAAATCCTGTGTTCCTCTGATCTCTCCCTCTGGTAGGGTTTGCAATTAAGAATCTACACACAATTTTCAAACTGAAGCCAAGAAAGATTCAAGAAAATGATGAGTGCTGAAAGAGACAGGAGACAAATTTTGCTGAGGAAGGCATTACTCTAAATAAAGTCACAGTAACTAGTAAAGCTAGAATAGAATAGAAATGACCAGCACATACATACTATTTGGCAAATTCTTTTCACCTAGAATATTCAACAAAGAAAGAGCTGAGTTTTAGGTTGCGTTTGTTTTTTTTTTAAAAAAAGGAGAATATTTTTCTGTAGACTAAATAGTTAACAAACACCTGTAACATCATCAACTGCAGAAGTTTATCTTTAAAAAAACTTGTTGGTCTTTCATTGAGTTGGTGGCAGTATGAGCACTGAACAGCATAGCTTGCACTGGTTTATTCAATAGTGGATTTCTGCTCAAGCCCCCCCATTTGCCTGGCTAAGAGTCTTCAGGGTCTCTTCAGAGGAGCACAGCATCCTGCCCTTGCTATAAGGTATAGAAAGGGCAGCCTTTGCTACGCCAGGTACACATTTACTCACCCTCTCTTGTAGGGGCACATGGTGCAAGACCAGCTTATCTGAGTCACTGTTTGTGACCCTTCTCAGGCTTATTTTTTTTGTTCACATGAAAACAGTTCTAACAATAGCTTTGCTTGGGCACTCTGCCTGGAAAGTTTGAGCCTCCGCCTGACAGCCACACACATATTTTGTCTCATGTGCCAGGACGTGTCTGACAAGAAAATAGACAGATGAACTTCCTCAAACTGCTCTCCAGTACCTGACTGCCAGCCCTGTGTCACTCACCCAGAAACCCAAGAAGGTGGCAGAAGAGGTGAGAGGCTGTGCAGCAAAAAGATAAAATTATGCCCGCACTTAAGGGATGTACAGCCCCTCTGCTCCTGAGCAGTATCCAGCACCATTACAGTAGGTAATGCCCAGCACTGCTCTTGAAAGGTACTTGTGCACTGCAAAAATCACCTTCTGTCTTTTGACATGAACTCACAGAGCTTAGGAGGACCAGCCAGGAGGCACAAAGTAATTTTATGTCCTGGGTCTGTAATTTCTGTGGGAAAATGCTGATACGTGAGGTAATTCTGCTGCTGATTAAGTTCACTTTATAAAGTATCAGATCCCCTCTGTGCATCTTGAGTACTCGATTTCATTACTTCTTAATCTCACATGGCCTGCTTGTATTAATATGTGATCATTGATCAGCCCATGAACAGTCAATGCTCCACACTTCAGTGAAATGTTTCTTTAAAGAAATGTTAAGGATCTGAAGTATGCCAGAGAAATATGATAGACTTCAGCAATGAAACACCCTCCTGTGTATCCTGCTGCTAATGTTATTCATTTCAGTGAACATGAGCACCATAAGTCAGTCTCTTTCTGTCTTCTGCTTTTCTAAGACCACATCTCTTCATCAATGTAAATGTTTTGCATAACCGTAGGGCCAAGTTTTACCTTAGGTGAACAAAAAAAGACTCAATAAAATGGCCTATACTTGGCCTTGGAAAATGCCAGGGAATCAATACTTTTGAAAAACAAAGAGTCAGTAATGTATTCAAGTGTCTAAATATTGATTTAGAAAAGCAAACATTTGGCAGTGGTATTCGTATTAAACAACTATTCTCTATCATTGTTTTAGTTCTTAACTTTGTTTCCTGTCCATCCTTAAACAACAACTTTTTGCATTCAGATTGCATCTTATTCTTTCCCTGGGCACTGTACTTGTGGTGGGAATTTGCTGTTATTAATATTGTATTACCAGTTTCCTTAATCAAATGCTGTTTTATTTATTCCCTGCTCAGGATGAGATTAACTGTAATGAAGTAGTGACCGTAACTGAGCTCCAAGGGTCTTTGAGTCTTCCAGAGAGAGGAAAGAAGTTATTCATATGGCTATAAATATCTAGACATGGAGTATTAGGAAATTTTTAGGGTCCATTAAATCTCTTTTCAGTGACTTGAGGCAGACGTTGCTTGATGTGATACATCACTGCTGGATTCATTGCCTCCTTAACACTATGCAACTCTGGAAGCTTTTGCATGATCCTGCCACAAAAGTTGCAGCCAGATCTCTGTTTGACTAATGTCTGACTTGTGCTGTAGGACTTGGCTGGGCAAGAGGGCTTGTAAGACCAGGATCACCAGTACAGTAATCAGAGAGCCTTAAGCCTATCTTTCCAGTCAGGACAGTTTTTTCAGGATGGTGGGATACAAACATGCAGCAACTTGATGATATTTTGTCTCTTGGATAGCCGCAACCATGACCTACTTGCAGAGCTCCAAACATTTCCAAGTCCAATAGTGGCTAATCTTTGATAGTTTATGAATTCATCTCAATGTAAGTATTTTGTAATAACATTTCAGAAAATGAAACAAAACAGATCAAGCAATTCTCAGGGAATTCCTGGTAACAAATGTCCCCCCAAATACTTATGGTCTTGTGTTCATAAAACGTAGAAAATTAACGGGATTTAAAGGTACTGAGAAAACTAATCAGTTCTGGAAGTATATGGGTCTAAACTACAAGACCTGCAGAGCCATTTCACACAGCTGAGATAATTTACTGTCACGTTCATTGTAAAAATTAGTACAAAATCAGTATTCACATTCCTCATCTTACAACATTTTAGGAAAACTGATATCAGAATTCTATTATAATATCTTTTCTTAAGTCATTAACAACTATAATTGAATTAAAAAAAAAACAAATATAGAATCTGTTTCTGTGATGTATCAAACATTTGAGCAAGTAAGTATTTAAATGTAACTGGAGAAGAAATCCATTCTTTTTTAAATTTTTTTATATACTTGCCACTTCACAGTTTTAAATCCTGAAATCTTTGCTGAGGTTTCATAAGGGCTTTTCTCAGATAAAAATTACTGCAAGACAGGGTGAGTTTAGATATCAAGATTTGGTGCAATAATTGCTCATTTGCTACAAGTCTTCCATCCATAAAAATGAATTAGCAGGTTCTCAGGTTTTTCAGACTGAACAAAAGTGCATATGCTTTGCATCTGCATAGAGCTGCAGATCTTAATACACCTAAACAAATTAGATACACACAAATGTGTGCACTCATCTTTCCATGAATGCTTTAAAAAATCTGACCCTTTACTGCAGAAAATTGGAAGAAGACTGCCTGATGTTTGAAAGATTAGAAAGAGGATTTTTTTGGTTATTGTTTGTCCTTCATTTCACAAGCATAATATAATTTCTGCAGTATTTTTAGTCTCCATATTCCAGATGCTTACTATAATGCATCACATCAAACAGATATGTTCTCCTTGCAAGGGGAAACTCAGCCTGTGGTATGTGAAAATTTCTACAGCACTACACATAATAAATACAATTTACAGAACACTCAATTTATTTTGGTTGGAAAATAATCCAAGGTAAGAGGCCATGGAAGAAGACAGGAGTGTGGATGAGAATTCAGAGTCTGGTATCCACCCAAAAGCCTAGACAAATACTTCCTAAATTGCATGAAACTGCTGCTTATTTCATTAAATTAAACTGATTTCACCCAGGCTTCTATGCCCAAGACTTGCACATAATAACTGTCTTGTGGATAAAAGGTAAATAATCAGCTGCTTTTCCTTCCATCTGAAGAAGGACTTGCTTTCTGCAGCAAGGATTCAGCTCTAGCAGTAGTGATTAGGCAGCACTGTTACGCAGGCAGTCCATGGCTGACAACAGCATGTATCAGTGCAAAAGCAGCAGTAATAACCGCATCATTTCATTGAGAAGGGAAGCCTGGTGTTCGCAGATAAGTGATAGAAAGTTTTACATTTTGCTTAAATGCTTTGAATGAAAAGCCCAAAGAAAGAGCAAGATTGCAAATACAGAGTTTTAAGGCACTATTAGTGAAATAACACTGCTGCTTGCAATGGGTGAGAAGAGATCCCACAAGTCCCTTCTCTTCAAACTGCAATAAGTGTAGCATCTAAGAATATATCTATAGGGTGAGCTAATGAAACTTTTATATACTTTCTCTTGTTGTCTCCATAGGCTTAGGAAAGATCACTGGGAATTAGAAGTTCTCCAGTTGTTATACAACCTACACATGGTATCTTTGCTTTTGCTGAGGCTTCAGGCATCAGTGCCTGGGGTAAGTTTTGCCTGGCTTATGTTTCACAGGGTGGACATGATTATGTCTCAGAGCAGTCTGAAAATATCACAAAACACAGGTGCACAATGTTCATTTTGGAAGATACTCTGTGGTGCCAATGATACAGTTTTTAAAAAAGGGAAAAAATTGTCATAAGACCATTATAATAATTTCACATGCATGAGGTAGTCACAGAATGGAAGGCCATTCTTTCTGCTGTTATGGGAAACAACAGAAACAAACAAAAAAAAAGCCCTGTTTGTATCAGCATTATAGGGAAGTGATTGTCTGCTTGTACTTAGCACTGGTGAGGCCACACCTCGAACACTGTGTTCAGTTTTGGGCCCCTCACTACAAGAAGGACATTGAGGTGCTGGAGAATATCCAGGGGAGGGCAACGAAGCTGGCGAAGGGTCTAGAGAACAGGTCATATGAGGAGTGGCTGAGGGAGCTGGGGTTGTTTAGTCTGAAGAAAAGGAGGCTCAGAGTAGACCTTATTGCTCTCTACAATTACCTGAAAGGAGGTTGTAGTGAGGAGGAGGGCGGTCTCCTCCCAAATAACAAGCAATAGGATGAGAGGAAATGTCCTCAAGTCGCCCCAGGGGTGGTTTAGGTTGGAGATTAGGAAAAACTTCTTCACTGAAAGGGTGGTCAGGCACTGGAACAGGCTGCCCAGGGAAGTGGTTGAGTCCCCATCCCTAGAGGTATTTAAAAGATGTGTAGATGTAATGCTTAGGGACATGGTTTAGTGGTGGACTTGACAGTGATAGGGTTAATGGTTGGACTTGATGATCTTAAGGGTCTTTTCCAACCTAAATGATTCTATGATTCTGTAATTCTATATGTTATTTGAAATGCTATTTATTTGTTTATCTTTTCCTAATTGTTTTTCTTATTTTCTAACTCATTCAGCTTTACTTTGATTTCATGTCTTTTTGCACAGGCCCAACCCTTCCCATTTCCAATCATATTTTAAGAGAAAATGTGCTAGTATTAGTACACTCCCTGCCTGCTGTTGCCAGAAGGCAAATATTTGTTATCCATGAGTAATGAACTATATCTTTGAAATAAAACATGCAGAAAATCCTTTCTTGGGATGTGTTTAAAAACAGTCTTAATGGCACCTTAATTCTTCTGCTACAATTGCTCAAGTCAAAAGAAGACTGAATTAATTAAATTGAAAAAAATTCTTAGAATTTCTCAGCTATGCAATCCTGCAGATAAATTAATTTATTTCCTGTATCATGCCTTTACTGAACATCTTGAAACAGTACTCATTCTATATAACAGAATCATTTGCATGCATCATATTAATGGAGAATTTTGCTTGTGAATTCACATGAAGATTGTTTTTTCTATGAGTAGATTACCTGAATGCTTTAAAAATGACGGATTTAGTTATAGGCGTGAATATACTTACAATGCAAACTGTGATGCTAAAGAAAAAAAGAAGTGCACATTTTCTCTGGCTTCAAAAATAAAACAGCTTAAATTCTGAATTTCACTTTTCCTCCTACTTTTTATTCCTTCCTGGGGGAAAAAAAATAAGAAACAAGGTGGGCCAAGTGAGGCTGAGGGTAAATAAATAATCCATAACTTCTGGAGAATATTTATTTGAATCAAACTGTCTAAGAATGGAAGGCTTAGGCTTGGATTAAGAATATTGGGGCCTTGTGTCTCATAGGCAGAATACTTTCAAGTTAAGGTGTAAGACTTCCAAGAAAGGCTGTACAGCTTTCAGACTCTCTATTAGTCATGACTGTGAATACCGTTATAATATCTGATAGCAGTCAAGAAGACATGACTCATTATCCACTCACTATATTTAATATCTACTTTAACTTAGCTCTTATTAAAGACATTGCAAGTCCTGCTCAGTTTTGTGCATCCGATGCCTAGCAATTCACACATATAAGTACATAGCAAAGGCAATTACACTTACAGGTCTGGATCCATATGCTGTGCGCCGCTTTCAGCAAAGCTGCCTCTTCTGAAACATGCTAAGGTACCCAAGCGTAATTCAGGCAGTCAGTAAACTGCAGGATCTGCCAGCTAAGGAATATGTCACTGCCTGATATAGCCGTGTCCACCATCTTCCCTTCAGATTTGATGTCAGCTGAACACATAGGTACCAAATGTCTGAAAGAAAAAAAGAAAAACCTGGAAGACAAGAACGGGGGAGTGGCAGTGTGCACATTCTGATTAACACAGGTTCTCACTCACTGTTTTGTGATATCTCAGAAACACTGGATCACAAATGCTCCTCTGTCTGTATTATTCACTAGGTATCTGGTGGAAGATAAAAAACATCTGCAATGGGGAAGTAATAATTTCTATCTTAACTGAGGGAAAAATCAGGTTATGATTTAAGAAACATCAAGTATGCCCTCAGAGCAGCCAAGAGCACAATTACTATGCTCTAGATTAAGAAAGGATGTTGTGAACAATTGTTCACCAAGCTGGAAAATAACCTAGTGATAAACACTGTTTTTAAAAAATTTATTGCTGGGGTAAAAACCACAGCTCTGAAAGCAACATGTTAGCAAGAGTATTATGACAAAAAGTGAGTGAAACTGGAAATGATCAGTGCAAGTATGAGTGCATTGCACACTCAGGATCAGAAGGATACAGCTGCCTCTCTGTAATATATAGACATTTTGCTTTTATGATCTTACACGTGTAAGACACCATCATGCACAATTTTCTGGCAAAGGCTCTTCCCTCAAATAAGGAGCCTGAATCTAACTCATGCAGAAGCCGCTTATACGAAATAAGTGTTACGAATTAAACTGTCTAGGCCCGCATGGTCCTTGCAATCTGTTCCCTTATAAAGATCCTTTATATTACCAAACACTTGTTCAGAGGCTTTTGCATAAAAGAGGCATGTATGATTCATTTAATTCATGCAGAAATATGCAAATGTGTTTTCAGACAGGTGAATGCCAAAAATACAGCGTAAGTAGCAAGTAAGTTGACACTTTTTGCAGTCGTGGGTAACTCTGGCAGACCGCTTTCAGAAGTGGTACCTCCTGGAGCTCCATCGTAGTGTTACTACTGTGTGCAGTGTATCCCCTTCTTATTGCTCAGAAACAGACACTGGATAGTCGGTGAGAGGTGTGGTGTTCCTTAACTGATTTGAACCCCGGTCTCCCCACAGGGAAGGAGCTGGCTGTCCCAGCATTGCTGAGGTGGCTACCTTCTTTACTCCATGGCTGCACATGTGGTCAGGCCTAGAGGTGACAAGTCTGCCCCTAGAAATGGTGTCAAGGGTTTGTTCAGCTAAATCTGCCCAGTCTTCAGAACACTTTGAGGCAAAAGAATTACAGGGAAAATCCCACTACAACAATGGCAGTAATGGGATCTTTTTTTATTATTCTTCCTTACCTACTTGATCATGAAGACCACAGAAACCCATTAACTTTGCCTCAAGATAGCTTTACTTCCATTTCTAATTTCATCTTGGTCTGGAGTCAGGGTGATGTAAGTGTAACACTTCGTGGCTAAGTAGGTAAATTGTTTTTACAGACTTCTGAACCATTTCCACCCTTTCTCTCTAGGCTTTATAAAGCTGCTAACATTACTAACAGTGGCAGTAAGCATGACCATGAATGTCACTCATGATTCCTCTTTTTTATTTTTGTAACTTTTTTCTTTTTATATATTTAATGCATGTGTGTGTTTACTTTTAGGGGTACAGACTCAGAAATAAATGAATGTGGCTGCCTGTCAAATATTATTTTTACAGATAAGACATTTTTCTGTCCTAATGCATTGATGCATAAATGTATAAGTGCAATGAGAAAAGATGTAAATGCCTCAGCTGATGTAAGGACCCAAACCAGAGCACATGATTCTCAAAGGTTTTTGCTAGTGTTTTAGTTGGTCTTCATTCAATCCATGTTCCCCTGGACTGTATATGGCAAAAGGGAACTAAAGGTTTATATTCTTAGATATATAAGATATTCTTATATATATAAGATATAGATATTCTTAGAGAAAGGTCTGAAGGTAAAAGTCCTTCTGCTGTTATAATCAGTCTGCGGGAGCTGATGACATTCCCACAGCTCACCCCTGCTTACTTTCTCTTAGCTCCCTTCTGTGTTCTTTGTGGAGAAGATTCTGCATGTATCTTTAACATAACTCCTGGTGCTGTAGTAAAATATCCTGTGGGTTAATTTCTCTAATCCTCTAAGCAGGAGGCTTAACAGCTGGAGCTCATCATGTCCTCCTTTTATGCTGATTCAGTGGTCAGCAGAAAATATGATGATTCCCAGATGTTCACACTTGATAGACCCAACAGGCTTGAGAGGAATACAGGAGAAATCAGTGACACGTGTTTTTTTTCTTGCCACCGTAAGGTGCACAGAGGAAAAAGAGGACATATTTTTAAAGGAAATAGGTGGTTTGGGGGCTTCCAAATAGTTACAGAATCTTTGTTCTCTCGTGATGAGATCCAGAGATAAGGAAATGTGACATTGCATAGATTTAACACATAGCTGACCACATATTGTATGTGTTTGTTACAATGGTTTTTACTTTAATTTGTTAATGAAATCCAAAGCTCCTTTTCAATAATACCTGCAATACATTATTCTGGTTACAGCAGGCAATAAGTATATTCAAAGTTTGAATTATTACATTTTTACTGTTGTAGACTGGCAGCTCTCAAAGGATTGCACACTGAAGACTGATGGTAACCAAATGAATCAGAGGGCAGGGAAAATAAACAGATTGGCTAAATAAGGAGGTGGTGGCATAATTGCTCCATTTTTAATTGGGTCACTAGCTCTTGAAGTTGAAAATTAAAGGATGCAGCACTTCTGTGGCTAAGAAGGCATGTTGGATACTTGTTGGTCTGCTCACTGGGTTTCTATGCTGTGTGCACAATTAATTCTTGGAGAGAAAATTAAAGGATTTCCTCTTCCAAAGAGTTACAGAAGTGTTTTTAGTACAAAGTAGAACAGCTGAAGGAGGAGACATGCCATGCTTCTGATAACGTCCTCCATCTGATTAGGTGTTTGGCAGGGATATAGAGGACTCTGGTCTGAATCAGGCTTAAGTAAGGACACACATCTGAGCCAAACATTCTCACTACAGGGAAAGATGCTGTTTGGCAGTATATCCCCTCTTTTTAAAACAGTGATTTTCTTTCAGCTATCTCTTGGCTGGTCAGATAAAGATCCTTTGGTCGGATAGTGTGCTTGACTGTTATATTCTTGATAACTTGATGAGTCTCTTGCTTAGCTAGTGCCTAAGAGAACAGGGTCTGAAATGTCCCAAATAATGCTTTGTGTCAAAAATGACGGATCCCAAAGGAAGACCCTACCTCTCAATTAGGCCCCAAAAGCCTGTTGGTTTAGTCATCCCTCATAAGACCAGGGAGAGTGCAGGTAGCAATTGTAGCTTTTCAGGTTAGTATCAGACATGCACCCCACCACCTTGTCGATGAATACCTTTTCAACACAAAATAGATGAGTAAGAGCACAACAGAGAATCCTAAAGCCAAATTGTGATTTGAATACATACAACAGAAAAAATGAGATAATGACAATTCATCAACCCACGTCCAAGATGAATAACTGGATCTATAATGCTTCAGGTTATCAGCTGAACTGGAGTCAGGAGTATATCCTGACTTTTTCTGCATACAGAGGAATGCCAGACCTGCAATGCTCATCCTATCACACAATCTGAACTACAAGGGTCTCATCTGCCTGGTGCACCCTCTCTTTCTCTCCCTCACAAAGTATTAATCACATGAAGTTGTTGTTGTGGTGAGTCCTTCACAGCAGAGGATAGTGTCATGGTGTGGGTGGATGAGTCAAGCTTGGTGGGTGAGCAGATGACTGTTAGTTCACACAAAGTAGGAAATCTCTCCACAGGAAGAGTAAGAAAAACACACTGCCTTACAACACCATGGTGGCTAAGTTTCACAGCATTGCTTTTTCTAATTTCAACAAGGTACTTAAAGCCCATCTTCTCCACTGGTCTGGAGCATACTGTGTGTGCGCTTCCTTTCTCTCTCCTTTCTGCTCCTTTTCTTCAAATTAACAAAATTCCCCCCGCACAGAGTGAGAAAAGTGAGGGAGATATGCAGCTTATCCAGTGTTTGGGACCCTCCTGCAAGAGCTCTTTCCTTCTGCCCAAGCTAAAGGCTGGATATTTAGGATGCAGCTCCTACCAAACAGAACAAGTTGAACATACAGAACAAATTCATGGTACATAGCTGTAACAACTTAATAGGTAATAACAGGAAGGACTGAGGAGATAGAATCCCTTTCACAGCAAGCACTGAACATTGTTTTCCAGTAGATTACACAGCAACAATCAACTGACTCTGGACATAATTTTGGTCTGATTTCCAAGATCAAGTAATGTATGTTGAAACTGAAATGCACTGAGTTTCCTTTAAGGTCAAGTAATTACTCTCACTGCAAGTCTTTTCTTTAGCAACAAGAGCACTACATCTGGGTTGCACTTCAAATGAAACAATCCAATTAACCTACCCAACATAAACTTCTAACATCCTCCAGTTACAGAAGCCACTGTGACCAAAGACAATATAGGCAGGCTGTGCAATAGATAGTGGCCTATCTAGCCCATCAGAAATGACCTGACAACCATTTCATCATGCAGCATGACCTACTCCACTCTCAGGATCTAGCAGTAGAAGAATTGTCCTTTTTTGCTCGCTGTTCTGAAGCATGTGTGCTCTCTATATGTAGCTCAAATGACCTAGACTCGCCCTTGAGCTCCAAGCACTTCCCATTCTCTCTTCTACATCCCTTTTTTTTTTTTTTTTTTTGACATTTGTCCAAGGCTAGACACACACTAATCCTTACAAATATTCTGACTGTGTTTTTTATTAAAATGCTTTCTGGAGAGGTAATCTTCCTTTCAAACTAGGACCATTTTCAAAACTTGTGTTTCAAATGTGTTTCATTTGGCTTCCAAATTATGCTTTTTCTATTTGTGTGTGTGTTTTACTATAAGTAATGATAACTTTTAAACGAAGTGTGTTTCTGCTTTTTATTTTGTCCTTTGAAGAGAATTACTTATGTAGCTATTATACATTGTTTGGCATTCATTCATCTGAACACTGCTATGCTGTGCATCCTTTTGTGCAGCTGTCACTATGACACTACCTCTCTGGGCTGTCTCCAACAACTGGTTAGCATTACCTTTTCCTTTCAAGAGCTAAGTGGATATGCTGTATATTACTCTGACAGCTGGGCCATTTTATTTGAGCCTTATTGGACTTGATAGTTACCTTTAGGGAACGTCTTTTTCAATTGTTTATTTCCAAAGTCTTCTGTCAGTTCAGACTGTGAAACACAAAGGAAAATGATGAAATTATTGGTACTGATGCATCCACATGGGATAAAAAATGGTTGGGGCATCACTGTTCTTTGGACGTTGCAGGAGGTTATTAGTATCCTATTAGAGTTCCAAAAAGAAGAGAAGAGAGAAAAGCTGTTTTCAGTTTGTCTCCTGGCTACAGATCTTTAAAACTATTTTACTTTGTTTAATAATTTTTTGTATGTGTGCAGTGCCATTCAGGCATTCAGGACTCTTACAAGCACAGTGGAAACAATGACACAGTTCCAAACAGAGTCATGTCCTACTGATGGCAAAGAGACACAGCCCTGTATAAGAAATACTGCATAGACACTATATAGTTGTGGATGTCGCAATTACTAGTCCATATGGGCAGAATATTTTGTCACAGGAAGTTATCCAACAACAAGCACATCTAGTCTTATTTAAAACATTTTTTAACGTCCCTATACTTGACACTCATAGCAAGCCTGTATGAAATTTGAGGATTGATTTGCAAATACAAATAACTGGATGCTAACTCTGTGTCTAGTTACATAGCTGTGAATCTACCTATATGTATTACTTTTGGTGTGTATGAGTGTATTTTTTAAGAATCCCTCGTGTCACCACCTAATTAGGGACTGGAATGGTATTTTGTTCACAGGAGAATTCCTGTAAAATCCATTCAAGACAGGCAGCAATAAATACAGTCCTAAAGGGAGGTGAGACCCTGGCTTGAATAGCTTCTGTTTCTAAAATCTGTCAAACACAGAAAGCTCTTTTCAGATTAAATACCTACATAAATCAACTTATCACATGTGTTTTTTCAAGGGTTATTTACAAGTAATGCACACACCTCAGTCCAGACAAATAAGAAATTTATAGAAGTAATCTTTTCATTCTATTGTTTGCCCATGCTATTGCATAGGAAATGTCAAGACAGAGAGGAGTGTTTTAGCTTCTTTTTTACTTTGACACCAAATGATGGTTTGATGTAAGGTATAAAAGACAAAGTGAAAGCCAACCATTACTTTTATAATGTGTCCAGCTAAATCTGAAACTTGCTCACTCTTCCGTCCATTCTACAGTATTTTGAGCACGCACAGTTCAGACTAGAATTCTGTGCAACCCATTTTTTCTAGTTTTACAGTCCTCACAGAACTGAAGTTTGTTTCCTGTTGTTCCCGGAAAACCACCTGTCTCTACCAATCCAACTGAGTGGAAGGACAACAAGTTATATGTTCTGAGGAGGCATTATCTGAGACTCGGATACGAAAGTGTTAAATGTACTTGGAATAGATTGATAAAATGAGATGTAGATCAATGCAGAGTAATCCAGAGTGGTTTTATTGTCAGTTTGACAGATAAACAAGAAGACCTCTTAACCATCCATTATTCATCATTCAGTATTATTGTTGCAACTCTTTGAAGTAATTCAAACTTTGCTTAAATCTGAATTTAAACTTTGTTGGTTTTCATCATTTTTGTATCTTGTCATTCTTGAAGATGAAGTCTTGAGAAAATGAAATTATGAACTACTTTGTCAAAGATTTTATATGCACATGAATAACAAGAAACACACCAGGAGTAGTCAGCCTGGATTCACAAAGAGGAATTAATGCCTGATGAACTTGATGAACTTCTATGATGTAATGACTGGCCTTGTATATGAGAGGAGAACAGTGGATATTGTCTACCTAGAATTCAGTAAGGCCTTTGACAATGTCTCCCGAAAGGTCCTTATTGACAAGCTGTTGATGTATATGGGTTGGATGAGCACACAGTGAGGTGGATTGAAAACTTACCAAAAACGGCTGGACCCAAAGAGTGGTGATCAGTGGTACAAAGTCTACTTGGAGGGTAGTAACTAGCAGTGTACCCCAGGAGCCAATACTGGGTCCAGTTCTGTTAAACATCTTCATTAATAATCTGGATCATGGTGAACAGTGTTCCCCTCATCAAGTTTGCGGATGACACAAAACTGGGAAGAGTGGCTGATATGCCAGAAGGTCATGCTGCCATCCAGAGGGACCTTGACAGGTTGAAGAAATGGTCTGACGGGAACCTCATGAAATTCAACAAGGAGAAGTGCAAAGTCCTGCACTTGGGGAGGAACAACCCCAGGCACCAGGGCATGCTGGGGGCCACCCAGCTGGAGAGCAGCTTTGCAGAAAAAGATCTGTGAGTCCTTGTGGGCACCATGTTGAACATGAGGCAGCAATGTGCCCTTACCACAAGGAAGGCTAATGGTATCCTGGGTTGCATAAGACAAAGTCTGGCCAGCAGGTTGAGGGAGGTGATTCTTGCCCTCTACTCAGCACTGGTGAGGCCACACCTGGAGTACTGTGTCCTATGCTGGGCTCCTCAGTACAAGAGAGTCATAGTCATACTGGAGAGAGTTCAGTGAAGGGCCACACAGATGATTAAGGGACTAGATCATCTCTAATATGAGGAAAGGCTGAGAGAGCTGGGAGTGATAACACTGGAGAACAGAAGGCTCAGGGGGATCTTATCAATGTCTATAAATACCTGAAGGGAGGGTGCAAAGAAGATGGAGCCAGGCTCTTCTCAGTGACAGGACCAAAGGCAATGGGCACAAACTGAAACACGGGAGGTTCCCTATAAACATCAGTAAACACTTTTTCACTGTGAGGATGACTGAGCATTGGCACAGGTTTCCCAGAGACAATGTGGAATCTCCATCCTTGGAGATATTCAAAACCTGTCTGGACATGGTCCTGGGCAACTGCTATAGGTGATCCAGCTTAAGGAGGAGGGCTGGACCAAATGACCTCAAGAGGTCCCTTCCAACTTCAATCATTCTGTGATTCTATGATGACCATTGTCAGGGTCCTAAGCATACCTATTGGCTTTATTTTCCCTGACCAGCATCACAGATGACCCCAAGGGCACTCGCGGTTTGTGGCCCTGGAGATCCATTAACTCCCTAGAGCTTAGACCTGAGCACCCAAACCTTGCCTGAGCTATGCTGTAGATAGTTTGTCTGCAGCCCAGTCTCTTCAACTGTCCCTCATCCCACACTATAGCCATGCCTCCAGCCCTGTCACTGGTTCCATTTCCTTTTGCATCTCTCTGGATGGACCCTGGACCTGTTTCATCCCTTGCCTTGTCAAGAGGACCATCACCCCCACCACTCCACTCAGCTCATCCTGACCAAGATACTGGGGGGCTGCATCCCACAGGGAGGGTTCTGCCCAGCGTGGGGTGTCCCTGACTCCCAAATTGCCCCCACTCCAGGACAGCCCTACTTCCGCAGTGCCCTGACAATCAACAGGAGAGGCAGTCCCATTGTGTCAGCTCTGAAAAGTCTTAAAGGGGGGGGGGGGGGGGGGGGTAATATGCATTTCAATGTTTTTATGGAATTTGCACTCAGTCCTAAACAAAATAACAGCTCTTTGTGAACCAAAACCAACACTTTAAACAGTGAGGGCGATTTAACTTCAAAATCCAAGTAGTCAGGGATCTTTCTTATTAGCAGAACGTTTCCTTCTTCATGCTGTGCTTCCGTATTCATAGCAAAAGAGGGCTTTCAAGTACTTTTAAAGATACAGGAGAGGCCCTCAGATTTAGAATTAATTTACTTCTCAGAGTGAAACAACACTAATTTGTGAGCCACAAGGGAATACTACAATGTGTGTCAATCTGTTCAAACTATTGCAGTGACTGAGGTTTTTAGGTAACTGTCTTTGAATGTAGGCAAAAAGTTTCATGTTTGGAAATTGGCCTGAGTTTTTGATTGCTGGGGTGCTGAACTGTCTAATTATCTTCCCTCCTTCCTTCTGACTTTCCTTACTTCAGTCCTTACCTCCCTCCCTCCTTTCTTGTACCCTTCTTCCATTCATTCTTTGTCTTTCTCTATCCCTCCCTCCTTCCTTCCTTCCTTCCTTCCTTCCTTCCTTCCTTCCTTCCTTCCTTCCTTCCTTCCTTCCTTCCTTCCTTCCTTCCTTCCTCCCTCCCTCCCTCCCTCCCTCCCTCCCTCCCTCTGTCCCTTCCTTCCTTCCTTCCTTCCTTCCTTCCTTTTTCCCAGCTCTTCAAAGAACTGTATATAGATGTACATATACAATGTCCTTCATGTTTTGTATTCTAAACAGCTTTAAAATCTATTAGAATAACCCCAAAAGCAAAGCTGTATTGTACCAAACAAGCTGTGGAAAACAAGTGAACATTTACAGTATGGTTCAATCATACACAACCCAGTACGATAACATTTAATAAAGTGGAGATTATGAAACAAAAGGGCAACACTGGGCAGTCAACAGATGGAGAGAGCAGCAGGAGAGGCAACATTAGCATTCTGCAAGTCAACTTGGCAACAGTAAGTTAATACCAGTAAGTCAATGGATCAACAGGCAACAGAAGGGCATTCAGCCTTTCAACAATACCTGACTGTACATTCAATTATTGCAATTTAGAACTTTCTTTGCCCATTTCGTATTTGTGTTAGTAATTAACATTTTAAAATTTTTAAAAATAATGACATTTCTCTCAGGTTAGCAGCCTGTGGAGAAATGTTTTATAAACTTCCACAGAAAACTTAGTCAGTACATTCCAATCATAATTCACAATGCATAAATCTTTCTTGTATATAAAACTCTGACAATCAAGTCACTTGTAGAGACACAGTGCGTGTTGGGATTTTATGTGGTAGCTGTATAGCAACATATCCCAGACAGACCTAAAAAAAGCCCTGCTTTTATGGAGAGTCAGGTTCCAATTATCTTTTAAACAGCCTGATGTGCATGTTTGAATATAATAGCCAGGTAACTGGGAATTCAGAATTTAGCCTTGTTAGTACCTGTGCAGGTGAAAAAAATAGTCATACGAAGAAAAAAATTCTGAAATGAAAATTGGTGGTGGACACATTTCCACTTTCCTCCCAACACATAGCCACAACTGCAGGTGAATGAACATGACAACATGACTAAAAAGACAAGAGCTAGGGAATATAACTTCCCTTTTTACTTTGTGTATAGCAGTGGGATTTGGAGTGACCGCCACAAGAACAAAGAGCACTCCAATAAATCTGAAGCTCCAGTTCTTTTTTTAGTGTGCAGACTTCTGATGCCAAGTGTTTAAATCCTCTCCTAGAGACAACTGGCAGCAGGCCAAGGGGGAGGAGAGGAGCAAAATCAAAGTTAAACACATCAACATCATTAAAAATTGCATCTGGGGTCATGTAACTGTGACCAAATGCAGGGGAACCTTTCTGAATTACCCAGAAATTACTGATATGTACCAATGATGTAACAGAAAGGCTACTGTTTTCTTTTAGGTGTTCTGTACTTCACTTTTTAGACTGAAAATATGTCTTTTAATTGACATTTCATAGGCAGTTAGAATCACACTATGTTGAATGCACCTACCTAGTACAGGTAGTTGGGGAAGACACATATGCACACACCCACACCCACATTCCAAAAATGAATAATTATATTGTGAAACTAATAATGAAAACCAGGAAATCAAGAAAGGCATAACTTCGCTAGTTGTTGAATTTTCACATGTTGGTTAGCATCTGTTTGAAGAGCATTCATTTTATTTGTTTCCTGGAAAAGCAAAGATAAATTGCACTTTCTGAGAATACCCTACTTCCACCTTCTAGGGCCTATCAGCAACCTCTTGTTTACCTTTTCATGTCTGACTCAGTGAAAAGGCAGAGCTAGGGAAAAAATTCTTTTGAGAATTTCTAAACCAATTAGGAATTTAAATTTAGGCTTCCTGAGTGCAGCGTACTGATTTATTTAACTACAGATAGAAACTACTGATTGATCTACTGATCAATCTATCAATAGATAGAGATAATTTCTATATATGGATACTTATAGTATAAACACATGTATGCATATATTTTTATATGGATGTATACCTACTGTATATGCAGTGTGGTGGGGTATATATGAGTATATACATGTGCATGTGTGTGTGTTACATAGTGCTTCTTATCAACTAGCATACCAAAATGTTTTGATACTTTCTGAAAACTTTCCCGAAGTTGTCCTAGTGAACAGTGTCATAGTGAGGAAAGAGAGGTGGACATGAAGGAAACACTACATGTAAGGGTCAGTCACTTATTTAAATGAAGGATAGGATGGTGCTAGCATGGAGAGTTACAGCCATTGCATTGGTAATAGGAAAACTGAGGTGGGAATCTGTGCCATGAAGGGTTAGGGAGAAGGATACTGGTAACATGTAGAATGTGTTCATGCCCCTCCAACATTCTTTAATCTCAAAGCTGATTTTTCAACCTATATATTCAAAATTTCCCTTTTCTCCTGTTTCTATTACAGCTAATTTGATGCACTGTTGCCTCATTATTACAAACTACAGCAACATTTTAGGTTAAACAGGCAGTATCTGGACTAACATAAAAATCTTTTAAAAAAATTACTGTATGACACATTTGCAAATGCATTCTGTAAGTGGGGAAATATGATAATTTAATCCTTTTCACAGCATATGGTATCTACATATGTGCATGTTAAGTACTGTATATAGTAAAATGTAATACAATACTTTGGTCGACAGGGAATTCAAATTTGCAGACACCCTCATTTCTGCACAATTATTCGTAAGGCTTTCATAATTGCCTAGGTCCAAATCATTTGTATCACGCTTACTAGCATTTGATTATTACTATATCAATAGAAAAATACATGTCATTATATTGAATCTCAAGAACTGAAGATACATGGATATCTCCACTTGAGACACTTTTTAACTAATTGTTCGCAAAGTCAGTTAAACAAAGCAGAATTAAACTATCTTTCAGGAGGAAACATTAAGTTATTTTGATTGCTCTCAAGTCTGTTATGTGATATTGGGATAAGCAGGGAAATGAAACTGTGTTATTTATAATTGTGCACACAAGTGATGCAATATCAAACAATGTGCATGTTTGCTAGGCAGGTAAATGTATCTTCATTTACTGAGCAAAGAAGATTGTTTATTTTCTTGAGACTCAAAGTAGGCATTTTCTACTGCTGAATAAGTGTGACAGAGGAATGTAAATGACAGTCAAAATCATGAAAAGTCAAGGACTGGAGAATTTTAGGAAAGGACATTATTTACAGCAGCCATCAGGGTTTCAGTGTCTGTTACCAGCAAGATACCATGAAAGATTTTTCACATAAAATAGACTCACATTAAGACATGGTATCGGCTAGATGGGTTTCAAATACAGTCCCTTTACAACAGCACTATCTGTGCTCTTCTACTGTTGCTGTCATTATCTCACGCGCACAACAAGACTTAATCACACATCTTGGCTTGCTTGGGACTCTCCAGATTCCAGTTCTGCATAGCCCCAGCTGAGCAAGGGCTGTCACACAGTGTGAGATGGTTGCTGATTTTTTATATTTTTTAAATGATACATTCTTAAATGATTGGTTTTCTTTCAGGCAATATTAGTAAAACTTACAGCAGATAAACCAGAAAGTATCAGAGAGAGGATGGCTGATTTGGAGCTTGAGAGACTTGCCATGAAGTTACATAATGCATTTGTTTTGCCAGCAAAGCTGGCCATAAAAATTCCTTCCGTTTTTTTTTTACCATGGATGAAAGTTGTTAGTCTATCAGCCATGCCAATGCATTTGCTTATTAGGCTATAATATTAACCAGGACAACAAAATGATCCTAGTTAACAATAACCCCCCCTTTTGGCACGTACATCTGAGCCAGTTTTCCTGCCAAAGCTGATGTGTCATATAACTACACATATAAAAGAACAAACCAGACATACCCCTATGGGATATTTTTCCATTTCGCGAACAGCAATTAGGCATCCTATTACCATTTAGCCATTCTGAAAACTGTTCCCTCGTCACCCTTTTCCCTGTTTATAAATTGGGAAATATGACAATACATTTTTTTCACCCACTTTTTTACCTTGTGTATTTGGACTTGCTTGCCATTATATTGGGCAAGATGTGTTCTGGTGCTTTTTCAAGACTCCTAAATTTTGTGTCTGTGTTCTGGATTGCAAGGACCAGGCTATGCTGCAATCTGTTTGTGATAATGGCACTTTTGATATGATGACCATGTTGTTTTGTATTCAGCTTTTAGCATCAAATATTTTTTTCTCTTACTGTCTCTTTGAGGTTTTTGTTTTGTGTTGTTTTGTTTGCCATATCATCCATTACATGCACACATTGATGAGAAGAGGACAGAAAAAGGAAAGAGCTTGGAAAATGAAAGTCTTTGTAACTCCAGGTGTGTGGTCAGTTGCTGCTCAGCTCCATTCACTGCTGGTTTTGTTTTTCATTGGTCTGCTAACAAGAACATGTAAATGAAAAATACACAAAACAAAAATTAATAACTACTCAGGAGAAGAAAGAATAGAAAGTAAATTTTATTTTATAAAGACTTTGGAGCTGGCAGCTTAAAACACCAGCTGCCAGTTTGTTTTATTATTATTTGCTTTAAATTTATACATGGATGGGTGGGAGGAAAGGCAACTTATAATATTTGTTCCTGTTATTCTCACTATTTTATAACCTTGAGCTTGGTCCAAGCACAGTTGCTAATGGAAAGAAAAGAATCATTGTTCCCCACATCATGAGAAAGAGGAGGCTGCTCTGTGTCTATTTCTATTCCCTCTCTGGTAGCGATAAAGTATTTCCTTCAGTGGTGAGAAGGCCAGTCTTTCACAGACAGACCTTTATTTCTGTTACTGCTTAGCCATGTTTCGTGATAAACTTAACAATGAAGTAGGACATCCAGACTGCAACCTTTGCTCCCAAAGCACTGCCAAACACCCATATTTTTAGTATCATTCTCCTAGTCACTGTTCCCCAAGCAACACCTTTTGGTTTGTAGGTGCTTCTGTTATGCTTATTTATTTTTGAGTACAGGGACAGAATCAGTCCAAAACCAGCCCAACACTTTTAGAAACAGTCTAATCCAGGAAAACTGGAGTAGCATGTAAGACAAACCCATACTCTTCATACAACAAGCACAAGTAGGAGTCTGCTTGTTTCCAGATTTTCTTTACACTGGTCTCCAACCCCATTTTCTACTCTTGAACAACTTACATATTTGTCTTTTTGTCCTGAGATTCAGATAACTTGAAATGCTGACTGACATGATTCATCTTTGCTCAGGCTGTCTGCAAATACCTTCATTGATTGTAAATCAATGTAATTTCTCCTTGAATTTCTCTACATCCCATTACATATTTTGGCTCATGGTGAACTGGAAACTTCCTTAGCGAACTGCAGTCAGCTGGCTCTTCAGTGTGCTTAATACTAGATGTGTTCAGCAGTGCCTCTTTTGTAGCAGCAGATGTTCTCCACAGGTTTTGAGCCAAATCTTTCAAATTTTTTTTTTCAATTTTTAGATGTGTTTGAACACTACCTTCATGTGGTAGCAATATAAAACCATTGCCATTTAGGCTTATATATTAAAAAAAAAAAAAAAAAAGAAGTAAATTCGTAAAGAATTAGGACAGGTTACTAGTAAATATCTGAACCTCCTGACTAAATACACATGCTGTAACTGAATCCTTTTCATACAGCTGACTATGAAGAAACACCTCCAGAAATGCATACAGGAAAAGGAAATACAGGAAAAGGAACAGAATGTATCTTCAGAGTGTTAGAAAGAAATTATTTAGAAAAAGACTTCCAGCTTCCTAGCAGTGAGGGTAAGTAAAACAGCTAACAGTGGAGGTGGTAAATGCACACCCACGTGGATTCTACTTCAGCTATCTTTCTGGAAGATATACCTTTGGGAAAAATCTTACACTACAGGAGATGAGGTGAGACTGTCATTGTGTCCCTTCTGCCCTTTAAGTCTCTGAGAAAAGCTTTAGCAGCCAAAAAAAGGCTCTGTGACTGTTAGTGAGAATAAGAGATATGGCTAATGGGCCCACAGCTGACTAAACTCTTGTTCTCCTGGAGCAGGCTGAATGCCTCCATTGCACAGCTACACCAATGAAAGGCTCAGAAATCCCCTGCAGCTTCTGAACTCCTGAGAACACAACACATTTAGCATTTTGTGCTGTGGCCCCACCTGGGTTTCAGTTATAAAATGTCATACAGAATGCAGAGTCTGAAAACATGAAGGCATGAGTCTCTCAAAGGCTGACAGAGCTGTTGCTACAACCTACAGTACAAACTCAGATATAATATTTGGCATTTACCTAGATCATTTCAGGGTATGACATTAACATTTGCATCTTTGTGTGAATTTAAGCCTGGTCACTGAAAAAAGAAGGAAAAAGCAAAAACCTTGTTTTGATATCACTATGAATTCCAGACATTCTTTAATTAAATTTTTAAAAGGCAAGAAGTACAAAGTAAAAATTGAGCTGTTATGCTCAAATAGCTGTTTTTAATAATACAGCTGAGTATCTTTTCTACACACCTTTACAAGGTGGCGTATTACATTCCTCAGAACCAGCTGGAAAACTACGATTAAGCCTGAAACATTTCAGGATTAGTAAATACCTTACTGGAACTGGTAATTCTGCCCTTTAAAAGCAGAACAACCTAATGGTCTTTTCCAATGGAAGGGAAATTACTTCCAAACATCTCACTATATCCTGGATTTTGGCTGCTTTTTGAAAACACTCAACATAAATTCAGCTCAGGGAATGATTCCTTCAGTTCATGCCAAATTGCCAGGTCATTTAAATTGATTCTGTGTGCTGTTGCACACTTAAAATTATTTAGGCTCGTTTTGTAATTTCTTCAATCTGTTCTCTAACACTAACACAGTGGATAACCATTTACTCCAGAAAATCAACATCTTTCCTTTATTTCCTTTTTGTGGAGAGAATGTTATCAAGCATCAGTGTAGCTGCAGTGAAGTTTCAGAGGATGTTTCATTTACAATGCAAGCATCTTGATTCTTTTTATTTTGAATATTTTATTTGTTTCTGTTAATTCCCTTCCCTTTTATTTTTCTCTTTTGAGTTCTGCCTGTACTGCTTTGCAACTAGCTTTCCAGGCTTCTGAGGCCTGAGCGTTTAGTAGTTCACATTTGGGAGCTGGTGAATGGCCCATTTTGCTGGCTGAGGTACATAATGCTTGTAGCAGTATGGGCAATTATCATTGATCAGAATTAACTACTTCATGAGCCTCAGCAAATGTCAATCAAAATTGCTTTGGTCACTTTAATATCAGTTAAGACTGTAGACAGATAGATGGAAATAATTTTGTAATCATTAACTTTGCATGGTAGACACAAGTGGAATGGCTTCAGGAGATAGCCTGAGAAGTTAAATGTGGAACTTTACTGTTTTTACTATGTTGTCTAATTGCCTAGCTGCATGCCATCTGTTCCTTTTCCTCCCCCCAGGCAAAAGGGCATTACAGCAGAGCCAGTAGTAGGAAAGGGTAGAACTGGAATCCTATACATACAGAAAATAGCAAGAAAAGCAATTGTAAATGTCAGCAATCAAACACAAATCTATTTTGGGTTATAAATTAGCACAAGTAGAGATCTGCTTCTCTCAGCCTCAAATCCTTTTGCTTCTAGGTAAAACACACAAGAGTAATATGGCAGTCCCAGGTTGAGACTCCAACAGCTGCAAGGAAATTCTGGTGCCACAAAGTCAATGGAAGGTCTTCCACTGATTTCAAGAGAGTCAAGAGACTACTCTTGAGTTTATTCTTGTCTCCTCTGAACAGTTCTCATGAGACCTTAAAGTGATCATCCATGTTCACTGACACTCCTTATCATCATAAAAAAAGTGCTTGTAAAGCTTTCCAACCCTGAGTGTTTATTGGCAGTTGTGCTTGGTAAGTGTTTGTCAGTGCGTGAGGTCCTTCCATGGACAGTACACAGTCTCCTTCCTGAAGAGTCTGTCATTCCTAGGTGCTTTGGTCATGTCAGCTTCTCTTTTCTGCCTCCTTGCCTCCACTGCTGCTGCCCTCCTTCATACTCTTCCAGAGATCAGGAAGAATCAGGAACCTTTGTCTCATGTGTTTATTTTATAGTGAAATCCTGCATCTTTGTGCTATTTCTGATCTTGACCTGTCTCTGCCCATGCTCCTGCAGCTCAGAGATGCTGCAGGTGACTACTGTAATAACTTGTTGATTTATTTTTAATAAAATTACTTTTGCATTGTGCTTATCTGCACCTGGGTGAAAGTAGAAGCTTGATGGGGACATGCAGATCTGCATGCTAGCCATGAACACAAGCCTCAGACCATAGTGGAGCAAGATAAAGGTTCAGGAAGAAAAAGTAAAAGGTGCTAAAGTAACTTTGTTAGTTTTCTATTCAAAAATGTTCCCTAGCATGCCAGGGCCCATGCTTTCCTCCCACCATTTCATCTAACAGCCATAGGGATATTCTCTTATACAGATCATGTTTCCTTGATTTAACTGCACTTAAAAGAAAAACAAGGCATTGTAAAAACAGGCTTGGTCCATGAAGGTATGGTGAGTAACTGTCCTCCATTTTTCTGACAGGGTTGGATGCTGATCTATGACTCCCATGGGTGCTAGGCTATTAAGCCATCTCTAAAGCTCCAAGAGGATATTGTGAGCTTGGCTGAAGGGTATTAGTCAAGAGATCCACTTCAGCTGTGTGCTTTTCTCATGTCTAGTGAGAATCTGAGAGGAAAACTTATTAGTTCTCCCAAGGTCAGCAGTAAGGATCGCTGTACGTTGATCCCAAGCATGGTTGGCACTATAGACCCGAAGTGTTATTTATAATTCCAGTTTTTTTTTCCATTAATGAAAAACTATGGTGATACTTCCTCAAATTGGGAATGCCTCCATTCTTGCTCAGCTAAGTATTTAAAACAACTTTTACAATCAGAAAATAAAAGCAACCAAAAGTTAATTCTCAGCAAGAAATTACTTCTGTTGAGTAATGTTATGCCTGCAACACACACGTATATTTCAACTTGTATAAAATTGAAGTCAAATGGTAGATTTCTAAATATATTAACAAATATTCCACATGTTCTAACAACTGAAAGCATACCTTACTGATATTTGTTTTTAATTTGGCAACTTAGGTCCTGGCACAGTATGATTTTTAAAAAGAAATTCACCAGGTTTCAAGGAACTTTTTAACCTATCATGACAATATCCTATCCCTAAGTCATCTTCTTCACTTTCTTCCCCACTTGTAAACTGATTGTGAACTTTGATGAAATAGTTATTGTTACTAACTTTCCCAGCAGGATAATTACAAATCTCACTATGCAAATACAAAGGTCTTCTTTAGAAGAAACGAGATTTCTTTTTTGTTAGCTATTGAGGAAAAAAGATGCTTGAAATATGTAAAAATGAGTTATAGCTTGCTTCCATAGATCTGGAGGGGTACATGCACACATATATATATACATACACATATCCATAAATACATATGCATATGCATATATATATTCTCCTTTATATTTCTTTTTAAGCACAACATAAAGAGCCTAGTGAACATGTAGCAGCAAAAAATCCAGGAAGATATATCTTTATGAGCAGTTTGTGTAATTCACTTAATGGCCCAATAGAAAGTGCCACAAGTCTTATGTCCAGACAAGCTGATAGGCCCTGGAGGCTCACATTATCTGAGTGACGCTCAACTTTTTAAAATAAACATCCTAACCTTTTCTTTTTCTCCTCATGTTGCCTAATTTTCCATGGGTCACTCTGTTCCTTTCATTCCCTCAGAGGCTCCCAGAGCTTTCGCTATGCCACTACCAGATCTGGGAAGCTGACAGGGAGTTACTACATCCTTGTATATTCACAAAAGACTCAGAGTTTCCATACCCCAAATGTCAGTGAGATAATCTGATCAGTGTTACCACTGTGTTTTTCCCTTGGAGATTTACAGAGAGAGGGTACCAAAATGTAAAAAGTAAAAGCACTATATGGTACAAGCTGATGTGAATACCATGGGATGAACTGTTAGGGTGGTGCTGACATTTAAATTTTGAGATTATCTGGATCTAGAGACGGGCTGCAATTTGCAACTTCCTCTGATTCCTGACATAAAGAGAACAAAATGAAAACAGTCACACAACTGCTTTCTAAGGGTTTGCTACCACTGGAATTACCTCATAGCATAAAGATATGTAAGCCATCAATGTGATCCTAGGACAGTTCCGAACAGTGGCACTGGCTTTTGGCATTGCAGACCCTTGTAGCGCTAACGCCACATTACCTCTGCTATTTGGGCTAGCTTTAAAGAATCTCTACAGTGAGGTAGACTACAGGTACTATAATCTACTATGAAGGTACACTATAACTTCCTAAGCAGATCTGTGCCCTCCAAGAGTCTTTGAAATCTTTTTGAGTGTGTGATTTTGTTTACCTTCCTTCTTTAGGATTTCAGTAACAGCCATAGTTCACCCATCAGTTCTCCTGAGCTCCCTGCCTTTATTTCTATTCTGCTTCATTAGATTACCTGTGTAAAATACATCACATCTTCTAAACATCTTCTTTTAACCCTTGAGTCTTCTGAGCTGTGAACTCAAGATTTTTGGAATTTGCACTGCCCGGAGGCAAATGTTCATTCAAAGTAATGGTATTCCTCATAATATTTCAGTTTTTTCCCCACTTCTGCTTACTCCAGTGGATGGCCTTTCCATTTTAACAGAAGCCCAGGCTTCACAGACACATGATTCCACAACTGGAAAATCTGAAGAGTTATCCCAGTTGCTTTAACTCATTAGCATTGCATGATAAAGTAGCCAAAAGTGACTACGTCTCAATGTTCTAGGAATATTGACACAGCAGCTTTCTAAACATCCCATATTGGTATGACATTAGTTATAAAATTAATGATGTCATTTCAAAACTGCTGGGTCAGAGAACAGTAAAGTTGTTGGAATTTTTCCTTGTTTCTTACACTGAAGAAGGAATCATTTGATTTTCCATTCTAGTCTCTTTTCTGCTTTCAACTGGCAGAGTCTGACCCAATGATCCACAAATCAAGCTGCAAATTTCTGCTGAAGGTAAGTTAAGGAACCCAAGGACAGGATTCATCTCATCTAGATGTGTACGTCTACAGTGTAGACATACATGTCTGAGCTACTGTCCTAAACTCCATTTTCAATTAGTGAAGTTCTCATCACTTAGAAGTGCCTTCATAGGCACTCTTCAGGCTTGATTGACCTGGCTTATTTTAGACATCTACCTTCAGATGAGATTAATCATGTCATGGACACCACTGGCTATTTTGATTAGATTGTCATAGATTAGACAGGAAATCCACAGTGACTAACTCAGATTAAACATCTTCATTTAGTCAGATGATTCATATTCCGAGAGATGCAGAATAAGCTGTTCAGATATTTTTTGTCCACCTTGGTTTTTTTCTTAAGCTTCCTCATACAAACGTCTTTTTTCTTTCATAGCTCTTCCTCATTAGATATTGTCTTGTAGACAAGTTTGCTGAAGGAAGCTGACCACTTAAACATCTGAATTGACTGAATTCTTCAGACCGCATAACACTTTTTATTTCTGATGTATGCAGACATTTGTCAGATTGTGTTGTCCAAGTAATTGTTTATTTCAATGAGTTTTCTGTGTATATTTTGGGTAAATTCTTCGAAATTGTCAGTGAGTCTAAACATACATAACCATCTTTTTTGACAATTTTAGTTTAGGTAACTTCTCACAAGTGTTAGAGGGCAGAGGAAGAAGTTACTATTTTTAAGCAAATGAAGAAAATTTGGTTTTAGAGGAGTAGCTAAAATAAACCCTAGAGATGTTTTGGGAAATTTGATAGTGATTCGTCTGTTACTACTGTTATCTTGCTTTAAGAAAGGCACAGATTTTCTGCATGGCAATATGACAACATGAGCTTGACATTATGTCTAAGTTGAAAGTTTGATAGACGGGCTGTTCAGGTAAATCTCTATATCTAGAATGTAGGAACTTGGACAAGCTGAAGAAGCAGGCAGGCAGGAAGGACACATGAAGAGAAAAGAAAAAAAACCCATATATTATGTTTAGGGTTCATATATTTGACATACTGACTTTGCCTTGAATAAAGGACATGCTTTTTATTCAATATTCAGGTCTAAAAGTTTGTGGATCAGGTGAGAAATCCATTTTCTGTTTCTTCCTTACACTATGTTAAATTTGAACTCCTATAAATGCTTCAAGCAAAACGCCAACTGAATAAGTGCAAGTAGATAAAATAACAAAAGATTTTACACTTTAACGCCTGTTTAGTATAATAGCTTAAGAATGGCTATATTACATTTCTCAGCCTGGAAGACCTGAGTGTAAACTTGTACATGCATAAGCTGGCTATTGTAGAGGTAATTAAGAAGAGTAAGGACAGGATCAGGAACTGTCATATGGATAGTAACACTGAAAGTACCTAACACAACTCCAAGGAGATGTGTTTCTAACGGAATTTTCCCAGTTTTCTAGATGGTGTTCTGCCTAGCATAGTAACTCTTAGGCAGAAGTCCAAACATGCAGTTCAGTCAGTCTCACAACTCTTCTCTGAAGGTTTGGCTATAAAATCAGCTGTAATACAGCTTCAAACACTGTCATTATCTTTATTGACCTAAAATACAGCACATCATAACTCCTTGGATTTTTGAGACACATTTCTATTTACTTCATCGCTCACCCAGACTTTTAATAAGTTGGTATAAATGCCTGTTTTCCATTTCTGTTAGTGCAATTGCTGTGATTTCATATAAAGTCATCGTATCTTTAAGTCTTATAAATGCACAGGTTTATGGAAATCTGATCCATTGTAAGTGAAATGGAAACAGTGCTTGCTCCTGTGCTAGCTGCAGCCCATGGGAATTCAAACATAAAACTCATTGTGACCTGCCTGTAAAAACCTGTCTTGGTGTTTTAAATAGGGAGGCGGGATTAGGTTCCCCAAATTGTCTCAGTTACCCTGCTGGTTTAAAATGATAACAGTAACTAAGTCTGATAACAGCAGATTTATATATTCCTGGGCTAAATCCTGATGATTGTACTTGATTTATTTCTGTTCAAGTGAAACTGTGCAGAAATTAATGTGAATTTGGCTAGATGATGATTAGACTAGATGGAGCAAGTGTCTGAACCAACATCTTTCAAGAATTTAGGGGTTTTGTTTGGTTGGTTTTTGCATACGTAGAAGAAAAATATATGAACACTCTCTTTTCCTTCACATACTGCTTGGTTTTTGCTGTACTATTATGAAGGTCAATGTCACATAAACACTTATTGCCCCTCCAGTGATACAATAGCTAACTTTTTGTCAAGAGTGAAACAAGCAACAGTTCTTTGAAGTGCTCAAGTTGCTTCTCATTTAGAAATGTGTGAGGGGATACCACAGCAGAGTAAGTGTCTTCTCTTCCTCAACATTATGCCAAGTTTGCTTTTGAGTACCGTGCATTATTACTTAGAAAGATATTAGAGTACATTTAAAATAGTTCCATTAGTGTCAGCATGAATTACTATGCAATGCTCAGATTTTCACCATCAGATGCCTGTGCTCAAAACTGTGAAAAAAGTGATGATGCCATTACACTTCCTCATCCCATTCTCTTTTCCTTTCATCACCTCTTATTTTCAGTTCTTTTTTGGTCATTTCATTTTGTTAGGATTTCTCACATGGATTCTAGCTGACTCCTTATCTTGCAGGTGGTGAGAGGGACCAGTTCAGGAGCTCATTAGGGTGAAATCTACTGTCACTGGAAGTTTGGGGCAAACCTCCTGATGTCTTCCCTGTGCACTGAAGGTAATGAGAAATGAGGGGCCATGCAGCACTCGGGTCTTCTTGCTTCTTATCACCAGTGAGCATGTGCAAAGCAAGCTGGAAACCATACTGTGCGTTTTTGGTGGGGGGAGTAGCATTCATGTTTTTTCCTTTGGCTTTACTCTCAACACTGTTTTAAGAATATACATGAGAACTGGTGGTAAACTAAGGATATGCAACAATATCTGAAAAGAGTTTCCCTTTATTCAAACTGCTTGCCATCTCTGTGTCCGACAGACTCCCAAGGCAGTAGGGTGCCAAAAGAAAACACGTCTGAATGTCCAAATTGTTCTTGAAGCTCTGACGAACGTGGCAGGGGGCTGCCACTGACCATGGAAATATGCTTTACCTGCACCTCCAACTAGGGAAAGCTGGTGCGGTTGCAGCTCTTGCATCCTCACTTAGGCTGAGTTAAGGCTTTCCTGATGGAGCCACATGCTCATTGAAGTTAATGGCATTAACTAAATGGGGTTAAATTTCTCCCTTTTTCATCTCTCAACACACCTGTGCAAGACCAGACACAGTTTAGTGCTTATTACTGACAGCTTATTTTCTGGGAAATGACCAAGATACAGAGTAAAAAGAAACCTAAAACTGATAGATTTTTTTTAGACTTCTTTTTCCACAGATTTCTTTAGCTTCAATTTCAATTTAGATGCTAATCTCATTTTTGCTTTTTGGGGGAGTGTGAATTGAAACCTGTGTGATTTGAAGCATAACATAAGGGCACACTTATATTAAGCTCCTATTATAGAGTGGATCATATCAACATAAACAGCAGCTATCAGGGTCTTAGGAAAGTGCTGCAGGAACATTTCAAGTGACACTTTAAAGAGAGAGTCTAGACGGGGAAAGAGGCTGGTTTCTTTTGCTTGAGCTCCACTAAGTTGCTGCTGCAAAACAGAAAATGAAAAAGGGGGGAAAAAACAGTACAAGCAAAACAAAGAAACGAAAATGAATGGAGTAAATGAGTTACTGCTCCAAAATGGAAGATAAAAGAGAAGAGCCTGCCAGATATGAGATAGGGTAAAATCTTGCTTTTTAGATAGATCAAAGTAAATCCCAATTAATTCCAGTGTTTTCTGCAAGTTCTTTTAGATTTGCAGTAGTCTAAGTGACAGATGGAATTAGTCAGGCTTTACATCAGTTGCACTGAGAGCAGAATTTGTCTTGGTATCACTGCAAGAGGGTGGACTGCCTTTCAGTGCAAAGAATGATCCTATTGATATTGTGGGTTTTTTCCCTTTGTTTTTCCCTAGCTCCTCTCATATTAGTTTTAAATTTCCTTTATTCACACTCTTTCCTATTCTCCCCCAATTTATGTAAAAGAGGTTCTGAAACATGCTTCATTACCAATTTCTACTCCTACAGTTTAGATTTATTTTTACAACCCTCCTACCTTTGCAGTAAGTCTTCTCAACACTGATCCCACTATACCAATATCTGCTGCCTCCTATTCCTTAAGCACTCACGCTGTCTTACCAAACCCTGTTTGTTCTTTTACTTGAACAAATATACTATCCCACTACAACCAGCTATAGTGCACGAGTTCTTCCCTTATACCGTTTTTACTGACTTCTTAATGCAGCTATTATGTCATTTTTCTCAATAATTTTTTCAATAGTCTTTCCATCGTAAGCAAACTGTGCTGTGTGTCCAAGAGCACCTCAAACTCCCCACTTTGTCTTTTTGGTCACATTTTCACAGTCACTCTGGTCACACTGCCAAGTGAAATACCATTTTCTGTCAGGAAGCTCTCCCTATCCAGCAAAGATGTCCCTACACAAATGAAAAAATCTTCTTAAACTTTGCTCCATATATCTTCCTGTTAACCCTGGCTTACCTAAACTACACAACAGCTTAGTCATTTGGCAAGCACCACTAACAGATTGCCCATGAAAACCTAACTTTATTTGTGAAGAGGTTTACACAGAGCATGCACAAACCCTATTGAGCAGAGTAGAAGGTTACAAAGCTTCTGAATTCAAGGAAAGTGCTCTGGCCTGTGCACCTCAGGTGCTGCTCCAATCTATGTAGAGGCCTAGCACCAGGCTGATGCAAACATTACAACCCTCTGCATCCCCTAAGAATGACTATTCTTTCTAGTTGGAAAGCATAGCTTTGTAGTTACAGAGTTGCACAAGGATTCAAATGCAGGTTGCTCTTCACTAAATTCCACTGGCTTCCTCTTGGACAATGAAAGAGGAATTTTCCTTTTCTGTGCTTCAGTTTCCTTGCTTGTAAAATGGACTCTGAATATTTCCATGGTTAGTCTTCCATATTTATGGCATGAATGGCTTGTGTACAGAGACTACAGGCACATGCCATAGCACATCAGGGAAAAACCTATGTTTCAACTTGAGAGAAAAAAATGTATTTTCTTATGCAGAGTGTATGTTGTTTCATTCAAGGCATAAATACACATCATTTCAGTAACTATTCTGTCATTTCAGTTTATATCCATAGCAATCATACCAACTAACAGAAAAGGAATTGCCACAATCTGCTTCTGTCCTCACTTTAACTGATCGTAAATTGTATTTTCACCTTCTAAACGACTTTAACTTTCCATCTGTATGTGGTTTTGCCTATTTTTCCCTGGATTTACACGTTGTACCATACTTGTATTTTTGAAAAAGAACAAACACAACTACATTAAAAACAAAAATACAGAAATATTGGGTCTGGTAAGGCAGGGAAATAAGTAACTCTTACTTTTGATAAGACTTGCTCCCACTGTGTCCCTAGCAGTTCTTTGCATGCCCAGAGCTATGTGCACACAGCAAAGTGAAGATGTGATGGTAGTATATGTCAGCATTCGGGTGTAACAACAAGAGTAAAGATGAGATGGCACATGCTTCAGCATGTGTTAGCAGGCAGGATTTGTACCCTGGCTCCATGAATTGTTTGAACACTGCCTGTAGCTTTCCTGGGAGCTCATGCTTGTATGCTTCCACCGCTATTTGCAAACCCAAAACGCTCAGCAGGGAGGCCTTCAGCAATGGCAAGAACCTGCCCAAAGAGCCAAATGCAGAATGGAAGGGATACAGAATGAACATAGGAACACACGGCGGGTTTAGCACTTCTTTTTGCAGTCCAGTTAAAGTGAGGTTCAGAGAGAAGCTCCTAATTCACCAGGTTTCACCTTGTAGATAACTGTGGGTATGTAACTGGGATTCCCCCTCCTTCATTCACTCTGAAGTGTGTTTCCACAGCATGGGGATGGGGTGCTGGCACAGTGCGGTAACATGTTGCAAACTGACAAGGTAACTGTGCTGTGTGACCAGCTGAGTCCCAACAACATCTTAGTTCAATTCAATGAATTCACACAAATCATCTGCCTCGGCCTTGCAATGAACGTGTAGACATAAACTATATCACATAAACTATATCACATAAACTGTGAAGTGAAATCTTTTGAACTAGCAATGACTGGATGATAGGCTTTTTTCTTAGTAAAGTTTGCACTTTCTTTACAAATTCTTGGTTAACTATTTTTCCTATATGTTTGGGGTTTTTTTCCTGTACTTCGATTTGGCTAAGAGCAAATGGCAAAACAAACTCTTCTCATAGTGATTTTGTCCTGAATGACTCCAAGGAGCACTGGAAAGATAGTAAGACCATTCATGTGAATTTTAAAACAAAGTCTTCATCTGAAATGCATAACCCTATTTTGAAAAGCTGTCTAATCCAAAGCAACAAACTCAAGGGAGACTCCCATCAACATGAGTGAGAATATCTACATAATTCCTGTAGAAGTGTCATGGTTTAACCCCAGCTAGCAACTAAGCACTACACAGCCGCTCGCTCACTCCCCCACCTGGTCGGATGGGGGAAGAGAATCGGAAGGGTAAAAAGGAGAAAACTTGTGGGTTGAGTTAAGAACAGTTTAATACTTGAAGTAAAATAAAATAGAACAGTTTAATAGGTAAAACAAAAGCTATGCACACAAACAAAGCTAAACAAGGAATTCATTCACTACTTCCCATTGGCAGGCAGGTGTTCAGCCATCCCCAGGAAAGCAGGGCTCCATCACGCATAACGGTTACTTGGGATAACAAACGCCATTGCGCCAAACGTCCCCCCTTTCCTTCTTCCCCCAACTTTATATGCTGAGCATGACATCATGTGGTATGGCATAGCCCTTTGGCCAGTCTGGGTCAGCTGTCCTAGCTATGCCCCCTCCCAGCTTCTTGTGGACCTGGCAGAGCATGGGAAGCTGAAAAGTCCTTGACCAGTTGTCGTGGTTTAAGCCCATCCAGCAACTAAGCACCACACAGCTACTCGCTCACTCCCCCCTGGTGGGATGGGGGAGAGAATCGAAAGAATGAAAGTAAGAAAACTCATGGGTTGAGATAAAAACAGTTTAATAGGTAAAGCAAAAGCTGTGTGCACAAGCAAAGCAAAGCAAGGAATTCATTCACTACTTCCCATCAGCAGGCAGGTGTTCAGGCATCCTCAGGAAAGCAGGGCTCCATCACACGTAATGGTTACTTGGGAAGACAAACGCCATCACGCCCAATGTCCCCCCCTTCCTTCTTCTTCCCCCAGCTTATATAATGAGCATGACGTCATATGGTATGGAATAGCCCTTTGGCCAGTCTGGGTCAGCTGTCCTAGCTATGCTCCCTCCCAGCTTCTTATGCACCTGGCAGAGCATGAGAAGCTGAAAAGTCCTTGACTAGTGTAAACTCTGCTCAGCAAGAACCAAAACATCAGTGTGTTAGCAACATTATTCTCACCCTAAATCCAAAACACAGCACTCTACAGCTACTAAGAAGAAAATTAACTCTATCCCAGCTGAAACCAGGACAGTATCCACCCCTTATTCCATACCATTTACATCATGCTCAGGTCCCACATTATCCAATACGTCCTCATTAACCACCACCCCACTTATTCTATGGACCACCCCTGTGAAATGTCTGTAAAATGTCCATAAACACCCACAAATGTCCACATAATGTCCATTGAGTTCATTTAGTCCATGACTTTAGGCTCCATCTGTGATGGTGATCACTCAGGACAGGAGAGGTGGTGTGTTGCGTGGAGTTATTGGGCACCAAAGCCAGCTCAGGTCAGGTCACTGCTGCGCTTGCACTGCTTCTTGTAAGGCTTCTCCTCCACTGGTTCAGGTGGTTCCTGCTATGGTAATTACTATAACATGCAACTCAGATCATGGGTTACAACAATTTAAAGGTACTTCCATTACAATCTCCACTCCTGGCCCCTTTGGGCCAGGATCAACATTGCAATGAACTCTTCCCCTTGCTCCTAGCCTGGCTAGCAATAAGGGGTTCCTGCTATAGTAATTCCCATAACATGCAACTCAAATCCCGGGTTACAACAATTTAAAGGTATTTCCATTACAGTTTCCACCCCTGGCCCCTTTGGACCAGACCACTGGGTTTAACACTGCAGTGGACTCCTCCCCTTGCCCCTGCTCCAGCTTGGACTTATCCACAGACTGCAGTCCCTTAGGGGTTTACCTGCCCCAAGTGGAGCCTTGTCTATGAGCCACAGTCTTTCCAGGGGTATACCTGCTGTGGCATGGATTTATACACAGCCACAGTCACTTAGAGGTGCCCCTGTTCCCGCATGGCCTTCTCCATGGGCCTCAATGCTTTCAGAGATATACCTGCTCCAGTGTGGCCTTGCCCACAGCCACAGTCTCTTCAGAAGTAAACTTGCTCCACCATGGCCTTACCCATGGCCACACGCTTTGAGGTGCTCCAGCATGACCTCATGCACAGCCACTGATGCTTCAAGGTGTACCTGCTGCAGCACGGACTTATCCACAACCACAGATGCTTCGAGGTGTACCTTCTCCAGCGTGGACTTATCCTTGGGCCACAATCCCTTCAACAGGTATACCTGCTGCAGCACAGACATAACCATGGCCACAGATGCTTCGAGACATACCTGCTCTGGCATGGGCTTATCCATGTCCACAGACACTTCGGGGTGTCCTGCTACTGCATGGACTCATCCACAGGTCACAGTCCCTTTGACTCAACTTCACACTGAAGTTCCAGCCTGTCCAGTACAACAGCACAGAAACAGCAGCGATGCCCTGGCCATCTGCCAGCCCAGGCACAGGGCTGTTGTTGTTATCAAAATGTTCCCAGGCACAGCAGAGTAGGATGATAAGCAGTTCAGCAAGCAGCAAAAGCAAAAACCAGCCATTAACGAGCACTAGATTCTAATATAGAGTAAGGCAAGCAAGCCCTGTGGCAAGCACAGAAGCCTGCCGATTAATACCTAAACAGCACTAACAGCTATAAATTCGATCTAGCACATTCCAATTAAATCTGTCATTATCTTGAACCCTTCGAGCCCCACGTTGGGCGCCAAACAGGACTGTCATGGTTTAAGTCCAGCCAGCAACTAAGCACTACACAGCTGCTTGTTCACTCCCCCCTGGTGGGATGGGGGAGAGATCGGAAGAGTAAAAGTGAGAAACTCATGGGTTGAGATAAAGACAGTTTAATAGGTAAAGCAAAAGCTGTGCGCACAAGCAAAGCAAAGCAAGGAATTCACTCGCTACTTCCCATCAGCAGGCAGGTGTTCAGGCATCCTCAGGAAAGCAGGGCTCCATCACACGTAATGGTTACTTGGGAAGACAAACGCCATCACGCCCAATGTCCCCCCCTTCCTTCTTCTTCCCCCAGCTTATATAATGAGCATGACGTCATATGGTATGGAATAGCCCTTTGGCCAGTCTGGGTCAGCCCCCCTGGCTGTGCTCCCTCCCAGCTTCTTATGCACCTGGCAGAGCATGAGAAGCTGAAAAGTCCTTGACTAGTGTAAACTCTGCTCAGCAAGAACCAAAACATCAGTGTGTTAGCAACATTATTCTCATCCTAAATCCAAAACACAGCACTCTACAGCTACTAAGAAGAAAATTAACTCTATCCCAGCTGAAACCAGGACACCAGTGTATGCACTACTTAGTAACTACTTAGCAACAACTTAGCACTGCTTAGCAAGAACCAAAACATCAGTGTGTTGTCGACATTGTTCTCATCCTAAACCCAAAACACAGCACTATAAGAACTATTAAGAAGAAAATTTACCCTATCCCAGCTGAAACCAGGACAAGAAGTCAAGAAAGACGTGCACATTTTTGTCCAAGGAAAATCTTGCTGTCTTTAACCACATTTTAAGGAGACATTCATTAATTTGTTGCTAAATGCTCTGGAGCTATAGGAAGCTCAGTCCCCTGGGATTTGCCTTGGCATGAAATGAATTTACATGGAAAAATATTTATTGAGGAACAGGAAACCTCTTGGATGTTTGATTCAGACAAATGTTCCAGAAAGTAAGTGTTTAATAAGTGTTCTTGATAGAAAAGGCTGTGGAAGAAACTGCATGTAGCTTCTAAAAGACATCACGTAGTTTTGGAAAACACAAGCAGGGCAGAAAATTGAGAAAAGGCCATGCTAACAGCAGTTTCCAGAAATACCTTGACTCTAGAGGACACTCGCAGCCAAAATTTCTTCAGGCAACTGTATGTGAGGGAGAAGTTTCATGGTAACACCCTCAATGCCAGACAGTCAATCAGCACAGCAGTAACTTATCAATTTTCCTGAAACACCCCTGCTACACAGGGGTGTGCTACACGCAGACCTGTTAAAATCTTCTACCTTTTACTTCCCATTAAGAAACCTGCAACACCTACAAGTTCCCTTGCAGTCAGTTTCCCTAATGCCGCTGTCAGAAAAGAGCCTTTTGCAAAGGATTCTTGCCCCTTTACTCATTTTCTTCATCTCACTGTCCCATGTAGGAACAGAACAGGTATTAAATTATTTTCATATGTTTACTAGTGCTAATACAGCTGAAGCAATTAAAGCAAATTTTGGAGAATGACAGATCTTTCTAATCCTTTTAAACAAGAGGAAAGACACAAATTATTATTTTCTATATGATGTTATATGGATGGTGTATATTAATTAATTGTCTCATTCCTACTCCAGTCAATGACCTCATCTATGTTAGAGGACTCATCTACAATTCAAAACAAGTATCAATAACAAGTTTTGCTGCACAACTTTTAGCAGCATGCAAAGAGCAAGATAACCTCTGTTCAGTATGACCAAACATTTGCTGCGTGTGTTCAGCAGCAAGTAGAACAATAGACTTATGGCTCAGTTCTGGGCCCAGTTTTGATCTTGATCAAATTAAGTTGTGCTTTCTGTTGTTATTCAGGATGGTACCCACACTTAATTAGCTGTCTCCTTTAACAATAAGATGGAATATGCAGGGCTCTCTGATTACTTCAATGACATTCCCATTTGATGACCTGCACTTTTACAAAACTGAGCCTCATGAAATCAAAGGTCCTTTTCTATGTTACATTGCTAAATATCCACTCCCTTCCCTGCAGGCACTTTCATTTGATGTTACTTTTATCCCATTTTAATGCACTGTGAGTGTCAGAGTAGTCCTGCCACCTGACATTATTTTTGACAAAGCTCCATTTAATTATTTACAAATTCTTGGTGTATTAAAAACTCCAGTTGATTGAATATCCCAAAGGGGAGGAGGCAGGTAAAATTGAAGAGGGTGAGAAGATGAGATATGGAAATCCTGACACTCATGTTTATTTCACAGATTAATTATTGCAAGTAATGTGATTTCCAAGGCTTCATGAGATCAGCTGTATTTGCTGCAATTTATTTAGACCATAACTGCCAGATTTCAAACAAGCACCAGCCCTGCCTAACATATTACTTTCAGCCTCAATTTTTTTCTGTTTCACATGATAAATATTTTGATTCAAAGTCCTGTAGTTTATTTAAAATTATCCTTTTACAGAGGCTATTCTTGATTGTTTCATCTGACACTATTGCCCAAACATATCTTAAGTGGCTGTCCAAATAAATAGGATGAGAAGAATTATCACTCAGTTCTTAAGTATCACACAGTACTAAAATTGTTGAGGTTTGGAGGCACCTCAACAGATCATCTAGCTCAACCCTCCTGCTCCAGTTGGGTCAGCTACAGTGGGTTGCTGAGGTATGTGTCTGGTTGGGTTTTTAATATCTCCAAGGATGGAGACTCCACATTCTCTGGGCAACCTATCCTAGTATTCAACAACTCTCAGAGTAAAAAAAAAAAAAAAACCACACCTTTTTCCTATGTTTAAATTAAATTCCTTGCACTTTATCCTGTGCCCATTGCCTCTTGTCCTGCTCCTGTCCCTTCACCATCTTTGTGGTCCTTTGCTGGACTCATTCTAGTCTTTTGATACCTCTCATACTGGGGAGCCCAGCATAGGACCCAGCACTTCAGATGAGTACAGGGGAAGTATCACCTCCCTCAACCTGCTGGCAGTGCACTGCCTCATGAAGCTCTCAATGCCCTTGGCCTTTTTTGCCACAAAAGCACATTTCTGGCTCATGGTAAACTTGGTGTCCATCAGGACTAGGTCCTTTCCTGCCACACTGCTTTCCAGCTGATCAACCCCCAGCCTCTCCTGATGCGTGGGATTAATCTTGTCCAAATATAGGGCTGTTCATATATATAGCCCACATTTCACCAGTTTGTCAGTGAGAATGTTACAGGAGATGGAGTTGAAAGCCTTGCTAAAGGTAAGATGAACAACATCCACTGCTCTCCCCTCATCCACCATGACAGTCACTTCATTGTAGAAGTCTATGAGTTTGGCCAGGCATGATTTCCCCTTCATAAATCCCTGATGACTACTCCAAATGACCTTCTTGTCCTTCACATGTTTGGAAATGTTTTTGAAGAGGATTCAGTCCATCACTTCTCATGGGATAAAGGTGAGGCTTACTGGCCTCTGTCTCCTAGGATCCTCCTTCTTGCCCTTCAGGAAGACAGGAGTGACAATTGCTTTTTTCCAGTACTCAGGAACCTTCCTCAGTTGCCACAGACTTTCAAAGCTGATGAAGATTGTTCTTGCAATGACATGGGTCAGCTCTCTCAGCACTTGTGGGTGCATTCCATCAGGTTCCAGGGGCTAATGTATCCCCAATTTGATTAAATGTTCCTTAACTGGATGCTCCTTGCCCTGGGATTCCTGAAGGTAGGTCTTACCAGTAAGACCATGAAGGTCTCCTACTTGTCAGAATGGACCTTTCTTGAGCTTGGAGGAGCTGATCCTTGAAAATCAACCATCTCTCCTAGACACCTCTTCTCTCCAGGGCTGCATCCCATGGGATTCTTCCAAGCAGACTTTTGAAGAGGCTGAAGTGAGTTTTCCAAAAGTCCAGGCTGTGGTCCTGCTTTTTGCTCTGCTCCCTTCTTTCAGGGTACTTAATACTGTCTCATGGACATCACAGCCTGCCCCTGACTTTTACATCCCTGACCAATTTTTCCTTGTTTGTATGAGGTCCAACAGAGCTTCTCCCCTCATTGGCTCCCTGATCACCTCTATCAGGAAGGTGTCATCAATGCACTCCCAACACCTCTTGGATTTCCCATGCACTGCTGTAATCTCTTTCCAGCCTATACTGGGGGCTTCAAGTCTTTCATAAGGCACAGGGCCTGTGAACATAAGGATTCTTCCAGCTGTGTGAAAAAGGCCTCATCTACTTCTTCCTAGTCAGGCAGTCTGTAGCAGACACCCACCACAATGTCACCCATGTTGGTCTGCCAACTAGTCCTGACTCCAGCTCTCACCAGCTCATTGTTCATCCATAGGCATGCACCCTGATGCTGTCTCATGTAAACGGTGATACCCTCTTGCTGTCCCAGCCTGTCCTTCCTTAATAACCTGTATCCATCCACCACAGCACTCCAGTCATGTGAGCTATCCCACCATGTCTCCATGATTCCAATGAGATCATAACTCTGTAACTGCACACAGACCTCTAATTCCTCCTGTTTGTTCACTTCAGCAAGTCATGCTGGTTTCCCAGAAGGGTCATGGGAACCTTCCCCATAGTTCTGTCTGGTAGGCACTTCCTTATTTACCTGGATATTTTTGAGTGGGGCTTCCTTCTGCCCTGCTTTGTTGATTACAACATCCCTCCTGTTTACATCACCCCACACTCCAACCTTGTCCACCACTTCCGCACATTACTGCCAGTCATCTGCTCCCATCATCGTTAATTCAAAGGTTTCCTCACCAGGTTGGCCAGTCAGCTGGCAACGTTGCTTTTTGTTCTGCTTGATCAGATAGATCCCATCTCTTACAAGCAATCCTCAATCCTCAGAAAGGGTCCCCTGGCTGTAAAAAACAAAACCTTGTTGTCAACAAGGCTTGACAGCTGCACAACCAGTTTTTGACCCACCAATACATTTGCACTAAAAATGTATGATAAATGCTAAAGAATAAAACTTTTGTTAAAGCTCTTTGTTCTCTATAAATGCAGGTCTCTGATGACAGCATGGCATTTGTTACTAGCCATTATTTTCCATGAGGTTTTGAGTCACATGAGAAGACTGCTCCTGCTCCTAGGTTCCCTGAATGTTGCACTGTGTTGCGTTTCATATTGCTTTCTCTCAGTTTCTAATCTGTGCGTTGCAGAAAAAAGTGTCTCTTCTGACATGGAAAATCAACCTAGTGAAACTACTGACACCATCTCTTTACAATGTAATTGTAACTAAGAGAATAGTTTAATTTCAAGCCAATTTAAAGAACACCAAGAATTCTCCAGGTTTAAGTAGCTTCGTATTTCAGAAGTGATACATATTCACACAGAACATACTGTACTGAGTATAGCTATTGCACTATAAAGAAATACAGAGCTGAACTGGCCGTGGAGAACCCATGAGTACTAAATCCTTCCTATAACTTCTAGCCCCCTTCTGAAATACGTGTAGTCAGAACACAAAATTGTATTATGCCTCTGAAGTATGATTCTAACAACATTCAGATTAAATTATGAACATAATTGATTTTATTCTACATTGAATAATTTAGGTGGTGGCCTAGCATTTGAAAAAGAATGGAGAAAGACTGAGAAAGGAAGACATATAGCGAACAGGAAAGTCAGGTTTGCAAAGAAAAGTTATGATTCCATTTAGAATGAATACTTTGTAAACCTCAAAAAAATACATGTTTTTGCCTGTCATGGTCTAGAATAAGTAACTTCTGGAGATTCTGCACAGCAGTGGGACCCCACAAATCAAAAATATTTAGTCTGTACCAGGCCAACACTTCCAGTTGGCCCAATCAAAAATCACACTCATATCAAAGGAAAGACATGGCTTTTCCTTTTATCCCAATTTCAGCAAGCACTTTGAGAGCCCTCAAAGGCCTTTTTCAAGAGCAGTTGTAAGGGGCCTTACAAAAGCACATCATCTAGGAGAGTGAAGAATATCTGCTGTCTCTCAGAAAAGACTCACAGGATGGTGCAGAGCTCTTGTCTAAGGGAATGCAGACAGAGTTAAGTGTAGCACCTTCCTCAAAGGGCTGTGTCACCCATATGGCAGCTCTGGCTCCAGAGACAGCCAGACTATTCAGCACACGCAGAAGCAAGACAGATGAGCTGCAATATACCTGGCACATCTCTACCACTTCCTGTGCCCATACTAGTCCTGCTGTCTCTCATGCATGGAAAGTAACTGTTAATGCCTAAACCCAATGCTGTCTTTGGCCTTGAATCCACATGCAGAAAGAAGTAGAGTAAGGTCAGATGGTCCTTTTCTGAAGCCCTGGGGATCTGCTCACATTCACAATTTCTAAGGAAGGAGAGGGCAGCAGATTAAGTCCATTGCCCCAGTGGTACTCCATCACAGAGCAGGGAGGCTTTTCAGCCCTTAGCAGAAAAGCAGAAAGAAGGAAATAAAAAACTTGGGTTTGAATGAGATGAGGGCAACAAAAGCAGCTGCCAGAGTTGAGCCCAAAGGCAGAAGGTCTGCTAGTGACAGACGGTAGTGACCAAAACACTGCTGGAAGGAGAGAGCATATGCAATATTTTTTTTTTGAGGCTTAACAGTTCCTGTGTGTGCTCCTAACAAACTGCTTATAACCAAGGTTCCTTTGGCTATGGTTTTAATGATACTTGGCCACCTACACAGTTTCAGTAGTATATGAAGGGTCTGGTAAATGGAAATCCTCCTTAGTTAAAGCAGTCAAACAGCCTTATGTCCAGTTAGGCTTTAAGTCTGGAACAAATGGAGGCAAAATCATTGGTGCCACGATCATATTTAGCAGTGGAATAGAAATGTCTTAAGCTCCAATTCTCTGGCAAGGGTTCAGTTGATTACTACATGGGACAACATGAATGCTGCTTCTTTTCCCTGGGCTGTGTAAATCACACTCCTGCCATAGTAGAAAATTAAGTTTTTCTTGGTCAACTCATAATATATTAAAAGTCATTTGTGGTTTAACTCCACACAGAATTTTCTTGTTCCACAGGTCTCTGATGAGGCTGGAGCTATCACACCTAGTGGGCTTGGGCTTCTGGAATGGGGCAGCACAGATTCTGTTGAATGCTTCCTTCCAATTCGCACCCTGCAGTGGTAGAGCTGTCACATAAAGACCTACTATAATTGATAGGTAAGATAATTTCAGTATGGTTGCATATGTCTGTTTCATTATTTTAACTCATTAAAAAAGAATCAATTCAAAAAATGAAATTTCATATGCAATAGCCATCCTCCTCCTGAGACCAAGGATTTAAAGTGCTAGCATGCCATGCCTAACATGCATACCATTTTCTGGTTTAGCTTTATCCCAACATCTTGCTTTTCTAATCTGTCTTTTAATTATCTCCTTTCCTGTGAGGAATCTCAAACCAACATCACTAACAAGAATAATAAAAAGTAATCAGTGGCTTGATAGAGTTTGAGAAAATAATAGTGCTACCATCAGAAATAATGATGGTATTTTGTCTTTAATTTCTTTTTTCTCTACCAATGTGCTTTGGAGATAGGCTTACTTACAGGTCCCACTCCAGAAATGCTGTATCTAACTGGTGGACATGGCAACCATTTAAAGCATGCAAAACTCAACAGGAGTTCTCAGTGGGAATTCAGAATAGCTTTGCAATTCAAATGACAGGTATATTTCACATTGGCAAAATGTAATTTCATTGTCTGGAATTTGGCCAAGATATCAGGGTCATACTCTTATGCTTACAAAAAGAGTCTTGGGATTTTTAATCATCTCAAGCAGTTGGGAGCTTGGTTTTGTTCCTGAATTAAATTTAAACACTTCCCTCAGGATCCTGAGACAATGCTGAAGCACCTGTTCAGTAAAGGTTCAAACGAACAAGCATGTCGCCTGGTTCTTACACTACCTTCACTTGCTGAATTCTCATGCATGATGCCATTTCCTATCCAAGTCATTACCAGGTGTGACCATGCTTTGTATATGAGATCTGATGACAGCAGCCCAGCACATCCGCAAGCAGAGGAAGCACATGCTGGTGATGATTTCTCTGCCTTCCACACCTAACTAAACATTGCGTTCAGACTGACAAAATGTTATTAGCAAGAGTCTCAAAAAAAGCTCTAGACTTCCAATTTGGCTAATCAGTACTAGCATAAACAAAGTAGCAGTGCAGTCAGACATAGCAGAACCAAGAAAGCACATGCAGTTTAATGCTGACAAATAGCACAGCATATATTAGGGCAAAGAATAAAAAGAGGAAATATTTGTGAAATGGAGAGGATCTTCAACATACTGAACAAGAGCCCTTTTTGCAGTAATATGAGGAAAGGCCCCCAAGCCATCAGCACAATGTGCAGCTGTATGATGAAGGGAAACAGAAGGGTGGGTTGTACTGCTGGAGGAATACATTATCAATCAAAGCAAGGGCAAATTCAGGACACCTTCTGGGGAAAGGCAAGTACAGAGAAAACTCTCCTCCCTCAAGCTTCCCAATTCTTTCACTCATTAAATCCTTTATTAAAACCTTCATTTTTGGCTGATCCATTCTTTCTGGCAAGACTGGAGGTCAGTCCACAGCTAACACTTAGCTTCATCTCTGCTGCTAGCCATAGAGAGAAAACTGGATTTTGGGGTGTCCATTGTTCAGCCTGCATGGTACTGGGGGAGGGGTGGAGAACATTTTAATCAATTTTAAAAATGCATTAAACTAAGCCAGTTTCAAAATCACCCTAGTTCCAGGCCCTGCAGAAAAACCTTGAGGAAGGGGATTGGGGAGGTGGAAAGAAAAGTGATTGCTGGTACTTCTTAACTTAGCTATATAGCTACATCAGTGATTGAAGAGGCAGACTGCCTTCGTCTGCAGTCCAGGGCAGGAAACTGTTTGATCATAACATGAAGGAAACAGGAATGTACAGTAAGGGAGAATGGTTGAACAGATTTTTCTCAGGAGTCAGGAGGTAGCAACTTCATTGAGTAAACACGGGCAGGAGGGAATGACTCAGGCTGGCTTAGTAAGAATGTTTTGCCTGATGTATCAAAAGGAGCACCTCCTTGCTAGTACATGTTAAATTCGTTAAGATGGGCACTTACATATTTTCTTCTGGGAAAAACAAGCAAAAAAATGTAGCATAATGACACAAAAAACCTCTACCCACTGGCCAAAAGGACACCACTAGGAAGCTGCCCAGATGTAAGTCACTGGATAAATCCTATTATGCCAATGATAGAATCATAAAATCATTTGGATTGGAAGGGACCTTTAAAAATCACGTCGTCCACTTCCCCTGCCATGAGCAGGGACATCTTTCACTAGAGCAGTTTGCTCAAAGCTCTGTCCAACCTGAAGCTGTGGAACAGCTTCTCTGGGCAACCGGTTCCTGTGTCTCACCACCCTCATTGTAAAAAATTTCCCCCTTATATCCAATCTAAATCTACCCTCTTTCAGTTTAAAACTGTTGCCTCTTGTCCTGTCACTACAAGCCCTGGTCCTTCTCCTTCTTTCTTATAAGCCTTCTTTAAGTATTGAAAGGCCACAATAACATCTCCCTGGAGCCTTCTCTTCTCCAGGCTAAGTAGCTTTGCAGCTCTCTCACCTTTCTTCATAGGAGGGGTGTTCCAGCCCTCTGATTATTTTCATGGCCTTCCTCTGGACCTGCTCTAGCAGGTCTCTGTCTTGTACTGGGGACCCCAGAGCTGGATGCAATACTCCAGGTGGGGTCTCATGAGAGCAGAATGGAGGGGGAGAATCACCTCCCTCAAACTGCTGGCCATACTTCTTTCTATGAAGCTCAGGATACAATTGGCTTTCTGGGTTGCAAGCAAACAGTGCCAACTCATATCCAATTTTTTGTCCACTAGTATCCCCAAGTCCTTCTCTGCAGGGATGTTCTCAATCCATGCATCACCCAGTCTGCACTAATATTGGGGTGCAGGACCTTGCACTTGGTCTTGTTGAACTTCATGGACCCACTCCTCAAGCCTGTCAAGGTCCTACTGCATGGCATCTCTTCCCTTAAGTGTATCAACAGCACCACTCAGCTTGGTGTCATCCACAATCTTGAGGGTGCACTCAATCCCACTATGTCATTAATGAAGTTATTAAACAGTACTGGTTCCAGTATGGACCCTTGAGGGAGACCACTTCTTGCTGGTTTCCATTTGGACAATGAGTCATTGACTAACTCCTTGGATGTGGCCATCAGCCAATTCCTTGTCCATCTAATAGCCTATCCGTCAAACCCATCTCTCTCCAATTAAGAGGCAACAATGTTTTGGAGAACCATGTCAAAGACCTTACAGAAGTCCAGGTAGATGACATCAGTTGCCCTTCCCTTGTCTACTGATGCAATCAATCCACAATTTGTGAAGGCCACTAGATTAGTCAGGCACAATTTGCCCTTGGTGAAGCCATGTTGGCTCTCTAATCACCTTCCTATCTTCCATATGCTTCGACATAGCTTCCAGGAGGATTTGTTCCATGATCTTACCAGGTACTGAGGTGAGGTTGACTGGTTAGTAATACCCAGGGCCCTCCTTTTTTTCTTCTTTTTTTTTAAATGGATGTAAAATTCCCTTTTCTCCAGTCACTGGTGACTTCATCTGACTGCCGTAACTTTTCAAATATGATGGAGAGTTGCTTAGCCACTATGACTATTCCAACCAACAAAATAAACCATCCAAACCACTTATGAGAAGCCTAGCAGTCCTAGAATTAACTTTGTACAAGCAATTAATGAGCTCCAAATAATGGTACTGACAATTTTCGTATTTTCTATTGTTACTAACATCTTCTTGGAAGTCACACCAATCAGTGAAGATGGAAAGATTAAGATTTCTGGCTTACCTAAATTGCTTTAGGTGAGCAATCTCCATTCCAATCAAGGCAAATCCCAGCCCGCTTTTAGGAAACCCAGGAAGATGGACGAATAGTTGCAGTCCTCGTTTGGGCCCTGGAGTGCTTGCAGAATGGGTTGTGCTCATGTTTAGGTAGGCCTCATGGACCTGCAGTGGACTGAGGATTTATTTCTGCCTCCCATGCTGCCATAGACAGAGCAACCATAGTGGTTTCCTTGGAGTATATATGGTCCTTCAGCAAGACTTTCTCTTGATGGCCAGAGAGCAGATGTGATGCCAGCTGGTGAAGGTCTATCCCCACAGAGAAAGTAGGAGGCCTCATTTAGGAGATTATCCTCTGCCTAGTGCCTCAACAATTTTTCAGGCAGGTGTGCCAATTGGTATGACCTTGTACAACACCTGGAACTGCAATGCAATTGGCAATGTGCAGAGCTACTTGCTGAGATGCCTTCACATTGTGAACAGTTTCAGCAGTTCTTCCCTACATTGCTCACTGGAATATAAGGAATATCTTTTATTTCCTAATTTTGACCAGCTGTCTAAAAAGCTCTCTAAATAGCTGTATGCTGGGCACTGATTAGCACTTCAGTACAAGTGGTCGGTCACTGTAATAACATTAACCATGAAAAATTCACTTGGTATTAGTGAATATAACATTGTGTACAATTCCACAGGAGTTACTAATTTGTTTTCCTGACTGATACCTTTGAAATTCTCTGTAAAATGCATTTTCCATGTATCCTGACAGTTCTTGATATAAATAGAGACTTCTCTGTTAAAAACAAAAACCACGCACCCCTCCCCCCAAACACATAAAGACATGGACATGTGTACACACAGACAGAAGGAAGAGGAAAACAAGGGGCTGTATTGTTTATTTTTCATTCATATAAATTATTATTTTGTGCTGTCAGATCCAATAATGGACTCTAAGCTGCTGCCCACTTCTCCATGATCCTTTCGCAAATCAAAGGAAGGAAGCAGACAAATACAAAATCACCACAGTCCCTTGGCAGCTTTTGCTATTTAGCAGCTTTTCTTCAGAGAAACAATTTGCCCAGGAATGTACTGATGTCTCCCCTCTCTTTGAACATCTTCACAGGCTCTCTTCTGTCTATAGTATCAAGCATGAGTGGTCTGTCTTCACTTTCAGTGCTTCTCATAGTCTAATACCATCTTATTGATATGAGATATGTAGATCATATCTCATCTAGGCTGGTTCATGACATATCCTTACCTTACAGTTGCTACATTTTGAAATAAATATTTTCCTACTTTTTTCCCATGCTGCTCATCACATGGGGCCAAAGCTTTCCCATAAACATTCATAATGCTCCTTCTTTATCATATTTCAACTATGTTTAGCAACATGTACTTGAAATTTGCTAATCTTTTCCTGCCCATCAGAAAAAAAACACAAAACACTTCGTGCTGCAGATAAGTGGCAACCATTGCTACTCATCCTTATTTTGTCATTGCTTCTTTGTACACTCTCACCTGCCTATATCCATTCAGATTATTATAAGTCCTTTGAGGTAAGAACAAGCATTTTGCTTTTTGTTTCTACAATGTCTGAAACAATGAGGCTTCAGTCTGTGACAGTAGGGTAAAACAAATAAGCAAATAAATAATGACAAGTTAAGAGATGTGAAAATTCCTTTCTCAATTTGGCATACCTTTGCTATGGGTAAGACACGAGTAATGAGTGTCAAAAAGGGAAAAATGTTAGGAAAATAATATTCTTTTTCCATCAAATGTGAGAGTATAAAATTTCTTTTTTCTTTTACCTTTTTTTATACTGAATACTGTATGTTTGGCTACTCTTCCTTTCGGAGGTGTTCCCTGCAGCCCCAGGAGGGTGAAGGTAGTCTGGAAAGAGGACTTGGAATACATAGAGGGAACTAATCTTTTGCATAGGAAAGGGCTGGTTTAACATACTTTTCAGAATAGAACTGAACTAGACTGAAAACATTATTTTTTTATTTTATCCTAATCATCTCCTTCAGGACATCAGAGATATACAAATAATTGCTGAAACTGGAAGTAGGAAAGAGCAGTTTCTGCTACTGGGGTTATAAGGTGCTTTAAGAATTCATTTCCTTTCACGAATTTCAAACCAGCAATTAATTAGCTATATATGATAATTTCACTTTCTTAACCATTGTCAATATTTGGAATCTTCTTTTATAGATTTGTGATTAACTTCTAATTATAAACTAATTACACTGTTCACAGTAATAGAGGATCTTGTGGGTTGACAGAGAATCTATAAATGATGCCCAGGAGACAGCAGCAGATTTAATACATTCCAGTCTTGTCATCTCCTTTTACTAACCAAGAAAGCCTCAGGACACTTAGTGCTCGATCTTGGGAGCTATTCTTGCCTCCATTAAGAAACTGAGAAAGAATTTCAGCTGCCAGCAAATGACATAGATGAACTTCGTGCTTCCTTCAAGTTTAAGCAAGGTGATAAGAAATAAAAAAATGGAACACCATGACAGACTGCAGTAGCACAAATGAATTGCTGCTTTATGTGGTAGGGAATGGATTCAGTGTGTCTGCCTGAAAAAAGTCATCATTCCACCTGCCTATTTCCTAAGAAAATAAAGCTGAAGATTCAGAAGAACTGAGGATGACATGTCTAGCAAGGGTGGGATTCAATCATATTTTGTGCACTATTTTCTACTTTCTTCCTTGTTACACCACTTATTATATACACTGATATATTCCCTTTTATTTTGTAAATATTTCCATCTACAGCTGCTCACTCTCCATTTCCCTAGAAAGTTTTGCTATCTCTAAAACTTATATTTTGCTTTATGTGCTTTAGGCCACACCTTGAATACTGTGTTCAGTTTTGGGCCCCTCACTACAAGAAGGACATTGGTGTGCTGGAGGGTGTCCAAAGAAGGGCAACAACACCGGTGAAGGGTCTAGAGAAAAAGTCTTATGAGATGCAGCTGAGGGAACTGGGGTTGTTTAGCTTGGAGAAGAGGAGGCTGAGGGGACACCTTATCACTCTCTACAACTATCTGAAAGGAGGTTGTAGCGAGGTGGGGGTTGGTAGCAAGCAACAGGACAAGAGGAAATGGCCTCAAGTTGTGCCAAGGGAGATTTAGATTAGATATTAGAAAAAAATTCTTCACAAAGAGAATGGTTAGGCATTGGAACAGACTGCCCAGGGAAGTGGTGCAATCACAGTCCCTGGAAGTGTTCAAAAAACATGTGGATGTGGTGCTTAAAGACATGGTTTGGAGGTGAACCTGGCAGTTAGGTTAACGTTTGGACTCGATGATCTCAGAGGTCTTTTCCAACCTTAATGATTCTATGATTCTATGTTTCAATTAGATTAACTATAAATGTTGCCGTATTTTGCTGCTTTCATTGCATCAGAATACAAAATCATTGCCCTGCAGCAATGTACAAATGGTTTGCCATTTTAGGCTGTGCAACAGGTTTTGTTCATTCCCTACATTTGCAAAATGCTCGTGTGATTACAGCCCTCCTCAGACTGAAACTAGGTAGTGGATGGTCAAAGGGTAGAGTCAGCAAGAACAGTGAGAGAATCACCTTTGGGAGGGGAAGACCCAAAAGATATCTGATATGTTTCTAAAAAGCTCAGAGGAAAACATGTAGTGATGAGATAAAAGGAATGGATCAGGTGTAATAACAGCTTTCATGAACTAGCGTGCACACACACTGGGACAGTGGTAAGGAATATAAGGAAATTAAACAACTGGAAGTTATGTCCAAGGTTCTGGGAAAAATGGGACAGTCAGACTGAAACAAACAAGCAAACTAACAGGCACGTGCAGTTTTACTCTCCATAGCCTGCTCTACAAATCACTTTTCCCACAAGATAAACTCTACCAATATGCAGTAACAAAATAAGACTCAATGCACACTAAAGGCAAGTTAAAAGGAAGAATGGCAAGCTAAAGACACTCAAAGTGTTTCTGACACAGTTGCCCTTCCTGGTCCAGAGATGTAACAGGGCTCTATCTCTGTGCATCTTGCTCACCCCAATTTAGATCAGGGCTGTGCCTTGGATATAAATTAAAAGCAAAGGGTTCACATATTGTGGCGTTATGTTTTCAGCCTGGCACTTCATCTGTGAGATCTGAAAAAATCCCACATGCCTAATGGGCTGATCACACTGAGACTTTTACACTTGGCTCGTTGCTATGGGATAAAGAACAAATGCCTTTCTCTTACTTGATAGGGAAAGATGTAGCAAGTCTTGTCTTGGTTGAGGCATTGCCAGCTCTGCTAACGTTTGAGTGAGCACAGATATATCTGATTCACTTATTCTTTCTTCTGTGTTTTGATCACGAACAAAACAGTTCACTCCTCTGCGGTATATTATTTTGGCCTCTTTAAAAAAGCAAGCAGATGATGCTCATCAGTCACATTTAATTTAGATCAGTACTACCTCTTTTTTCTTTTCTCCAGATGTGAAGATGAACAGCTAAATGTGTTTTAAGGAAAAGACAAAAAGTTTTACTGCCAGAAGACTAGTTCAAGCATAGGAGAAAGTGCTCGAATGTGCCTGGGAGAAAGAGTAGACTGAACACTTCCAGTTCAAATGCTTCTGAGTGTATCTAAACCATTTGAACATTTGCTAAGCCTCTGGGACTCTGCAGTCCCAGAGGATTCCTGAACACCCCTGCCCAACTGCTCTACTCCCCTCAGCCCACTTTGGTATTTCATCTGGTGAGATCACAAGGAGGCAGACACCAAGACATGGGCACTATGAGATTTTCACCTCCATGGGACCAAGGACGAACTCAAATAGGACACTCATCTTGTACACTCTGCTTGGCAGATTTCTCTGTTATCAATGTATGTCCTACCAGTAGGTCTTTCACATTCCCTAGCCCCAGGTAAGTTGGCTATTATCACTGTCACAGTTGTCTGAAAGTAAAAGGACTATTGACCACTCAGGAAAAAACTCAAATGTAACCAGAAGGGTAGAAAGAGATGTATGAAGGGAAGCAGAGAAAAAAAGATGGGCTTTTATCTGAGGGGGGAAAAGAACACTATGTATATTTATTTTCACAAAAGAGTGTAATACAACTGGTTAGGCAGAAGGAATGGATACATTTTTAAAATAGTGGAAATAAAAAGTAATTCTGAAGAGGGCAGTCCTTGATTTTTCGTCTGTCTTCATAATGGCTTTCTGCTGTCTAAAATGGAGCAATTTTTAGAAGGCTGGTATGCGTACAGTTGTCATAGGTATTGTTACAGAGGAATTTAGGCTAGAGAATCTGCAAGAAGAAATCTCAGTGGCATAAAATCTTAAATTTATTGTCTAAGGAGGATTGGAATAGCAAGCCAGTTGTGATTTCTGTTCTCCTACTCAAAGTCACACACACGTGCATGCTCTGTGCAAAGCCCATTCTCAACTATTGATGTCATAAGTTCAGCCACAATCAACACCAGGGACTTAGGGAAGTCAGGCCCTGACCCCAGTCACCTGGTACTCCCAAGACCAGGCTGGCAGACCAGCTTCCACATGCATTGCTTCAGCTTTGTGGTCAGCCTTCTGCACGATGCAGTGCACCCATGGATCTGTTACCCTGAGGCACCACTGTGCTCCTTATTTTTTTCTTTCTAATTTAGATTGTCAGCATGAGCCACCAAAGACCTCATTGGTTACATCCCAGGCCACTGTCTTTGACTTTCTGCATTACTAAAGTGAATTGGTGGTTGTTACCTTCATCATTAGTTGTTCCAAGAATGTAAAGCTGTTCAAATTCACAGTACTTTGCTTCTCCCCGTGTCATACCTAACCATTACAACAGGGCAAGTGTAATCCAGAGCTTTTAGGTGACCCTTCTCCATGACAGTTGTCTGTACTTTCCCTTGTTTTCCCTGCACATATCAAAATCATGTAATGTTAGAGCTGGGCAGATGCCATCAAAGTCTCACTAATCTGAGCAGGGCTTTTGGGTAGACTTCGCCTAGGGACATATATGTACAGCCTGTTAAAAACTGTCATCACACCCATATATAAATACCTCACATTCCCGGCTCCTCATCCTCTGAGATTATTTCATCATCCCAGTAGTCATGCAAATTACTCAGTATTTAGAGGGGTGATGAACAGGCAGTTGGCACTTGCCCACAGAGATTGGCTCAGAGTCAGTTTACCATAGATGAGAGAGACAAGATGGGATCTGATTCAAACCACAGACACTCAGTCAAGATTGAGTGTTGCACCTGTGACATGAGATAATGTGTGAGGTTAAACCTGGAGAGTAATTAAAACATAAATCCATCTAAAAAGTGTCTCTAGAGCTAGATAGAGTGCCAGTTTGAACCAACAAAGTATTGGAGAGCACAAGCACCAGTTGGTGTAGTGCGTGTATGCAAAGCAAGCACCATTTCAACATTCTCAATTCTTATTCTTTCAAAGTTTGAAAAATATCTATGCTGTTTCTGCCAAAATGTTCAATATATCCCCATTGACCATCCAAAACAGCAGAACTTCAGCTTTCAGTCTTCACAGTGTTATATTTGAAGCATTGCTGTATGCTTCCTTAGTGACCAAATCCCTAGGTCCTAAGAAATCTGGCATTAAGAGCTGTCCATCATTTGCATAATGTGTTCTTTCTCTCTAGACTGAGAAACTACAGCTTCAGCAATCCTGCAGATGTGCCAGGTCCCTGTGACCATGGAAGACACTGAAAGATCTGTGCTTACCTGATAACTTCCTTTCTTTGACAGTTCGCACTTGTAATCTGATCTGCTTGGGAAGTTTCACTGTAATGATTAAACATAGATCTTACTGACAACTACTTGAACAGCTTTTATCAAAATGGATCATTATGCACTTGTCAACATACAACCACTAGGGAAGAAGTGAAACTTTAGTTTTCAAATATTTGGTTCTGGATCTGATCCTCTGGCCAAGGATATATTTAAGGCTCAGATGCACAGGATAGCTCTGTTTTCTGACATATTACGTAGGGGAATAGACAGACATAAATGCCTAAAGTGGAAAAAAACAAAACAAAACAGCAAAGACATATTTTTAATCTCTAATAATAAATATATTCAGATCTGCTTTTCCTGTGAATATCCTCCTAAACTGAAAGAAGCCTGAAGAGACTGCAGTGTCTGATCAACAGCAGTCCACTTGCTTATAACGGGATATTGCATGTGTTGACATTAGAATCAGCAATAATATATGAGCTGCAAATCAGTGGGATAAAAATTCCTACTTTAATGAAATGTACAAGTGGTATTATGAAATAAAAATTAAAAACTAATATTAAAGAAAAATACTATAAAGAGCTGGCTAAGAAAAATCCAGTTTAGGACACAATGAAAGCTAGTCAAAGGAGATGCCCATGTTGAGGTGGGTAAATCTGGATATACTAAAAAGGCCAATGAGAGCTACATTTTTAAGGTTCCACAGCTGACGATCATAACTCAGACAGGAGATGTGATCCTGACAAAGTATTGTGTTTCTGATACTGGGCAATATCATATGCTTAAAGCCAAACAGGAGAACAAAGGCAACATAGACTGACAGTGCCCCACTAACACTACACTCTTCCAGCAATCTGTAACACACAGATTTTTGAAGCAGAGATGATGTCACGGTGCTTTGACAGTCTTCTTTGGCTTTTTCAGTTGGGAATTTGTCTAAACGCTTTTTGTACCTGTAGAGGCCTTAAGCAACCTAAATACCCTGTGACAGTGAAGTCTGCAGTCAAACTACCTCCTGTTGGAAAGGGTGATCCTTTTGTGTGTTTCGAGCCTGCCACCTGAAAGACTTGCTTGCTGCGGGTTTCCTGCATGGTGAAGGAAGTACAATAGGATGGTAAGTCAGGAAGGGAAGCTGCCACAGAATCGAGTGCCAAGGCACAGATTAAAGTGAACTCTGTAATCACATGCTTTGGATACATGTGATTTATGCATCTAAACCCCATGCTTTCATCTTAACACCTGTATTTGTTTGCACTCATTGAGAAAGTTTGAGAAGTGAAACTGAAAGATTTCACGTGAAAGACACAATGTGAAGGAAGTTTCAGGAACATTTGCTGGCTGAAGTATAGCTATCTGCTTAAAACATTCATCAGATCAAATTCCTGTTGGCAGAGGGTAGCAAGCTGCGAGACAGGCTGTTCGGGAAATGACTAAGCAGAAATGGCAAACTAAACTGCAAAGTGTAATTAACCCTGAATGCCCTTACACAATGATACAGAGAAATGCAAGATACAACTGATTTATTGCAATGGCATTGCAAATATAAATTACATAAAACCCAATGAAAATTTCTATACTGTGATAATCACCATCTCCCAAGGAATGCCTGGGGTTCCTAATTTTTGTTATATTCCAGTGTCGATGGGGACAGCATTTGGAATTATTCTGTACAAATTGGTGTTATTGTGACAAACAAGGAAACTCAGTACCTCAAAGTTTTGTTTGATGGTGTGAGATCTTTATATTCTGTTTGGCTGTAAACAGTGGACATACAGTGTCCAAATGTATAAATATATTGAGTGAGGATCTCAGAGAACTGTGTTAAATAAAGTGATCTACTTTAGTGAAGCCTAACATTGACAGGATGAGAGAATACAACAATTTTATCTTCTGAGGAAATCTGAAGGAAATTATGGAGTGTGGAAATACATGCTGAGGAGATACAGAGTCAAGAGTTACCAATTTATCAATCACACACTTGCACTAGTTAATAAGAGTTCCTGAGACAGACTTAGCTATGATATGAACATACAAGTACAGCTTGATTCATTTTCTGTCACATTCTGAAACAAAAAAAAAAAGTCTTCAACTAGTGTGAACAAATTACAATTTAATTTCATCCATGTGACTCTGAAAATTAACTTTTAATTTCCACTTTTGGATGATGTATAGTATTTGCCCAAGTAAATAGTTCTAATGAATGCTGTTAAACAGCCTTTCAATATTCAGTTCACCTGTTCATCAGGGACACATATATTCTATTCAAGGAAAATAAAATATAGTTCATTTCTGTATTAGCTTTATTAGCATAGCAGTATGGGGTGTATATTTTGAACCTGGGCTAACCGTTTCTGTTATGGCTTGCATTAGTCGTTTTTCAATGAACTAATTCAATCTGTTGATTTTAGAAACTGTTCTTCTCACTATCTGAGTAGATTAGGATGCATACAAATTCAAAATACGCAGCATAGCACAGTGAAATCCTTATCCTATTTCTAAACAGTTGTAGAGAACCGGTACCAAATGTGGTTCTGTCTCGACATTGCCGCTGTAGCGCCATCCAGCGTCGCGCTTCGAGAAAACCCTCTTCTCCACAGTTTTGAGAAAAACAACCTCGTGCGCCTGCGCAGGGACTAAAGGCACGAAAAGAGCAGAGCACTACAGTCTTTATGCAATAGTACAAAGACATCTAATTGTCTGGTGCATGTTTAAGCATATATATGTGTGTGTGCTTATTTAAAAAAAAATACCCAATAACTTTCCAATTATGCCTATTTATGTTAGACATCTCAAGGATTTCAACCTATGATTTACTATATACATAATTCTTACTTTTTTGATCTTCCTCTATTTTCATCATTAAATAGTCCTGTATATGGGAAAACTTAATAGCCAAGTAACATGAAATGTTGTACTTGCTTAGAAAATGTAATTGTTTAGTTTTCTTTGCAAAAAATAAATATTGAATGTTCACTACTTATGGGGCTTGGTATTGTACCGGCCAAATAAGGGATGGGGCAACCACCTTTTTCAGCCCTCTGGGTGACAAAGACACAACTTTCTTTCAGTTTCCACCAGGGAAAGACAGGCCATTTGCTCAGGGAAATAAAGCCAAAAAAGAGCATCATTGGATCTGTGGGAATACGGCATATAAATTCTTACCCGCGGGGTGGTTGGGAGTTTGTTATATAGGAATAATAAGGCCCCTATTTTTCCTCTTGCCGGAAACTGGTGGACCCCAACTAGGCGTAAAAGTGTATGATAACCTCGGGGATAGAGGTATTGCCCGTAAGACACGGTCTACCAAAGTAAATTTAGGTGGGACACAAAAATGGGGAAATGACGAATGGCCCCCCAAGCGAATAATTGAACATCATGGGCCAGCAACCTGGAATCCTAATGAGCCCATTGCAGGGGCAAGAGAACCAATCTATAATCTAAATCGAATCATCAGACTACAAGTGGCCCTAGAAATTATCACCAACAGGGCCGCTGATGCCATAGACCTATTAACTCAATGGTCTCAACAGGTGCGTGCGGCAATCCTTCAGCACCGTATGGTTTTAGATTGTTTGTTGGCCGAGGAGGGAGAGGTGTGTGGAAAATTAAATATCTCTAACTGCTGTCTAGAAATGATGACGCAGGAGAAGTAGTTCTCCACTTGATCCAAGATACCAGGAAAATAGCCCACATCCCTGTTCAAACCTGGAGCGGTTGGAATGGCGATTTGTGGTCCTGGTTACCAGGGGCACCATGGGTCAAACAATTAATATTGTATTTGCTATGTGCAACTGCCACCTTACTGTTCCTACCCTGTATAATTCCATGTTTTATTCAATTAATTCGACACATTGTGTCAAATATGCAATTTGTTCCTCATGTTCCACCTGATAGTGTAACAAAAATCTGTACCATCCATCAGCCACAACCAACCTCAGTACCCATTGTTTAAACCCGTCCCCAATTCCTTCTAAAAGAAGAAATTGCATATTGCCAGTTATTGTTAACCCCATTTCCAATATTTACCCTTCAAAGTTGAAGAATTGTTAAAGTCGTTCGAGAATGAGTTAATCTGTGTTAAGACATCCCTTCACCCGAAACAATGTTATTCCCTTTTTCCTTCCCACAATTTTCCTCCACCCTTATCCCCAACTCTCCCAACTCTGCGTTTTCTTTCTTTCTCCCTTGTTTTCTCTTTCTCTCTCTCCCTTACACCACCAAGCTGCAATGTCAAGCCAATGGGGTGGTGTAGAGAACCGGTACCAAATGTGGTTCTGTCTCGACATTGCCGCTGTAGCGCCATCCAGCGTCGCGCTTCGAGAAAACCCTCTTCTCCACAGTTTTGAGAAAAACAACCTCGTGCGCCTGCGCAGGGACTAAAGGCACGAAAAGAGCCGAGGCAGGGACAAAAGGCGCGAAAAGAGCAGAGGCGCGGGCCGCACGTCCGTGGCGAACCGCACGGACGCATGTGTGATCCGCGCATGCATGAGAGCCCCTACATGAGGGGCACACGTGCCCCTCGGAGGGGGCGGTGGCAGCGCACGAGAGCAGTCCTTCCGTTCCTGCACCCTCCAGGACCCCCCCCATCGGTCCCCGGTGAAGCCTGAGGCCACCGAAGACCCAGCGGAAGATCATCGGACTCGAAGTGGTGGTGATAAACTCCTCCTTCTCTTTCTCTCCCCCCTATTCTTTTCCTCTCCTCCCTTGCCCTCCCACCTCCCTCCATTCTCTTCTTCCCTCAAATAAAAGTAAAAGGTTGTATGACATCTGACCGATTCCAGCGTCTTAATCTCGTCCTTGGGATCGTATCGAAACCTCCCCCGACACTGGATCGGGGCAACAGTCCAGTCAGATGTCGTCACTGTGTTACAGACAAGGTTCCTATGGACATACAGAGGAGTTCAAAACAGGGCATAGACAAACTATGAGGGTCACCAAGAGATGGTCCGTAAAAAATGGTTTATTCTTTTTAAATGAAAAAAACATAATTTTAGCAAAATTGCACAGTATTTTTTAACCTGAAGACCTTGTAACACAAATTTTTAAAGTCCTATCCCTTGAATGAGGAGCTCAAATCTGCTGAAATAAAGATTCCATTGCTCAGATGATGTCCTATTCAGCAACTTGGAAACAACTAGCAGAAAGAAGCTTTGGTGAGATAATTATGTGAGATACAAAGGACAGGTACATTTCACTAGCTTCAGGTCTTAGAGTCAAGAGCTTGCAAGACAAATATCAATTTTGTGTTTAACAAAATAGATTTCCTGGTATCTTGAGAGAAAATTATTCATCTCAGTATTTTCAGATACTTAGGATTCTTTTGGATGAATGCCAGCGTTGGGTTTGGGGATGTTCTTGCAGACATCAAACCTCAAGAAAAGAATCAATGTGGAGTTTATGCTGTGTGCTGTTGAATTCCCTTACATTCCGTTCCTGTAGGAGTTTACTGTGGTGTTACAGAAAGTAAATGTTTGGAAAGAATTTATATGGAGTATCAGTAAAACTTCTTCTCTATGTTAGACAAATATTCTTCCAAGGTTATTGCTTGGTAGTGTGTTGTTAAAAGACGGGGGAAAAAAGATTTATTAATAAGATACTGAGGCAAAGTTAGTATTTATTTCTTTAGCCTTGTAAATCTGCATGATGTTTAAAAAATGGAAATTAAAGTTCTCTGGAGTGGGGACTTCATATAATTTTGTGTTTTCCCATTGCTTAGTGTGATGTTAGGCATTGATTGGTCTATAGCTATGACCATATAGATCAAATAATAATAATATAAATGACAGCATGTCTGGACCAGACTCTTCTTGTCTTCTTACAGCACAATTCTTAAACATGTGGGAAATTAGTTTAAGACATCAGTGAATTCAAAAGCTAAGTTTTCTAGTGCATGGAGGATTTTATGCACAGGTTGTTCAGAACCATACCAGTTCTTTGCAATGTTAAGCACTAGTGAGCCTTATTTAGAATCTAAAGTTTCTATTTCAACACCAAAGTCAATGTGACTTGTGTATCTTTCACCATAATGTTGTGATTCTCTTGCTGTTTGAGTTAGCTGTTTCCTCAGAGAAGCAGCAGCTGTAAATACAGCATATCTCCTAATTTATGTCTTGTAGCTGACTAATGTTTTTCCTCTCCTTTTACCATATGCACATGTAGCAAAGGTTGCACTGCCTTTCGGTTAAAACAGAGGCCTGCCCTGGCTCTGCTATATTGACTTGTGGTAGGTACTTCTTTGTTGTTGCCGTTCTTGGTTCCTGTTGTGAAGAACTGTGACAGGTTTTCTTCATTTCTTTTCATTTTGGCGCAGAACTGAAACACACAAAACAGTTACTTTCATTAGCCTAAAACTGATAGCTAATAGTCAAATCGAATACATTCTCATAATCTTCATGTACAGTGCAGAAAGAGCACTATTACACCACATACTGATCTACACAGAGGCTGAAAGAGAATTCTACCGTATTTGCTTGCCTTAGGTGTACCTAGTTTGGCAGAAAAGACTTTTTCAACGTATCCAAACAGAGCATATTTTCTCAAACTTACTCCAGAGTTTGGTCTTCCAAACACAGGAAAGATACCACTTGACAATAAATTCAATGTACATGTATGCGGTCTAAGGACTTCAAAGATATTAATAAAAGTAAATTAATTTGTTATTTATTAACAAAGGACAATAGAAGAGAATCTAGATATGAGAAATCTGCCATGATTTCTATCTGTCTATCACAGGTATACATTTCAAATAATTCTTGGTTTTATTTTTCCCAACTGGGTACATATTTTGCTACTTATGAAAAGACAAACTAATAAGGTAAAAATTGTATTTGAAAACATAACATAGTATTTTAGGTGTTTATATTTATTCGTGGAACTGTCATTATTTGAAGAGCTGTGATACTTAGCTTTCCAAGTACATAAAACTCCTGCACTAGCCATGAGAAATCACTAATATTGGAACTCAAATCTGTTTCTGTTCCAGGACTAAGTTTTGTCCAACCTGGGTGCAGTCCAGTGTAATTGTGATGCATCTCATGCCACATTTTTGGTACCCTTTTAGTAGTCACCTTGATGACAAGCATCTGTGATATTCCTGCAAAATGAATGAGATATAACGATCCAATTAATAGGAAATCACTGCACAGACTAAGATATTGTTGAATAAATCTTCTATTGTATGCCTTTCAAAGTCTTATGTAGTTTTTACACATACATCAGTACTTTGGAGAATGAAGCAGGAAGAAAGGGACACAATGTCATTGTCAGTCAATATTCCATTAAAAAGAATCTGTACTGAAGCTTTTCTAACTGCAGAATCACTATCTAATTTTGTACCACACAATTTTCATGAGGTAGCACTGTGAAATTCAGGGTAAGTGTATGCATATATACATTGCTTCTGTGACATAAAAACTAGAGCTGGCAGAATTCATTGAGTAAATAACTGAAATAATTAGGAAATATTTATTAATTTTGTCATACAATATTTAGTGAACTAGGTGATGCTCACTGAAGCCATTAAAGATTATGTTGAGAATGTGTAAAGACTGAAAGGTTAGAAGTCTGCAGAAAAACAAATGTGGTTACCATCTTTCAAAAAAGAGTAAAGGGAAGTGACGGAAAGTCAGATTCATTATTCCAGCTTCAGAACCCAGAAAAACATGGGGGGAAATTGAAAAAAAGTCATGCAGTAAATGGTTGAATGATGACAACAGAAGAACAGTGATGTGTACAGATTCATCAAAACCACGGGGTTTTAAAACCACTCAAGTTTCTCAAAGTGTAGCAGGCTTTTTTCATAAACAAATAAGAGAAATAGTTGGTGAAAATTATCTTGACTTTAGTAAGATTTTTTTGACCCTATTTTCCATGGTATTTTCTCATACAGCCTGGGAATGACTGGTCTGTTTATATATATTGTTGTGTGTTTGACAACGTCTGGAAAATCATAACAATGTCAAAATTAAAAGATACACTGCATGGGTTACCTGTCCTGAATCTGGACCTATTCAGTATTTTATGAATTACATGTGTGGTGTAATAGTAAAGAGATGCTTATTTAATTCTGTGGTGTGTTGACCTTGGCTGGATGCCAGGTGCCCACCAACCTGCTCTATCACTCCCCCTCTTCATCTGGACAGGGGGAGAAAACTACTGTGAAAAGCTTGTGGGTCAAGATAAGGACAGGGAGAGATCGCTCACTGATTACCATCACTGGCAAAATGGACTTGACTCAGGGAAATTAATTTAATTGCCAATCAAATCAGAGTATGATAATGAGAGATAACACCAAATATCAAAAACTCCTTCCCCCCACCTTTCTCTTCTTCATGCCCAATTTTCTCTACCTCCTCCTCCCCGAGCAGCACAGAGGGACAGGGAATGGGGGTTGTGGTCGGTTCATCACACATTGTATCTGTTGCTCCTTCCTCCTCACACTCTTCCCCTGCTCCAGTGTGGGGTCCCTCCCAGGGGAGACAGTCCTCCACGCACTTCTCCAACATAAGTCCTTCCCCCAGGCTGCAGTTCTTCATGAACTGCTCCAGCGTGGGCCCTTTCCACAGCGTGCAGTCCTTCAGGAACAGACTGCTCCAGTGAGGGTCCCCCACAAGGTCAAAAGTCCTGCCAGCAAACCTGCTCCAGTGTGGGCTCCTCTCTCCTCAGGGTCACAGGTCCTGCCAGGAGCCTGCTCCAGTGCAGGCTTCCCACAGAGTCATAGCCTCCTTTGGGTGCATCTACCTGCTCCACTGTGGACCTCCATGGGCTGCAGGGGGACAGCCTGCCTCACCATGGTCTTCACCACAGGTTGCAGGGGAATCTCTGCTCTGGCGCCTGGGGCACCTCCTCCTCCACTGACCTTTGTATCTGCAGTGTTGTTTCTCTCACATAGTCTCACTCCTTGCTTCTGGCTGCTGTTGCACAGCAGGTTTTATCCCCTTCTTATATATGTTATCCCAGAGGTGTTACCAGTGTTGCTGATCAGCTCAGCCTTGGCCAGTGGCAGGTTTGTCTTAGAGCCGGCTGGCATTGGCTCTATCAGACATGGGGAAAGCTGCTAGCAGCTTCTCACAGAAGTCACCCTTGTAGTGCCCCCCATGACCAAAACCTTGCCATGCAAACCCAATTCAAATTCAGAGATAACAGCATAGATATGCTGAAGAATGGAATTTAAATATAAAGTGATTCTGAAAAATTTGAGAACCGGTCTAGAAAAGTAGAATCCAATTCATGAAGCTATCCATAATGAATTCATTGAGAGTAACTTCATTAATTGCACAGTCTTAATGATTCATTAAGTTTACCTGACACAGACTTAGGCAGGATCTGCAGTAACTGATTAGATAGTATGGAGAAAACGATTTAAGAACAACAGTGGATCCGAAGTTGTGTACAAGTAAGCCATGCCAAAGTGCTTCAGCAAAAGCATGTATTACCCCAGGATGCTTTAGCAAGAACATAGGTTGCTACGTAAAGAATTACCTTCCGTGTACTCAGCAGCGCCTCTGCTGGCACTTTGTTACTCTGTGCTTGAGAGGTGTTCAGAAGTACATGACGCAACTGCAGAAAAAAGCAGCTAGACATGGAAGCGCTGTAGAAAGCGTGCAAGAAAAGACTAAATTAAGTAGGTTGGTATAGCTCCACATAAAGCAAGGAAGGATCCTATATCTGCAAGAACAGTGAATTATTAGGAAAAGTTGTGAAGTCTCTGGCACTAGGAACCTTTAAAAACAGGCTGGACAAATGTCTATTAGCAATGACATGGATCTAGGTCTATTCAGGTAAGTTAAGTAGATGAAATACATGATCTTCCCAAGATCCTCTCCCATACTTGATTCTTTGATATAACAGTGCCTTGTGCGTTTCTTCTGAGAGCAGGAGTGAAGCTTTGTTGGCATGACTATCAGAAGACAAAAGCTGAAAACTCATGCAGCCAGAGTTAAATGCTGATAATCTAATTCCTCTGTCACTGTCTGTGCTGCTTTGTAAATTACATAAGCACCCACTTTTAAAATCTTATATGGTGCTAGCAGAAAAATAAAATCCACTTTTAAAATATTATATAGTGCTAGAACAAAAAAACAATTGCAATAAGTGGCAATCAAATATTCCTAACATGGGTGTGGATGTTTCATGCTTCTTGTAAAAGTTTGTTTCCCGGTTCAGATCAGCTACAGGTAACTTGGGTAATTTCACTGAGGACTTTTCACACAAGTAATACATAACCAAAATTAAACGCTCAAGTGTCATTTAAAATGAACATCTTAAATTTTGAAAAATCAAAATGTATTCAGAAGCAACTTGTGAAAAGAATTTTTAAAAGACTGGAAATTCTTGAGACTAAATTTTGTCTACAAATGAGAAGTCCTTTTTCCCAAACTCCATTTGCAAGCATGGAGCTCATCACAAAACATACTCTTTTGATTATAATAATGAGGAATAGCTGTGAGCCAGATCTTGAAATCTCTTCTGCAGTCAATACAGCATCTGATTGAGTATAATTGGTAAAGGGTTAAGATAATTGCAAGGTATGAAGGAGAAGCAGAATCAACTACCATATGTACATTTTCAGAAAGAACAGAATATAAACCTGGATATCACAGACATTCAAAGAAGATTTAAAATTACACGTCTGCTAAAACACTCATTGGATATTCTGGGAATGTGAGCCAAGGACCAATCAGAAATTCATTCCAACCAGCACCTTGTTCTGATTATCAGATCAAACTGAAGTTATATTGGAATTCAATGTGCTTAACAGTTGCATTAACACAATTATTAGCAGGTGTTATTAAAAAATGGTCTATATCATTTCAGAGTGTTATAAAATCATTGGCAGCAATTGCCAGAGTTGTTAATTTTATGACTGTGATCAACCATTTCAAAGTAGATCAAAGATTAATAGCAAAGCTCATCAGAAGGCTGGATTCAGCCATGAAAATTGTAGCTAGATAATGGTAACAATTAGCAATGACATAGGGCATCAGGTCTATCAGCTGTGATGAGGCAGCACTTTTTATGAACACCGTTAGTACTCAGATATGTTGCTTGGGAAACTGGAGAAATCACTGGACATGCTCTAAGCCTTGTAAAGATAACCTCATTGCCCCAAAATCAGATCATCTAATCTTCAGTTTCAGTTCCACTCTGGAACACTCACATTCCCACAAAATGTGCAGAACAAATACAAGTGGAATGCGTATGCTTACAGTTCAGTATGCACTGCCCTAAAAATGTACCTTTCTTGTTTAAATTAAACAGCTCAATGGTTTGGATAGCATTTCAGTAGACTTAGTGTTGTACATTAGTCAGTGAGGTTTCACACCTAACAAAGAAGGACATGCACTATCTCATATTTTTCAAGGATGGCACTATTGCCACTTCTGTTAGCACGGAAAAAAATACCTATTTCCTTTTGGGAATTTTATAAGGGAGCAAATAAACAGAAATTGTCCCTCTGACTAGGATGGGAATAGCCTTTGTCATCATTTACAGTAGATGAATACATTGCAATGAATTATAATGAACTGGTTAAGTATTGTCTTCCAATTTCTTTCTGATGGACAGGTTAAAAGCCAAGCAACAGAAACAACTAACCAACCTTCTTCTCCCTCTCTGAGCCCTGGAGGGTTTTACCTCAATAATGTCTGCACGTATAAACAGGCATGCTTGCACACCCACTCCCACACAGGCATCAAATTCATGGCCAGGTTCTGTTTCCTGAGATAAGCAATCATAAATCAGAATTAGATCCATCTGTTTAAGGATAGTTTGGCTTACATGATTGACAACACTGAAGTACACAGTTTACACTGAATGGATTTGGTTTCAATTTTCAGGTTTGCCTACAGGTACTTTGTGGAATCCCAGGAAACTGCTCTAATTAAAGCTGAAAAAATTACATTTCAGATCATTTTTTTCATCTCTTTATTGCTTTTGAAAATAAGTGAGAAAATCCATCTCTTTCCCATCCCTGAAAAACATTTATTTTGAATCAGAGTTTCTCAGTTTTGGTGCAGAGGAAAAAGAATGTTGGATCTAGTGGCTAAAAGAGCCACAAGGTACATTTTTTATGTCCCAGTGCATGTTACATGGATCCTAGTTGCTTCTCTGGAAGGGAATAGATATTCTCTAGGCCTGTACTGGGTTTGCATGGCAATGTTTTGGTAGTGGGGGGCTACTGTGAGAAGCTGCTAGAAGCATCCCGTATGCCCGATGGAGGCAATGCCACCAGCTCCAAGACAAACCCACTGCTGGCCAAGGCCAAGCCTATCAGCGACAGTGGTAGTGCCTCTGGGATAACATATTTAAGAAGGGGAAAGAAAAAAAAACTGCAAAATTGCAGCCGGAGAGGGGAGTGAGAATATGTGAGAGAAACAACCCTGTAGACACTAAGGTCAGTGAAGGAGGCGGGGGAGGTGTTCCAGGCGCTGGAGCAGAGATTCCCCTGCAGCCCATGGTGAAGACCATGGTGAGGCAGGCTGTCCCTCTGCAGCCCATGGAGGTCCACGGTGGAGCAGATATCCACCTGCAGCCCATGGAGTACCCCACACCAGAGTGGGTGGATGCACGGGAAGGAGGCTGTGACCCTGTGGAGACCCCGCACTGGAGCAGGCTCCTGGTGGAACCTGTGGACCCATGGAGAGAGGAGCCCACACTGGAGCAGGTTTGCTGGCAGGACTTTTGACCCTGTGGGGGACCCTCACTGGAGCAGTCTGTTCCTGAAGGACTGCACGCTGTGGAAAGGGCCCACACTGGAGCAGTTCATGAAGAACTGCAGCCTGGGGGAAGGACTTATGTTGGAGAAGTGCGTGGAGGACTGTCTCCCCTGGGAGGGACCCCACACTGGAGCAGGGGAAGAGTGTAAGGAGTCCTGCCCCTGAGGAGGAAGGAGTAGCAGAAACAATGTGTGATGAACTGACTGCAATCCCCATTCCCCATCCCCCTGTGCCACTGTGTGGGAGGAGGTGGAGAAATTGGGAGTAAAGTTAAGCCCAGGAAGAAGGGAGGGGTGCGGGGAAGGTGTTTTAAGATTTAGTTTTTATTTCTCATTAGCATACTTTGATTGGATTGGTAATAAATTAAACTCATTTCCCCAAGTCAAGTCTGGTTTGCCCATGACATTAACTGCTGAATGATCTCTCCCTGTCCTCATCTTGACCCATGAGCCTTTCATTATATTTTCTCTCCGCTGTCCAGCTGAGGAGGGGAGTGATAGAGTGGCTTTGGTGGGCATCGGGCATCTTGCATCCAGCCAGGGTCAGCGCACCATAAGGCCCTTTATCTGCTCATGCAAGCATCTGCACAGCCTGCTTTTAAAAGTTTGAAACCATTCTATTGTTAATTCCCAAAGAGAACAAGAACAGCTAACATGCTGAAAAGACTCTCTTTATAGTTACAGTTTCTGTTCATTTGCCCATCCAAAAGTGGTGGTGACTTCCCTAGAAATTCTGGGAAGAATAAAGAATCAGCCACTCATTATTTTTTGAATAGCCTGTTTTGAACTCTTCCGCTTCCCAGTGAGAGTTGAGGCACCATCTTGCTACACACTGTACAAATCACTGTCATACCAAATCTACTCTCTTAACAATATCTGACTTGTTTTGATAGTATGTTGTTCCTAAACATGAACACAGATACTCGCAAGGGTTTAATTCATTGAGAAAAGTCTATATGAAACAGTGTGAGGTAATTAAAAACCCTTACAAAAATATGCCTTAGTAATTATCTAGTATTCTAGAGCTAGGCCATGGGAAAACCAGGAAGACAATCTATGGAGCATGACAGTTGATTTTGTTTTTTAATCAAGATGTCTGATTATTTTTCTGACAGTTAGCTCAGTAGCCTGAACTGTCATTCATTTCACCATGAGAATACAGTATGCTATTTTCACATGCGTATGTGAAATATCAAAACACCCTTCTTAAGCAGAAAAAAGTGCTATAAGCCTTGAAAGAGCAGTATAGTAGCTTCAAACACACATTATACATACATTATTCAAAAAAACATGCATAACTGCAATTCTGCTGCAATATATAATTAAATTAACACCTATTGCAAAACTTTGGAAGAGCTGAATTGACACTGAAATCATTATCAACCAGGTCCAGTTTTTAATACTTTTTAAAAAATGATAACTTAAGAGAGGTTCCTGTTTATAAAACAGTAATAGACCATAAGCCTGACACATTTGGAGGCTAAAAGCTAGAGAAAGTGTTTGTTCAGGTAAAGATATGGCTACTAACAAGTTAAAAAAACATTTCCCTCAAGTTTCCCTCATTATACTGAAGTACTTCATTAAATATATGAATTTCAAATAAAAAAAAAAGATTAATGTGCAAACAAACAGCATTGCTTGCCAAATCGCTCCAAGGGAATAAAAACATTTAAAAACTTTGCTTCTGAGTGCCATTATGTGGCTTTCTATTCTAGTTTCTGTCCTCAGTGCTTTCCTCCCTTGCTTCCCAGTCCTCCCTTCCTCCATCCTCCTTCCCCAAACTGAGGTACCAAGATGAGTTTCCACAAATAACCAGATAGCCTCCTTCCTGCTAAGAGAGCAATTAAAAAGGATAAATGTCTACACTTATGCATGCTTGTTGTTCTGAGAACACAAGATCTGCCAATATATAGGAATAAATGGAAAGACTGAGTGAATAATATTATTATGGGAAATATTAGTCTTCTTTTATTGTGTATATTTAAAAACAGATGACTTTTCCATTATTTCATAGGTGTATCTGAACTTCTCCTTGTCACCCCATGTCTTTAATGTTTGTCCAGAATTTTTTTCTATTTTTATCAAAAAAGAGAGAAGCAGAAGCCACATGTTTGTTGCTGGCAAACACTTCTGTCACTTACACCACAAACGTAAGAACCAGCGAGGCCAGATGGCATGGTTTTTAAAGGTGCTGAGCTTGGAAGTAGTTTCCATTGACTTCAAAAGGACCTCTAGATATTTAGTGTACTTCACACTTTTAGGACAAGAGCTGCACTAACAGCTTGAGTATGGAGATTTGCATATTCACAGTATAGTGAATGAGACTGTGCAGCAGTTATACAAGTCCCTCTCCTCTGGATGGCTAACAATGATTGTAAGGCAATCAGAGTACATGGATTTTCACATTGTAAGATAATAAACTTGGTGTTTATGTAACAGCCAGAGTGCAGGCAAATACATAACAGGGAAAAAATGTGTAGTTATATATCATTATGTTAACTGTACAGCAATCTGGAGAATACGATGCCATTTCAGTATAACATCCAGTAAGTACTTAGTTTCATCATAGCCTATAAAGTATATTTTTTCCACCCCAAATTATATGAATTTTGGCAGAAAAAGAGGCATTAAGTTCCACCTCAAGCTGTCAGAATTTGTTTTTTAAAAAATCAAATCTTTTCTTTCTATGGTAAGTCACAAGGGACAAATCTGGAAACATACAAGGCCAAGTCTGAGTTAACTTACACCCTTTTCAACCCCATTAACTTCAGTGGTATTGGCCAGGGTTGTGAGTTAACTTGGAATTTGGCCCATGGAAAGAACTCTGATTTCAACATGTTTTTCTTTTTTATTTTTACTATGTATGTTACCACATTTTTAGACCATATTTTTTTATCTGAGAAATATTTGAAAGATACAATTTAATTAAGGACATAAAACAGAAATTACTCAATTAATTTCATTTAGATCCTGGGATTCAAAATAATATGCATATCTCTAAACATCAGACAACATTCTCTTTCAAAAATGGCTTTATTAAATTACACTACACTAACAGGAGGCTGTCACAAGCAGGAATATTCTCAGACTCAGAAGCAGTCTTTCTCAGATATGTCTCATTGAGACACTCTCAAATGCAAGCAGAAGGTTTTCTCTCTGTGGGAAGCACATGCAGCGAATCCAGCTTCTAATTCAGCCCAGGCAGCATGGCGGAAAGTACATATCCAAATTTTCACAAACGGTCCCAAACTAATATGCATGAGCTAACTGTGCCTGTCTGTCCACGCTGTTCACATTTGCTGTTTCCATAGGATTCCCCAGGAACTACACATGCCATTGAAACCCCATGACTTCTGTCTTGTCCCTTAGTTTATTTGCTGTACCCTGGAGCTGAGGAAGGAACAGCAACAACCTGAAAGTGGTGTTCCCAGTGGAATGAGACTTTTGACAAAGTATATTCTGCACTGGTTTTGTCCACTACTTATTTTATTATTATACGGAACATAAAAAAAAGTATTTTGGGAGATTTTATGATTGTCACTCAGATCTTAAGAGTGTTTCGAGAACCTTTTTCTGTGTTCCCTAATGTATGAGTTTCTCTACAAAGTAACCCTACATCAATCTGAGCTGAAATTCCAGAACTCACCTGGTCTTTCAATTTCTCCACTCCAGAAGTTAACTGAGCTACAGACATGAATTGATAAAATAATCCTTTGCAAACTGCAGAGAACAGGATCTAACAAGATTTTTGCAGCCATTTGCTTTTTGATTTATTAGCAATCTAAGAGACCTGTAAACCTACTACCACCTGTTCTTAACATTTGCAAAAAGTGACTTTTTTAATCCATTGTAGCAGTTTCTTCTCCTGTTCCTTGGAGTTGGGCCCACTATAAATATAGTAAACAGAGATCCTTCCCCTTTCCCCGAGGGTTTCTCTGAGTTTACAGTCCCATTGTATTCTTTACTCAGCACACTCCTTTGGTTTAAATAGTCTTTTTACTGCCTCCAGTGTTTTGAAGGTTGTGGTGAGAATTTCGTTAATCATATATCCTCTAACAAATACCTACACAAACGACTTTATAATATCATTGAAATTAGCTGACAGTTAGTAGCATAAATAGATCAAATGCAGGATTAACTAAAAATAGATTTGAGACCTAAGTTTTAGGACAATTTAAGTAACCTTCCTTAGTCAGGACAGAGGTTCTTAAACATTCACTTATTCTATGTAATGTAATTATGCACATCTAGTATTTCCTATGGAAGTTTTTCACAGATCCCAGATTATTGCTCATGATTGCATATACTTCAGCGAGTATGTGAAGAAAGACATTGCACATTGTACATTGTACGTTGCACTTTTCAAATTACGTGGAAAAATGTGCTGTTTCAAACTTCTGATTTGTAACTGCTTCCTGTAGAAATATTTAATATCATCCAGATTACGTGATTTTGAGGAACAGGTATTCGATTCTACTTCTGGAAATTACCCAGGTATGAGAAAAGATGTAAACACCAAAAATCTCTGTCAATACTTAAAAATAATGCAAGAAGTCTCCTTTTCAGTTTAAAAGTTTATAGATACATGTCATAGAGAAGATCTCTTCCTAAATATTTACTTGTTTTCACTTCATCAAAGTGTCTGAACATTTTTCAAAGATTATAGAAATTAAAATAAAGTCTAGACTCTCTCTTACTGGTCTAGGTTTAACCAGCCTAAAAAGTAGTTTGTTCTATTATTAGAAAATCTTGAGGTGTTCTGTTTTTCTCTTTTAGATATCTTGTATGAGGAAAGACGAAAGGAAAAAAAAAAGTTAGACAGATGCTGGGCTGAGTGAGAGAATTTTACCTGGGAAGAATGACTATGCTAAACAGTTACAAAATTGTGTAAAAAGTTGTCTGAATACACTTTTACTTTTAATGGTGGATTAGTAACAAATCTTGCTGGGAAAAGAGATTGTTGCTGTTATTGCCTTCAGGCTTGTATACGAGACAAGGGAAAACTTGCCTAAAAAGTCGCTTGAGCAAGAGGCCCAGTGGTGCATTTTCTTCAGATATGATACACATCATCATTTTAAAGTATAACATCAGTAAAAGGAAGTTGGATCTATGCCATCAGGTGGATCTATGCCTTTTCTTGAAAATTAAAAACAAAAAAAGAAGTAATCAGAAGTGCCATACCAGTGATGTTCACTGGTAATTTGGCTGCTGCTTGTACTGTGGAAAAGCAGCTCATTACATCTCAGATCAGACAGCTTGGCTGCGGCAACATGGGATTTCCCAGTGGTCTTCAATTTATACTCCATTAGGAGTCATATGTCAGGAAGTCCTTTATAGCAATGAATCAGAGCAACACCCTTGTGCCAATAAAAGACATACTGGGTTTGAGATGCAAAGACTTGTCTGGGGTGAGAAAAGCAATTCAGATTAACCCATACATAGGAGAAAACTCAGTCTGGTGTAACAAGCCCACACAAGGTCCTACACTTCATTCAAACCTCACTTGAATGAAATTTTAGTATGGATTCCTTGTGCAGTTGTGGTAGAAACATACCTGTTACAGTCAAAGGCGAAGTGTGGAGAAGTCAAAGGTCCACAGAAAGCAAATGAAAATAAACCAAAAGAAAACCAGACTCTGTGAGTCCTTCTTTGCCTGTCCAGACTTTCTCCATAGATGTTTCTGTACAGCCATGAGAGCTCAGGGAACCTGGTCCAGGAGGACAATGCTTTATGTCCAGTAAAAAAGTAAAAAACAGTTTCATATAACCACTTAATCATGCAGTAAATGAGTTAAAGAATACAGCAATACAGATAGGACATCACATACTTGTGTACTACCATAGTATAAAAGGTATGTGGGAGGTGATTATGTGAATAAAGAATGAAAATAAAAAAGTAAACATAAACAGATAGTATTTAAAAGCTAAAAGTACAGGTTATTCTAAAGAAACACTAAGAGACAAATTACTTATTGAGACAAAATTTTACATAACATATCTAAGTTCCACAAGTAAGTTTCAAGAAGTTTTTTGAGTACCTGCAGGTAAGAAACTCTATGAATATAAAATAAAGGACAAGAAACACAGCCAGGATACCATACTCATCTTTTGTTATCTTAATGAATAATAAGAGATATCTCAAGTTACATAAGGTTACTACACATGACCTGCAAAAGACCTCCAAAGAGACTGTGGAATCTCCTCAGAGATATTTGGCAGTACAAGGTCCTGAACAACCTGAACATGCCTTAAGCTAGATTTGACTTAAGCACAGACAAGGCTATATGAACTTCAGGGATCTCTTCCAACCTTAACTACTCTGTCACCTTAATCAGCTGAAGGGTCAGGCTCAAAGAGTTGTAGTAAATGGGGTAACATCTGGCTGGCTACTAGGCACTAATATGTTCCCCAGGGCTCAATTTTAGGGTCAGTTCTCTTCAATGTTTTCATCAATGACCTGTGCATTGAGTGCACAATAAGTAAGTTTGCCAATGATACTAAATCAGGAGGAGCTATTGATTACCTTGAGGGCAGAGAGGTCTTGCAGAGAGGTCTTACAGAGAGATCTTGAAAGATTAGAGCACTGGGCAATCACCAATTTTATGAAATTTAACAACAAATGCCTGATTCTGCACCTGGGATGGTGTAATCCTGGATGTTGTATAGATTGAGGGATGAGAGGCTGGAGTGTAGCCCTGCAGAAAGGGATCTGGGGATTTTGGTTGTTGGTAAGCTCAATATGAGTCAACAGTATGTCCTGACAACCAAAATGGCCAACTGTATCCTGGTGTTCGTTAAGTACAATACAGCTAATTGATCAAAAGAAATGATTGTCCCATTATACTCAGCATTAGTGAGGCCTCACCTCAAGTACTGTGTGTGGTTTTGGGCTCCACAACACAAGAAGGATATAGAAATATGAGAATGTGTCCAAAGGAGAACAACAAAGATGGAGAAAGAACTAGAGGGCATGACTTACGAGAAGCAGCTGAAGATACCATGTTTGTTCAGCTTAGAGAAGAGGAGGCTGAGGGGTGACCTCATTGCTGTCTACGACTTCCTTATGAGGAGAGGCAGAGAGGCAGGTGCTGATCTCTTCTCTCTGGTGTCTGGTGATAGGACCCATAGGTTAAAGTCGTGTCAGGGAAAGTTCAAGTTAGATATTAGGAAAAAGTTCTTCACTGAGAGGGTGGTTAAGCACTGGAACAATCTCACCAGGGAAGTGGTCATGGCCCCAAGCCTGTCAGTGTTTAAGAAGTGTTTGGACAGTGCTTTTAGATATACGGTTTATCTTTTAGGTGTGTGGAGTCAGGAGTTGGACTCAATGATCGTCAAGGGTCCCTTCTAGCTCAAGGTATTCTGTGATTCTAGAGTTCTATGATTCTGTTCTGTTTTCAAGCTGCTACTTCACACTGTTTGCTCATGGAATATTTTGATTCATCTCAGCCTCTCACCTTCAGTGTTTTCTGATGTGATAAATCCTATTTACTCTAACAAAAATTAAATTAGCTTAAGCAACTGTACCGCTCAGATTCTTATCTTATTCTGTCTCCAGTGGTTATCAAATAATATTCCCTCTGTTATGTAACACTAAATGTAAGACTGAGACCTATCTGAAAAGTACTGGTATTAAATAATAGCTCCACATTTTGCACAGGGAAGATAGAGTGTTGATCCCTGGTAACACATTTAACCCAGTCACTGTTACATGCAAATGGAAAACAGCCTCCATGGTTACATCTCCATCTCCTCACTTGGCTGCAGCGAGCAGGCTTACCCTGAAGGCCAGGTGTGAATCCAGGCTCCCATGGGCTCTGCTGATGTACCCCTTCAGGCATGCATGTTACCTAAGTAAGGCACTGCCGTGCAGCCAAATCTGAAGCTGGACCCCACCAGCTCCATCCTTCCTCTCCGCATAGCAGCTTTCTGGAGGCAAAGCAGAGTTTCTCCTGTGTGCCAGTGTTGGGCTGAAGTCAGGAGCCTGCCCCTGGATTCAAATAAGAAAATGCAGAGCTTTGCTTTGGGCAGCTCAGCCTCTCCTCTTTCCTAAGGCCTCCTCAGTGATGCACATACCTGGGGGTAGTTTAGCTCACTTTGAGTCTCTGGTTCCTGGGGACAGATCGGATGCTGTTAAAACAGAAAAGATAAAAATAACCTGATGTTTACTCTTGAGTGTTGGGCTGCACACCTATTCTCACTGATGGATAAGCAAAACAAGCATTTCAGGGTGCAGGCCAGGAAGTACTCTGCAGCCCTGCCATTGGGGTTTACCTAGGGATGTAAAAGCCATACCAGGGCTCATGACTTGGGTTGTATCACAGGTTTAACATTCCCCGAATTTTGCTCTCTCTTGTCCCTCTCGACAATGTCACCACTCCAACAGCAGGAGTATCAGTGTCACTTGCTTAGTATAATCCATAGGCTTCATCAGGAAAGTGAGTTTTGTAAGGTACAGTTTTCTCAAATTGAGTTTCACACAGAATCCAGATATCCAATTTCCTGGGCATCTCATTAAAGATGCTGAAAACATCTGAAACGCTTCTGCCTGTTCCTGCAGAGGTGATGCTGGTTGTACCCCTGTGACTATATATACTTACATATATGTAAATGCTTCATTAATAACTAAGGTATCACTATATGGGGCTCACGCAGTGTTCCTACCTTTTATAGGACACATATATTATGGCTTGCATTACAAACAGCTCCTTGGCAAAATACTTTTTAAGAAATACTGCACCATGAAACAGCTGCTGTATTTCATAGAACACTAAAAAGGTCACCATGCTGTACTATGCATAGTACATACACTTAAGTCCTTCATGCTTGTAAAAGCCTCTGGGATTTTCAAGAAGAAAGGAACTACAAAAATAAAACTCAGCGCTTAGAACATCGTATGATCATTTCAGAAAAAGCTATAATGATTTAAAATTCATTTTATCCTTTAGCTGGATCTTACCTCCCTTCATCTGAATCACTGTAACATATATTTTGAATGTTGATAGTCTGCTCTCATGCAAAATAATCCAGGTGAACCTGAACCAGGCTGTCACAAACAAGAACCTACATCTGTCTAGGCTGGAGGTTCAGAAAATGAAGACTGAATTTTCCAGTCATTTGTACAAAACCATACATAATTACTGAGAACAACTGGTTTTCATCCTTGAAGCTGAATTTATGTCACCTTAAGTATACACTAGAGACAAATTAGCTAAAAGAAATAAGTAAAAAATGGAGAATTTAAGGAGGGTTTGAAATTTATTTCAATAAAATAAAACCTGCTGAAGAGTCACCAACAGGTAATACATTATAATCATGTTACTATGTCTTTAAGATAGCAGTATTTAGAGAACTTCTGTTCTTCATATTATTTTAATTAGAAGATTTTAAATCATTCTACATCACTCTTTCAGCCAAATTCTATGTCAACATCCACATTGATGGGTACTGAATATGCACCTTATATTATATATAAAGAATGATGTAAACATTTCATACATGGAGACTATGACCACCTTATATCTTGCATCAGAAAGAGATGTACTTCATAGTTTGAATATAAATACTAGCATGTTACTTTTTTTTATTAAAGCCTTCCACGAAGGGTTAGATAACTAAAACCACTGGACAGTGATGCCAGGACTGAGGGCAGGGCCTTGTTAGTGAACTCATCATTTCTCTGCTGCCCTAACCCCCACAGCAATTAACTCTGTCTTTCATAAGATGTGCTGGAGCACCTCTTGAGAGTGTTTTTTCCCTCTCTTTCTCACAGATGAGCCTGTCCTGCAAAGGTGTCTGAAATTTCCACTGAGGAAATCCCAGATGAAAACATGAGTGAAGGTGCTGTGCAGAGCACGTCCAGTGGATGTGATCAGCCTGCATGTGCTGCACCCATCCATATAAACACACAGTGCACGGGTGCATGTAACCTTCACAGTAAGGCGAGTCTGACACACTCGGGATGCACTGGCTTTGCTGAGACTGTGCAGAGGAAGCCTATGCCTCCCATGTCACCCATCTAGCATGCCTTGAAGACAATGCGGTAGTCGTGCACCCACAGTAAATTGCATAACACTGACCTTGTAAGTTACAGGGAAAGCAATTACACAGGCCATCTTTGTATGTCTAGTGGCCATTTGCCCAGGCTTCCTGAAGACACAGCAGCCACTTTGAGTTATTGCTTTCACTGAGCTGAAATCCAAAAATTCTGGAAAATTTCATCCTTTTTTGATGAGAAACAGTTTGCATTGCCTCCTAAAAAAAAGTTGCTTACTACATGCTTAGTGCATATAAGGGATTCTTACTGTTAGAATAATGTCTCATCAATCTCTGTAAGCAGCTTTTCATCTATTTCTACTTTCCCTGATCTTATTCTAATTAAAATAAATGTGGTATAACATTTGTCTTTTCTTTGTCTCGCTCTGCATCTTCCCCAAAGCAACACCTGAGTTCTTAAATGTTTCCAACTCAAAATGAACTTCCACTCCTGTAACATTTGAATGTGCCCAAACTGAGCATATGCACTGTCTTACATAAAATGCACATGCACACACACACACACACACACACACACACAGAGCTTTTGTGCTGAGGTAGAGGCTCCTTGGTGAAATAAATTACAGATCACAACTCTCTTTTAGTGAACACAGGTCAAAGAACTTTTGGCACTGATGCACACATGCCTTGATAATGTAGGTGTTTTCAGGTAATAATGTGTGGAAGCTTGCCTATGATAAGTTCCTTCTGTGCTTATAATACAATTCCATTCCTCAAGATGGCAAATCTGAGTTTTTTCATTAGTTGAATTTTCTTTCTTTAAGTGATTCTTTCTTAAACCACAATGGTGCTTCAGGTACCACTGCTTCCAAAATAGCTGTGGTCATTACAAAGGACTGATATAGAACTTCAGGTGTTTATTGCCAACTGGAAGAAATTTTATGGTAACTTTATATAGCGCTCAAACAATATTTTGGATGTCCCTTTCCTTCCTAACAACATCCTAGGGTGCATAAGCCATGCATAATAAACTCACAACAGATATCAAGGGCCCAGTTAGACTAGGGCCTTAGTTAGACTTCTGTGACCAGTTCTGGGTCCTCTGCTTCAAAAAAAAAGATGTGAAACTACCTATGGATAGATAGATAGATAGACAGATAAATTCATGCCTATCTATTTACATACACATGCGTGTATATATGCATTTTATATATATATATAAAAATACTTTCACCCTTGATGAAATTTTAAAGAACAGGATGAAAAAAGAACAGAAAAGGGCTACTATTTTTCTCATCCAGCTAGTGAAAATCAAGAATAAATCTAGGGAGCCAGATAAAGTTTTCTTATAGTAAAAATAATACAGCACTGGAAGACACTGCAAGTGATGGTTGTAGAATCTCTGTCATTATATATCTCCTAGATTCATGGATGAAAATCTCCAAGGAATGAAAAACATCTCACTGATCTCCCTTGAGATGGAGAATGGACTAGAACCTTAACTTTAAAATTATTTTATGACAAAATTGTTAAAGACAACTGTTCCACCAAGAAGATGGAAGTCTCTGAAGTTATTTTTAACTATTTTAATTATTCTGGTATAGATCTTAAATTATGTATTTTGCTTACCCGTTAACTTAGCCAAAGAAAGCAACATGGTCTCATCCTCGAGTTCATCAAATGCACAGGAGCAAATTGCATGAATATACTGGCTGCTATTTTTTTCTTTTCAGGCATATCTCTGCAATACAAAAAGTGTCATAACTCCAAGCTTCTGCAGAATGCTTTTGCTTTGCCACTAGTACAATCACACCAAGTATGTTACTCTTAGCAGGACCTATTTTTTGCTGCATCAGTTAAATCAGCAAGCCCTTGCTTAAACTATAGAAGAAAAAACAGAATATCTGTAACATATGGTGAATTTATCATTTCCAGAAAAGTTTGACTTATTGCCAATGTGCTATACTACCAAAGATCTAAGCAAAGCCCTAGAGTCTGAAGGGGTTGTTTTGTTTTCATTTTGCGATCTAAATGTTTCTACTGAGAGTTTGTGATTTTGTGTTCACTGAGGTGTTCCAGAATCTCTCTGCTTATCTCCTTCTTTTAAGCAATCTTAAAAAATATATGCATACTTTATTATATGACCCCACTAATCATAATCAGGCCTCCAAAGTTTTTTTTCTTTTTGTTTTCTTTATGAGCATTGGAAATCTGTAACTACAGAGTTTAATTCTCTGCAGAGGTAGGAGAAAGCTGTCTGGCTAGGTTTCTACCAAGTAGAATGTATGTATTTACCAGTTTGCTGTCTTCAGGACTGTGCTGAATACAAGGAAGACATCAGAACTACTGGAAATAAACATCTATTCCACCTACAAGGTGTTCATACTAATGTTTTCTGGTCCTGTTTTTATTTGGCTAATTTGTTTTCCTGCATCCCTTTCTGATCTCATGACAGCAGTTTTGAATTACTTCTGAAAAATAGTTGGATTTTTTAGACCAATAGTATCTCACAGCTGGTTTCGCTTCCAATCACACTGTGTAAGTCTGAAGGTAGTATCTCCTCACAATACTGAAAGATGTTCTATATTCATTTTGTTTATAAAACAGATGCTCTTAATTATAACTAATCCTTTTGGAGTTAATCTTACATAAGTTTCCATGAAGGCTTACAGAGATTATTTTTTCTTTCTCAATAACTTTTTCTGCATTATTTTTCTTCATTTAAGGGACAAATCTTTCACTGGCCTCTATCAAATGAAAATATGGTGTATCTTTCACTTCAGTAGTTCTTACACCAAAGCTTCTTTTGGTTCCTACAACAAAATATTTTATTGAAATCCCATCTAGCAGTACTACAGTATGTCTAGTGAACCCTTGCTACTCAGGTAAGCATCCCCCATCTTTCAGGACACCACAAGGGAATGCAATATCTATCCTGAGGCTTTGGGGAAGAACAATAGGCTGTTCATCATCACTGTCGATTTTCACACCTGCGTATAGCAATGTGGTACTAGGTATATGACTTAGGAGAGTGCACTGAAGAGTGTATGAGTAAATAAAGTTTTTTTACAATATAATTCACAGTGCCACTTAGACAATATGTTGGATTGTTGCTGCTATGTTGCTCCTTCACTATGCCAAATTTTTCTGCCAAAGAATACACAACTTCTGTTGAAAAAGTTCTAGCATGCCTCTCTTACTGAAGATCTGCAGTTAGGAGTTCAACAGAGACATTTTTAGTTAAGTGTGCCTTTAGAATGTTCCTGAAGAGCATTTTGGGCAACCATGCTTCCTCCTCCTGCACTCCAGTTCTTCTTACCAGAGCAGCTGGGTGCTTTTTATTAGCTCCTTGATGGACACGCTTTCAGTGTGCTCTAAACCTTTGCCACTGGTGGGAGTCCATTGTCACATCATTAAGAGCAGTGAGTATAACTTCTCCCCGACAGAGACTGAAAAACTGTAATGCATATTGCACTAAAAGGATGATCAGGCAATCTGGTTGGGATTACAAAGATAATCATTCTTTCTAGTACCTTCCTCACTGAAGGTGATGAGCAGAATCAGACATCAAGGAAAACACGAACAGATGCTCCTGTCTTGCATACAGTGACTGATTCCTGGACCACCGTTATGCAGATATGTTCCTGCAATGATGAGCAGTGACACAAGCCAGTTCCTTTCCTTCTCATCCTCACTACACCTTTTCAACAAAAAAATGCTACAGCAGCACCATGCACTGCACATGACAGCAATATCTTCCCCCTTGCTCCTATGAGCTTAGCACCTAAACACATAGAAGTTGAACCTAGGCATGCCACACCACAATGAAACCTAGTGTTTGCCAGTAAACCTGTATCTCCCAAATCCAGCTCATCAGCCCTATCTCATCCAGTAATATTTAGTGACCCAGAAAACATCTTAATCATATAACATGTAACAGCAGGAACCCTATCTAGTTAGACTGACATTTGAGTACACAGCAATAAATCTACCTTTGTTCCTTGAGTTCTGAGTTCTGACCTTTGCACAATCCCTGCTCAGACCTATTAGTAAGCACAGCATACTGAATTTTACCCACACCAGTTCTGCCATCAGTTTAAACTCGATGATACTAGGCAGCCCCTGAGTTTATCCAGGAGACCAATCATGAATACAGCCCTAACCCTAACTCAGTAAGAGAAGCTGGATGAGGAAATAAATCCAGTTCACTGACTACTGCTAGACTAAAGTCATAGCTTAAACCCAGCCTCAACAAGAGCTCTGATGATACCTGACAGGTCCTCACTATAATAACACAAGACTGGTCAAGTTCAACTCTAATCTGAGTCCACCTGTCCTTTTGTGATTGGCAGTTGTGCTATCTCATTGTCCTGTGCTAACCTGAGTCCTAAGCTTCCTAACAGCTCTAACATTAAATGGCTGGGTATCTCAGCCCTGCTCCATCTCACCAAAATTAAAAAATCCTCACTGTGACTATATCCAATATACTTTTTGTCTCTGCCTCCATACTAATCTTACCTATGTGATACCAGACTTGATTGAGCTCTATGGCCATTGTTAGATCTAGTAATAAACCTACTTATTGATAACTATGGAACCAGACATAATCCTTTGAGCAAGAGGCTCAGAGGTAATGTAGAACACCCTTCATATCTTTAAATCAAATTTAGGCATCTCATTTCTCTCCAGGCAGTTCCTTACTGCTACCTGGATGAAAGAAGCATACCTTTTTCTCCTACTGCTCCGCTCATAGCCTTGTGTGATTCAGCTACCAGCAGGAAAAGAGTGGTGAGAGAAGGAGGGAAATACAGGCAAATCTGGAGTGAAAAACAAAAGGAGGTTCCCTCTCTGTTCAGCCCTTAGCAATGTAAACCATAATTTTCAGGCCGGCTCTCTCTGTCCTACACCTCTGAACAGACAGTGATACCAGCATATGACCAGAAATATGCACAGAGAAATAAACCATCATGATTTATCAAGTTACTATGGCAGCAGGCTCCAAAATTGCTGTAATTCCATGTGATAGTTTTATCTAAACCCTAACACAGACTCTATCCTTATCCTGAATACACTCCTGGGTTGTACAACAGCCAAATTTGAAAATGAATGACCGATGTTCTAAGCCCGCTTTGGGATTTGAGTTTTAGTGGAACTCTTAGAATCTATTACCTACAAACTTAGGAAATTTTAGTACTAGATTAGTCTATGATGTGCAGCAAAACCCTACAGAAGCCCAACTCACAGTCTCCTTTGTACCTTTAATGGTTAACATTCTTAATACCTTTCGTAATGAGGCCAGTAGCACTCTTACTGTTGTTACACATGGTCTGTTTTATTGAGCCCTAAATGCAAAGCCAGCTCTAACCTTATGATCACAACTACTGTTGACTGGCAGAAATAACCTACAACCCAGATTTGAGAGAATATCATCTGTGCCTATCTGGAGAGACAGCTGGAGGCCAAGAAGCAGAACATAAAGTCTTACAGGTGAAGACAGACACCTTTGTTTAGACAATTGAAATGAGTTGACACTCTCAGTGACAGTCACATCTTCTACTACAGTAAAGGTGAATCATGACTTTACACAACACACAATAGTATCAGGGAATAATATTCCCTACTTCAGTCATGAAAATACTATCAGCTATTGTGCTATGCTTCCTTTTGGGCTCTTTTTTAAACTGTTAATGTTACAGACACTCTAGAGCGTCTACTAAACCCCAGCTATAACCCCAAGATTAGAGCAGGTTCCTTGGTATTATGTAGAACATCACTCCTAATTTTCACTCTGAGAAACCAAATGGTTCCCATTCTAAATTTATTTTGTAGCATGCATTTTAATTGTGCTGATACTGTTATGCTGTAGAATACACATTCCCAAAATCTAGCACTAGGCAAAGCCTTGACTAGATCAATATACTCAGAGCAGTGACAGTCTTAATTTCTACACTGAGAAACCTAATGACCAATGACACACTTACTGTCACTCCAGAGCTTCTCGTTTACCAGTCCTTAACCTAGGCTCACTCAAAGTTCAACCATATGAATTACATGCCAAGACAGAAATTTAATCACTGCCATCTTAAATTTAATTTAAAATCTACTTTCAAATGCTGCATTTGTCTCTCCCAGTAGTTTCTCATTTACTAAAATGTACCAAAAGCTTCAGACTGTGCTCACTGACACCTTGTGAAACACCTAGAACCACTGGGTCATACACACTGGAGTAGATCATGGGAGGTGTCTATCCAGCCTCCCACCCAAAGCAGGGTCAACAGTGCATTCAGGTCAGGCTGCTCAGAACTTTATCAAGTTAGGTCTGGAAACCTCAACGGATAGAGATTTCAGTCTCTCTCGGCTGCCCATTCCACCTCTTAATTATCCTCATCGTGAATGTTTTTTCCTTATCTCCAGCCTGAGCCTCTTGTGTTTCAGCTTCTGCTCACTGCCTCTTGCCCTCCCGCCATGCACCACTGTGAAGAACCTAACTGCATCTCCTTGACCCCTTCCCATCAGTGAGAGGGTTGTTGTTAGGTGCCACTGAAGCCATCACTGCTCCTAGATGAAATAGCCCTAGTCCCACAGCCTCTCCCCACAGGGCACGAGTTCCAGTTCCCACCATTTTGGTAGCCTCCACTTGATTGCACATCGTGTTCCAGATGTAGTACAACCCAAGTGCTGACTGAAGGGGAATAATCACTTTCCTTGATCTACTGAATATGTGCCTCTTGAGGTAGACCAGGGTGCTGTTTGCCTTCATCACTGCCAGGGTTCACTGCAGGCTCAGTTTAGCTCACTTCCTCATCAGGACGTGTAGATGTGTTACTTAGGCACATGGTTTAGCATGGACTTGGCAGTGTTAGGTTTACAGTTGGACTCAATGGTCTTAGAGGTCTTTTCCAACCAAAATGAAAATGATTCTATGAAAATGATTCTAGGACCTGCAGAACCTTTTCTGCAGAGCTGCTGCCAGGGCAGACAATGTATGCTATTGCAGATGTGATGCAGGACTCTGCATTTGTCCATGCTGAAGTTCATGAGACCCCTGTCAGTCTGGTCCTTCTGCATGTGCAGTTCTGCTCTTCACAGTATTGACTGCACCCCCATCCCTCTGTTGTTCAAAACTTGGTGAAGGTGTATTTCACCTCGACATCTAGGTCATCGATAAAGATGCCAAATAGAACAGGTTTCAGGATAGACACCTGAAGAGCTTTGCTTTTAACCAGCCTTCATGTAGAGTATGACTCATTAACCGCTGTACTTCAATCCTGATGATTTAGCCAGTTTTTCACCTAGATGGTAGGCCAACCACCTCAAGTGGAACATGCCATCTTGATTACAAGGATTCTACAGGAGACTGGGTCAAAACACTTGGTAAAGTCAAAGTAGACATCCTACAAGGTAGAAAACTGCTCCCCTCTCATCCGCTTACATGACTCATTACTGGTAAATTCATACTGGCTATTTCCAGTCACCTACTTTTGTTTCATGCATCCAGAAATGGTTTCCAAGAGGTCTCGTTCTATAATTTTCCAAGGTACAAGAGTGAGACTGTCCACCCTTTTGTTCCCTGGATTGTCCCTCTTGCAAATTTTGAAGGTGGTTGCTACATTTCCTTTCTCCAGTCATAATGGATTTTTTTAGCTTTTCAAAGATGGCCAAGAGCAGCCTCACAATGACATCAGCCAGTTCTCTTAGCATCCTCAGGTGCATCCCATGGGGTCTAGACTTCTATGGGGCAAGGTTTATCAAGAGATCCTTGACTCAAATTTCTTCCATTACTGGTAGATCCTTGATTTCTTGAACCTTGTTTCTAGGTGCAAGAACTTCAGAGAGAGCTTGTTGGTGAAATATGAGACAAAGAAGGTATTATACGCCTCTTCTGTGCGTACATCATCTGCTCCAGTCAGCAGCAAGACCACATTTTTCCTTGTTTGTTCTTTTGCTGTTAGTTCAGGGGTAAAAGCTCTTCATGCTGTATTTCATGTCCCTTGACAGTTTCAGCTGTAGCTGAGGTTTTGCCTTCCTAAGAATATCTTTGTATGTCCAGGAAATGTTTCTATAAACTTGAATTATAGTCTGTCCTCAGTTCCATCTTCTGTATACATCTTTTGCATTATACCTCAGACATAAGTTCCCTGTTTAGCCACACCAGCCTCCTGATATATCCAGGTATTGACCTGAATGTTGAGAGAGACTTATCTTGAACTTGGAGGACACTGTCCTAAAGAACTGAGCTGCTTTGCCCTTCAGAGTTGTACCCCAGTTTCCTGAAGAGCTAAAATTTGTTCTTCTGGAGACCAAGGATCTCTACTCTCCTACTTGCCTTCCTCACTCTTGTCAGGATCTTGAAATCCAGTGCTTCATGTTCACTACAGCCAAAGCTGCCACTGATCATAATTTCCACTACCAACTCCCTCTTCATGAGTCACATATCCAGGACAGCATCACCCCAAACTGTCCCATCTAGAATCTGAGTTAAGTACACACCATAAATAATTGCTTCCCCTAAAAATGTTTTGGGCATTGTCTTAAGAATATTCTACTTTGAACCTTTCATCAGTTTCTCACTGAAAAAGCAAATGGCTTATTATGAAGTTTTCCTTCAGCATATCCACAAGTGTCCCTAGCTTCTCATTCACATCACATTACGTTTAATTGCAAGCTGTCCCTTACCTCAATTATTTTGTGTGCAATAATCTACATCTTTTCCTAACCTTTAGCCTTAGTTCATACTTTACCCTTATCTTTGAAAAACCCAATAATCATGGTCCTAAATGTTTGGGGTTGTCTACCAGGATGGTCTCACTGTATTTCCATATCTTCAGTTTCCCTAAGTCATAATCCTTACCATATTCCTAGACAAAAAGAAAATCAAATTGCTTTCCTAATGTGGACAGGGGAGAACTGAACCACCAGTGTTCTAACTGTTGAGGTCCACTTCTTAAAAGTTTATTTTTAGTGTAAAAAACTTCTAATCACTAAAGGTAAACCATAACCCTTGGTTTCAGTGAGCCTCAGTAACATCATCTGGGATATTATTTATCTTTTTCTGATGAAGAATTTCCTTCTGTAATCTGCTTTCCCACAACACTGTTGCTGTCAGTTCACAACTTCCGCTTTATTAAACTCTTATTCCAACCATAGGCTTCCATTAGCTTCAGCGATGTTCTCTAAAGGTGACTGACAATTTTCACTACTGAGAAAGTCAACAGCTAGTATTCTATGTTTCCTCGAGATCTGTTTTAAGATTACTTTGGGATCAGCTTTCAGACAAACATTCTCATTATTATTATGTAGTTTAATAAGCACGAGGTTCATGATACGTGATGGAAAGATGATCCTGAGTCTGTCCCTAGGCAAGTTAAGTTTGCTATCTTAAAATAACTTCGTGCCTCATTTCAAAGGGCACTTTTACATCCTAACAGATAGGATGGTTATTCAGTCCTAACATGTATCCTAGACCCTGGATTTTAAGTAGGATTAATGAAATCTAATGAAATTCCTAATTTTCTCACTGAGAAACCTAATCACCACTGCCTTAAAATAACACTTTTATTTTATTTTATATTTATTTATTCATTTATTTATTTACTTACTTACTTATTCACTTTTAGTCTACGAGCTAGATATTTAATCAAAACTAAGAATTTTTTAGTTCTTAGCAAATCCAGGGGGGGAAACCTCCTCAGACAGACAGACAGATGGAGACACACACACACACACACACACACACACACACACACACACACACACACACACTTGATGAGCACTTTTAGGACTAAAGTCTCATGCCATGCTAAACTTTCTAGTTCATTGACTCCTACAGCTGCAAGATCTAAATGCTCTGAAACTATCCATAGTCCCAAGATAGCAGCCAATACTGGATACATAAAAGGCTTAAACAATTGTTTGATCAGACTCTGTTGCCTTGAATTTCAGCATTAAATGTGGTGCAGAAACCACTGCCAATCAAGCTCTAAATTAACACAGGTGGCCTATTAAAAGAACAGAATAATATGTCAGTTTCTTACTAGGAATTCTATGCATTTTGTTGCTATATCAGCAACAAATCCACAGCTTTGTGTGAACAATCTGGGATTGCCTAGAGATGACAGAAGTAAAAAACTGAGAGAGACACATAGGTTTCAAAAATAAAAATAATAGGTTTCTGACAATAAGATTAATACTTTAATATTCTGCAACTCCTCCCAGCTTAGTCTTTGCTCAGACAAGCTGTGACACTGCTAAACCAAACCTTCACTAACACAGAGATCTCTGTATCTGACTTCAAAGTCCTTGAAGGCAAGTTAAAAGTACAACATGATAAACTATTTCAGCATTGGAAATATAGTTTGAGCTTACATTTTATTTCTTCTTGAGCCTTTCAATACAAAGGTGAGAACTTATTTCCTAGCAGATTTGGGTTTATGATCCCATATCTTTATCTTGAGCTACCCTATCTCACTCTCTTCAGTGCCTCATTCTATGGATTAAAACCATTCTGATAAGTGACTGATAAAGGTGATCTAACAGTCAGAATTAAGACTCAAAAGAAAATATGCACTATACTTCATCAATTAATTCTACAATTCAGGAGTATAAGACTGTGACAAGCAGTTATTTTGAACCATTTTCAGACTAATTACTTTGTATAATTTATTGTATGTGAGCATTTCTATAGCAAAGAAGAATGATTTAAAACATTCATCTTGTTTTCAAATGAAGTGTTTATTACAACCTGTTCTTTCTATCTCCATTTGACCTTCAGTTTGTACGCCTCAGTACTGTGCCACTGTGATGTCATTGTGAGATGACTTCAATTATCTGTACACGTGCAAAAGGTATAACTGAGAATTCGTTACATGTCTGCAAAGAGTCTGAAGTTCTCAGGTGTAAGATTGCATTTGATCTTCATATCTATCTGTACTGGTAAATCATACTCTGAAAAAGTAAATCTGTAACTTTCAAGAGTTACAATTATTACACAGCACACAATTGATGGAAAAGCTCTGAGATCCCAATGAGAAAAACATGCTTAATATTTAAGAAAGTGTAATATAGAACATAGGTGACATTTGAGATAGGATAGGAATGATTAGGCTTGTCCCATAAAACATTACAAATTACATTCAAAGAACAGAGGAAAACATCACCTTTTTCAAAATGCATCTTGCCAAATAAACTAAAAGTTTTTTAAAAGAAAAGTAAAAATTTTAGAGGAAAGCAAATATTGTATGAAAAGTTTCATTTTGTGGATCGCCAGATTTTCTATTCCTACACAATCTGTTGTGGCATGGGTGGTGTTGTCCTTTTGCTTATATTTACCTATCTGCCTTACTACAAGTTTTTGGAATGAGCAAGTCCTCAGATAATGCAGTTTGTACTTTGAGGCACCTGAACAGAGAAGAAGGAAACTGAACTCCATGAACTGGTGCAAGAAGGAACAGGAGACGGTGATAAGGAGGTTTCCTGACTACAAAAGTAAGGCCAATCAAAAATCTCATCATGCTGCATTCTAAATAAAAGGTGGGTCTAAATGCATAGTAACCCAGCACTCACACTTCTGTTCAGTGGGAGAAGGTAAACGAATGGAGAGTGTTTGCTGGTTGTTAGTCATATTGCTCATCGCATTTCTGAGAGGAGCTCTATGATGAGCTGTCTGAGAAGTAACACTCAACAAATCCAAAGTATTCTGTTTTATGAAGAAAGGGCTAGATTGTATTCTTACAATGAATAAAGAGATGTTTTCCTTTTTTTTTTTTGTCACTCTGCAGGATGGAAAGCACTTGTATCTTCATCAGGCACAAAAGATGGAAAAGTCTTTAGAAGACTGATACTACAAATCTGGAACAAGTCCAAGCGCTGTTATTGTTTGCACTACACTTTAGAGTAATGCAATTCAGAAATTAAGTTGCGGTTTCTGAGACCTATTTTACCAGCTTGTGCTAAGATAACTCATTCAGCTTTCTTGCATACAGACCCTTTGTCAAACAAAGATTCAGTTGATAAGAAACAGAAGAGAAATCATCTCTGAAAATTATTAACTACTTTTATATTATATATTTGCACTTCTACCAAATTGTTAAAAATAAACCTTTAGTATTACTTTCTGTGCTGCTGGGGCCAAGTCCTGTGATGATATACAGAATCCCTCCTTTCTGCTTCTGCCATTCTGCAAGGCCCCTCTTTTCTCTAACATTGTCATCTACTGCCATGAACAAGGAAGACAGTTTCCAGGCTCAGCAAATTCTTCTTTTGGAGAGATATTTGGAGTCTTTTCCTAGCAAGCAACTCCTCACAGAGGACTTGAAATTGATTTATCATCCATTTGGTTTCTTTTTCATGTGTTTTGCGCTTTTCTGGTTTGAAAATTTTTTTCCAACTTCCCCTTTGGCTCAATCATGTCCCTTTAAAATTCATTACAGAAAAGAACAAAAGAATGCAACTAAGTACAACTATGCTAAATCATCCCATGAGTGGAGCACTCAGAGATGAATTGGTCTCAATTAGTGCCTTGCACATTTCTGTACTGCCCAAGTGCTCTCGTCCTCTTTTCTTTCTAAGGAGAAGTAGAAAAAATGCATCAGAGAGTACTATCACTAGCAGTAATTGTTACTACTAATGTATGCCATTTTCATTAAGTATTCAGCTTGGCAGAACATGGCTCTACTAGCCTCATATTCCAAGATAATAGAACTCACAAGTAATTAAAAATGCATATTTATTGTTAATCCCATTATTCCCATGAATCATTGTAGGTAAAGCAAAAAAGAGAAGATCTCAACCAGTTGGAGGAAAGATAAGAGAATATTTAAAACACTCAGATACTTCGAAATAACTTCAAGAAGATAAGTTTAACCTTAGAAGACTAAAAATGGTCTATTAAACTGATAGAATCACCAGAGAGTCACTCTGAGATCTCCTAGGGAATGAATCAGAAGACTAGGAAACGGCAAATATGCTCTCTTTCTTTAAAAAGAGACAGAACTTAGATAATTAACTTAATTGGAATACCTGGAAACATTTGAGAGTAAATAAGCTATTAGTAGGCAAATGAAAGAAGCAACATTGAGATGAGTTACAGCAGAAGTAGATTTAGTTTAAATAAATTAAAAAAAAAAAAAAGCCAAACAAAGGTCGTTTTCTTACACAAGATTCTGACAGAGCTGGGAGTGTTTAGCCAGCAGAGAAGCTGGAGGATCTTAGCCATGTATATAAAAATCTGATGAGTCTACAGTCAGACTCTTCTCTGTGGTGCCCACTGGCCCACAAGAGGCAACGGGCACAAGGTGAAACACCAGAAATTCTGCTTAAGTATGAGAAGACACATTTTTACTGCGCAGGTGGTCGAACACTGGCACAGGTTGTCCAGAAAAGTTCTGGAGTCTCTATCCTTGGACACATTCAAACTCATCTGGACATGCCCCTGCACAACCTGCTGTGGCTGACCCTGCTCTGAGCAAGGGTGGGATTGGACAATCTCCACAGGCACTGGTGAACCTCAGCCACATTGTGGTCCTGTGACCTGAAAGGATAACAGGTTTTATAAATTTTAGTAAGGTTTCTGAAGTTATTTCCTGTGACATTCTCATAAACAAATTAAAGCAACAGGAACATAATGAGGGATGTGGATGAGGGAAATGCTGTGGATGTTTTCTACCTAGACTTTAGTAAGGCCTTTGACTATTTTTCCCACAGCATTCTCCTGGAGAAACTGGCTGCTCATGGCTTGGACGAGTACACTCTTCACTGGGTAAAAAACTGGCTGGATGGCCGGGCCCAGAGAGTGGTGGTGAATGGAGTCAAATCCAGTTGGCAGCCAGTCACAACTGGTGTTCCTCAGGACTCAGTATTGGGACCAGTTCTGTTTAATATCTTTATCAATGATCCGGATGAGGGGATTGAATACACCCTTAGTAAGTTTGCAGACCACACCAAGGTGGGTGGGAGTGTTGATCTGCTGGAAGGTAGGAAGGCCCTACAGAGGGATCTGGACAGGCTGGATCAATGGGCCCAGGCCAACTGAGGTTCAACAAGGCTAAGTGCTGGGTCCTGCACTTTGGTCACAATAACTCCATGCAACGGTACAGGCTTGGGGAAGAGTGGCTGGAGAGCTGCCTGGCTGAAAAGGACCTGGGGGTGTTAGCTGACAGTCAGCTGAATATGAGCTGGTAGCGTGCTCAGGTGGCCAAGAAGGCCAAGAGGATCCTGTTTTGCATCAGAAATAGTGGGGCCAGCAGGAGTAGGGAAGTAATCGTCCCTGTGTACTCAGCACTGGTGAGGTCGCACCTTGAATACTGTGTTCAGTTTTGGGCCCCTCACTACAAGAAGGACATTGAGGTGCTGGAGCATATCCAGGGAAGGGCAACGAAGCTGGTGAAGGATCTAGAGAACAGGTCATATGAGGAGCGGCTGAGGCAGCTGGTGTTGTTTAGTCTGGAGAAGAGGAGGCTGAGGGGAGACCTTATCGCTCTCTACAACTACCTGAAAGGAAGTTGTAGCAAGGTGGGGGTCAGTCTCTTCTGCCAAGTAACAAGCGACAGGATGAGAGGAAATGGCCTCAAGTTATGCCAGTGAAGGTTTAGACTGGATATTAGGAAAAACTTCTTTACTGAAAGGGGAGTCATGCACTGTAACAGGCTTCCCAAGAAAGTGGTTGACTCCCCATTCCTGGAGGTATTTAAAAGACATTTAGATGTACCGCTAAGGGACATGGTTTAGTGGTGGACTTGGCAGTGTTAGGTTAATGGTTGGACTTGATGATCTTAAAGGTCTTTTCCAACCTAAACGATTCTATGATTCTGCAATTCTATGATTCTATGAAAATCGTTTAACATGAGCACAGAATCAGTACTTCCATGTTCAGTGAAATGTCATTAATGTTTCACTGAAACAATGGATAGACTTATTTAATGGGATTCTGTGTAGGCTTGATTTGGGCCTGCACCTACTTCCTGTCTCAGAGATGAGTTGAATATAAAACAAGAGGATGTTCTTACTACATATGAAAACATATTGACATAGAATGTAAATATATTTACATGTAATATATTCTATGTAAATATACTTACATGCCATATTCGAAAGGAAAATAAGCAAGGCTGAAACATTAGAATTGCAATTCCAAAATTTGTTGACAGCTTAGACAAACAACCTGAAACTAAGATTTAATTCATTAGAAGTTCGTAGTAGTCTGTTAGAGAGGAGTAAACTGGCTGGGAAGTAATTATTCAGAAAAGAAACTGATAGGTTTTATATGACTGTAAGATAAACTCTAGTTAGCAAAGACCTGCTCTCAGGTAATGTAAACATTAAGTTGGAATGTATAAATAGGAGTACAGAATGCAAGACAAATGAATTAACTCTTTGCTCTGAATTGGTAACACTTAACTTAAAGCATTACAGCCATTGATTTTGAAGGAAAAAAAAACTTCCCCCTTTTTTTTCCATGACACCTTGATTAACTGTGTCACCATGATTATTCACTTTTCTTTGTAAAGCAGATATGGAAAATATGAACTCACCAGCATGGATTTAGTATTAGAGTAACTCCTTCCTAAAATCTACTCTGATGAAAATGTAAGTCTTTTAATATTGCCTTTAATGTCCGTGTTCTGAGCCTCTATAAGAATAATGAATTCTGTAATATAAGATGTATGTCTCTGCCCTTAGAATGATGCTATATGGATGGGACTTCAGACACATTATGTTTAATAATCATTTATTACTAATCAGTTTTGCATGCAACCATGATAAATTTTGTGGGAAGAAAAGGCATAAAGTGCTTTCTGGAATGTATTAAAAAAAACCACCTAATTTAAAAAAATAGATTTATTTTTAAAGGAATATTTATAATTCACTAAGAGGTCTTTTTGACTAATTTTTTACACCACAGAAAGCACTGTTCAGTTGCTTATAACAGTAGAAATATGAGGAAAAATCAAATTAGTTGTATCTTTTTGCATATTTTGGCTCAGTTGTCCCATCCTAAGCTAAAAAATAAACAGCTTCTGATCACATGTTGATGCATACACTCCAGAAGAATTACCAAAACTATAGCAGAGAAGAAATAAAGTTTGACAGATACACAATATTGATGCATATGCCCAATAGTAGAATTTTGAGTCCTCACAGTTTAGGGTCTTACCATCACCTAACCCACACTCCCCCATATTGTCTACAAGGGGTTTCACTCTCTCCAGTGTAGCCCTTGAAGCCATGGGTTTCACATACAATAACTCAGCTGCAACGACTCTTTCCAGAATAGTAGGTTTCCCAGATGTGGGACAATTACTTTAGTAAGACCTCAAGCAAGGACTGTGAATACTTGAAAATATCTGATGGTTTAAAAGATTCCCACTCCTCTTTTCCAAGGACAGTTACTGAGGATAGTAAGACAGAAAACTCTAACCAGAGCTGACCCATTGACATGGGTGTTTCCAATGCACGTATTTATCTAGACTACTTTAAAATTAGGCAAACCCTTTCCATGACCAAGCTATGCTTGCTGATCTTTATGGTGCACCCTGAATTCCACACTCAAAGAAAGAAATCAAAGAGGTTTATAAATAAGTATTTTTGACATCTCAAAAAAATAATAAACTTGCTCTACATTTTGATCTATTCTCGCTTTTTAAAGTATTGCCATACATTAATTGAATTGTGAGGATGTAGAATTCTTGTAAAGAATAACATAAATATAAAATATAGTATTATGGTTTAGTCTCATAGATCAGTAAAGAAAGGATTGTGTTCACCTCTTTTTGTTGTCTGAAGACTTACTTCTGGGAATTCAAAATCCACTGATGCACTGTCAATAGCAATTAGAAATATCTAATAAAATCGTCTTTGTGAGCACAGACCAGCTGCTGGAGCTCTGTAATATAGTCAGAATCAGCAAGGACGTGGAATAAAGCAGCTGTGCCTTTCCGTTGTTTTACTCAGCTATCGCAGTTAACATCTATAACAGCGGAAACAAGCACAGGCACCATCTGAGTTTCTACAACACAACTGTTCGCTTGATTCTCTTTTCCCTCTCTCTGAAACTGCTCCATGTGTCTCATGGAAAGATGGGGGTAGGGCATGTTCTATTTTGCTTCTTCTATTCTATGCTTAACTTCCTTTCCCTGTTCCACAGAAATGGAGAAAACATCAATCTTCTTTTTTTCATGATAGCAAGGGAAAATGGACTGTTTTGTAATATTCAATCAGTCTGTGTGCATTTCTAAGTCACACAGGGAGCTGGTTTGGATCCCAGAGGCACAGTTCCATCTCAAAGTTAAAAAAAGTTACCAAAAAAAGAAAGATGAATATAGTGATTTTATTTAATCTAAAAATCCTATCTACAGCTAAGCAAACTAGAAACAAATATCCCATAAACAATAACAGGGAATTTACACTTGACAAAAAATTCTGAAGAGCCTTTTTGTAAGGACACTAATCATTCCTAGTGATAAAAAGAGCTATCTGAGATAAAGCACTGGAAAGGCTGTCCATGCAATGGTCCGGAATGCTAATGAGCATTGGTTTACGTAAAGGACAGTGTTGAACTTCAGAAATGAAGCAAATGATTCCTCTCCATTGCTGCTGACAAATATTTCAGCCATAAGACCTGATTAAGTACTAATTGCTGCCCAGCAGTGAATGCTTTCTGTGGCATCTTGAAATGAAAATGAGGATGTGTAACCAAGCAAGAAATTCACTAGCTTGGCAATGACCTGTTCAGAGAATCTGATGGACATTTACTGATACTTTTAACTGTTTTCATCCTGCAGTATTTTTTAAATTCTCACCATCTGAATGAAAGATTCTGTAACAGAAAAAACATTCTGTGACTGGTGTGTTTAGAATTTCCATAGAATAAATGTCATTCCAATTTAGCTTATTGTTTTGAAGAATATTTTGACATATGTAGCATAATATGAATCAATATGGCTTGAAGAAAAAACATTAATAAACCACTTTTTTGAATATGTATTTATTAAAAATTCCATCACACAAGTGGACACAAATAACATTTAAACTCAAAATATGAGACCTTTAATGAGTAGGTCAAATTACCTACTGTAGATAATTCATCTGACAAGTGAAGTTCATGTCTGTGTTCATAAATCATTCATGAATCCCCCCCAATTATAGATACAGAAGTTAGGAAAGATTCATGAGTGATTATAAATAGATATTAACCATCCATGGGCATATCCTGAACATATTATGCAAATAAATTTTGGCTGCTAAGTTGTTCACATAATGGTGGCTCCATCTGTTCCAGGCATTTCAGTTGGTTACATATAACATGGGGCTATTGTTTCGGCTTTCCCATAAGAGGAGAGGAAACTGATGCAAGCCAATAAAAGAACAGAGAGAATAGCAAATATTTTTGTCCATTGCAAAATAATCTGTTTCCACCAACTTTAATGTAAGAAACTGTAGTTCTCTGAACACTTCAGTGTGCATTTCTAAAATTAGCAGAGCAAAAATGCCTGTATTTAAACATTATGGAAGCATGAGAATGCTTACAGAGACTTCTAAAAATCTGAATCCATTCTACAGCACAAATAGGTACATAATCTGTCCAAAATAACAAATTACAATGCAGTTCATTTTCATTACATTCTTTTCATCCTTGGTAACAGCTCCAAATTTCCCTGCATGCTCATCCCTTTCCTTATTGTTGTGAAGAACAGTATTTCGTGACACTCTGTTATGTGCCCTTTGGTTATAATCCTGCCTTTCAGCTTTGGAAAAAAAATGTGCATAGCAAAATATACATGGCTAAAGCAATACATCCTTCTGTCTTTAATTTCTAAGGAGAGTGTGTAGAATAGTAGATTTCTTTCTTCTCTAAAGCTGATTCTTCTCTGGATTCTAACATTTTAATGTTAATCAGTTTCAGTTTGTAATTCCTATTTTAAGTGTTTCTGAAGCTAAAAGGTCTTCCCAGGAAAGTCCTGTGTATGTTGAACTGGTGTGACAACATTTTCCTCCAACCCTGACCTTGGCTTCCTACCTAAAACTTGGACTTCCATGGAGAAAGACATCAGTTATATTTCCTGGAAAGCTAAGAGAAAAAAAACTCCACCTGTTCTGTCAAAATCATTCTGAAAAGGAGATGAAAATTGGGAAAATTTCCATGCTGAAGAAAACTCTGACAATTAGTTGCCTGTCAAATGCTGACATTGCAGGTGATCACTTTTATTTAACATAAACTAGAGACTATACAGAGAGGTTACTTTGGTTTTAAAGCAAGTAAGCAGGTACAGAAGACCTGGTGACAAAAATTTGCTATGGATTACCATTGTAATTATAATTTCTCAAACTCATATATCTTCATTGACATGTAATGGTAAAGTGTGTCTGAAACTAAACAGACAGCTACATAATGTTGTAAAATCTTCTTTGAATGTTTTCCAGACTTGGCAAGATACAGTTGTGACTGACTTGATCTTGGATGGGCTACTGTCCCGCCTGCACAGGGAGGCTGGAGGAGATGACTTCCCAAAGTTCCTCCAGTTCCATGATTTTGATCCCTGTGTGCATTTATAACCATCCCTTCAGCTGAGAGTCAATAATTCATTGTGGAAGGGCATTTCAGTACAAAGTAAAACAGACCCATGTAAAGTGCTGCTAAGCGTAGTTTAAGCAAACCTGTTCCACTTTGTTCTGAAATGGACTAGAAGTGCTCATGTCATGAGTTATCAGTCCCCATAGCTGAGGCTCCAACAATTTCAAACAACTGAAGGGTACTAATGAATAGCCATAGGGTAATGACATCTTAAATTGCTACATCTATTTCAAAAATGAATGTATGACTGTGCCCTAAGGTTCTCAATTTCAAAAGGATAGATTATGAGAAATTAAGAGTACTGGTTGGTAAAGACAGCTGCACTGACAAAAGTACAAAAACAATCTGAAATTTATACCCCAGCCAAAGGGAGAAACTTCTGTGGAGGGTTTTCAGACCTAATTAGCTAAATGATCACTTCAAAAAGGATATTAAATGCAAGTAGAATGACTATAAAGATTGACATAAAGGATTGTTCAACAAAGAAACACTACATGTAAGTCATCAGAAAGCACAGGGAATAGCTAAAAGTCAAGTTGACACAGTCTAAGAAGGACATTAAAACAGAAAAGGATTTTTTTATAGACAAGGCATAGAACCTTCAAGTAAGAAGAGGTTAAAATTAAGGGTAATTTAGACAAGCTGCAAAAGCTAAACTAAGTTTGCTTCAGTTTCAGCTAGGGTAAGTGTCTGAGTGTGCTATGAAAGACAGGAGAACTAACAAAAATGAAGAAGAATTGGTAAATTATGGCATGAAAAACTGTTTTAGATGAAATACAATGCTTCCAGAAAAAGACCTGAACATAAACAGGGCATTTAAGAATCAGTCCTCTACTAGGGATAGTGGTAATTACTAAGATATCCTTACGTGTAGGGATATCAGGGATTCAGTAGCCCATTTCAAAAAGCACAAACTCCCTCAAATGTATATTTTTTAGAAAACTTAAGGATTTTAGGGTGTTCTCACAGCTTCTTGTGGTTCATGTGTATTTTTCAATATTTGTGTAAGTGAAACTGCAGCTATCCACCCAAAATACAGACTGATCTTCATTTTTACTTTCAAGTACTTCTTTCTTTTCTTTGTAGAGGAGCTTGCTGTAAAAAGAAAAGAGGGAAGGGAAGGGAAGGGAAGGGAAGGGAAGGGAAGGGAAGGGAAGGGAAGGGAAGGGAAGGGAAGGGAAGGGAAGGGAAGGGAAGGGAAGGGAAGGGAAGGGAAGGGAAGGGAAGGGAAGGGAAGGGAAGGGAAGGGAAGGGAAGGGAAGGGAAGGGAAGGGAAGGGAAGGGAAGGGAAGGGAAGGGAAGGGAAGGGAAGGGAAGCGAAGGGAAGGGAAGGGAAGGGAAGGGAAGGGAAGGGAAGGGAAGGGAAGGGAAGGGAAGGGAAGGGAAGGACACCTGTATGTAAACATGTATTCCCAGGATATGTGCTGAAGGAACATCTGCACTGAATGACATGAACCATGACAAGCACGTCATACTATTCATAGTTTTATGGAGAAAAAATAGTTAACCCCAGAAATAATGAGTATCGTGTTGAAGGTGTTCCTGTTAACTATAATTATCCTAACGTGGATTATAGGGCCAAATGCAATACTGTACTTGCTGAAAAATGCAACTGTATTAAGAAAAGGAATGGTCAAAGGACTACTAAAGAATTAATATCTTGTTATGTCCATAGACTTATACACACACACACACACACAGATGGGTATCCACATAGCTCGGCAAGTTCTTTTGGGGGACATCAGAGTCATAAATTAGCAGGTTTAGTGCATTAAAGAAGCTTTCTTTTCTTTTAACGTATGCAATCACTTTGACCAATTGTCGTGGTTTAACCCCAGACAGCAGCTAAGCACCACACAGCTGCTCGCTCACTCCCCCCCACCCCAGTGGGATGGGGGAGAGAATTAGAAGGGTGAAAGTCAGAAAAACTCATGGGTTGAGACAAGAACCGTTTAATAATTGAAGTAAAATGAATTAGAATAGTAGTAGTAGTAGTAGTAGTAGTAGTAGTAGTAGTAGTAGTAGTAGTAGTAGTAGTAATAATAATAATAATAATAATAATAATAATAATAATATAAAATAATAATAACAAAAATATACAAAGCAAGTGATACACTATAAAATTGGCTCACCACCCGCCAACTGATGCCCAGCATGTTCCCAAGCAGAGATCACTGCCCCCCGGCCAACTCTCCCCAGTTTATGTACTGAGCATGACGTCATACGGTATGGAATATCCCTTTGGCCAGTCTGGGTCAGCTGTCCGGGCTGTGCCCCCTCCCACCTTCTTGTGCACCAGGCAGAGCATGTGAAGCTGAAAAGTCCTTGACCAGTGTGAGCACTACTTAGCAACAACTAAACCATCAGTGTGTTATCAACATTATTCTCATGCTAAATCCAAAACACAGCACTATACCAGCTACTAGGAAGAAAAATCACTATCCCAGCTGAAACCAGGATACCAATGTAGCTGACGTAAAAACAGTATACCTAGTTAGAGAGCAGTGATACATAGAGCCCTATCTGAGTAAAACTAAGTTCTGAAGAATATTCAATACTGTCTTTAAAATTCTTCATTATAAAATTGTGTATAAAGAATGTTTGGCCTAATTAAGGGACAGTATGTGAAGCTCTGGACAAAAAGGTCTAAATAAGGATAGTTTACAAACCAAACTTTAATGGAAAGACTATAAACAAATAAAAAAACTCCAAACCTATTAGCAGAAGCATGTAGAAAGTGTGCATTTTAGTATAAAATCAAATTAATACTGCTGGAACTATGGATGCTTGTGGATCAGTAAGACAATGAAAATTTTCTCTAACCCTCTTTTCCCACAATCCCATTTTAGACAATCTCTATAAGTGGAGATCTTTTGGCTGAAACTATCATATGATTCACATTTAAGAGTCAGACCAGTTTGTTGTGATTTAACTGCACATACTGTTGACTATTTCTTAAAATAAGGAGTGCCTTGGAGGTAGCCAATTAGTCACTATGCTGATGTCTTCTTAAAAGCAATAGGTTTAGTAACAGCAAAAAAATGAATTTACCTTCCACAGGTGTTCTAATCAATACGAAGTTTAAGCATCAGCAGAACATGCACTAATCTGATTTGTGCAGTAAATCTGAGAAGTATTTTTGCACTTAACACTGCTGACCCATTCTAGAAGGTTACTTAATTTGTAAATGTTAATATCACTTTACAAGTGTACTAAGGAGATGGAAATAAAAACAGACTGTTATGTCTAAAACAGATCAAAACATTAATGAATACCTCTAACTTTGATATGAGGAACATAAAGCTGATCGAAACAGGTAGCTGAAAGGACTGGAAATTATTTCATATCCCTTACTGTGAGTATTGGCACTTCAAATGCAATACTAAAGATCAAAATGCATTATCATCTGAATATTATTCAGTAAATTGTATGAAATGAGCCAGTGGATCTCAGTCTGGTTTTGAACGGCTGTATCACCACTGCAAAAATTTGCAGAGACGTGAGGGATGAACAGCCCTGTAAACTGTATTATACTGTAGGCATAAGAGGAAATGTTTCCACCAGATCAGTGACTGAGACATGTATCTGAATTGTGCACACTGTAGGTCTGACTGTCCAATTTTTTACTATAAGTAAATTTATTTTCATGCAAACAGTTTCTGTACCTGCTTCTCAAAAGGAGTATGTTTGCACTTATGGAGATGACACACTGGGTTTACATAATAAAAATTGTTTCATAGATCTCTCAAGCAGAGGTAATACACTTCTTGTTTCAGAGGTTGTGCTAATATTGAGGACAAAGCACTAATCCATATTACAGTGCTCTGTTGCATTTTCAACACCTTTAACCAGGTATTCCACCTGAAGCCATGCCCTCAAGCAAATGAACCCCACATGATCACAAAGTGCACTAGAGGTCTTCTATGGCAACACACATAGAAAAAACTTGCTGGAAATGAAATGTGACAAAAGGGGGAACAGAAGCTCCAAAAACCCTTCCAAACATAAAAGAAAAACAGAAATAAACAGATGAGCCAAAAACAGGGAGAAACAAAAAGTCCTTTACATTATTGTATGATAACTACATAATAATTGTTGTGTAGGAGCGTATTTGCAACCACAAGGTTTTGTCAAACTAGAGGATGAGATGGGGCACAAGGTTGTGATTTCTCAAGACCAATTGCTAAATTTCTGACTCAGGTCATATAAATGGAGAGAAGTTTGTTGACCTCCACGCTAATGGCTATTTGTGCACATCAGAAAACACATCTAGCTGACAGAAATGACAGCCACCGGTCAAGGGAAAATTAGCAACTATAGAGGCCAAATCTGAATGGCACAGAAAAGAAGAGATGAAAGCCTGCATGTTATTAACTCATATTATAGCAGAATCTCACAAATATCCTTTTCTATGATGTTTAAATTCATTCAGAGCTATTTGTAAGGAAATTGTGTAACAACATGTAGGTATGGAAGAATTCTTTATATTTCAGAATAAAGTTATTTAAAACTGAAGTTTTATGAAGGCATGGTGAATATTTTAATCACCAAACACTTACACATATGGGAAGCCCCACAAGAGTTATATTCTAACTTTTAAAAGAAGGGATTAAACATAACTGTCTATGTGTACATGGATTGTAAACATATGAGCATCCATGACTGAGAAAGCCTACAGGAATGATAGACCATTGTATACAGATGCCTATGCAAAGATAGCAGGAACATATGCTTAGCAAAATGTATATCCTCTAAGGTGTCTGGGACACCCACAATGGTCTGCAGGATATGGCTTGTCATCTACGGCAGATCCACATCATTCTGAAGAGTCAGCTGTAACCAGTGGCACACCCTGATGTATCTGAAATGTCCACAGGCACCTACATTTAGGCAACTTATTCATGTTCATTGAGGCAATGACACTTGATGCAGATTTTATGGATATTATAAGCTAAAGTTCTGCCAACAGCCTTTCAGCATGGTGTTGGAAAATTCATCACCTATAAAAAAATATTAGTAAAAGACTATACCTCACATGATATTTATAATAGTTGATCCCTTCATCTGCATGAGGTTTTTCAGACATTTTAATTAAGAACAGTGCCAAAAGCCTATGAATAAGTACATCTGTTTGCAACACTGGAGCCTACAACACAAATAAATGTTTAGACATAGCAAAGTACTTCTTAGTAATGGTTTCAAAGTGGCTTAATACTATTCTAAGAGTTAGAATAACTTGCTGTGTTATACAGTGTAATTATAGGGGAAACATTCCCATGGGAAAGAAGATTTGAATGGCCTGCAGAACAATTATTAAAATATTTGTGACTAATGGACTAAGTTCATTTTGTGAGACTTTTTTATAAGCATTTCGATAAATGTTTGATATTCACAAAGATATTTGTGAATCCAACATAAATTCCCTCTAGAATGATAGTTTCATTACCACCACTGTTACAGTATCTTTCTGAAGACTGAAAATTCATATTAGGATATGTTATTGTTGCAGGCAAGTGAGTAGCCCTTTGACTAGGACCCAGCATGAGATTGCACTAACTGAACAGACCACTGAAAACTACAGGATGTGACATAAGAAAATGCTGAACGTAACAGGTAGCAGTGTGAGAAGCTGACAAAAGTTACAGACAGTGTCATGAGGGATAGCAAGATCTCACAGGTGGTTAACAGGAAGTTAACCCACCAAACTCCAGAGGTATCTAGAGGGGAGGGGAGCATTGGGGACTTTGTAGTGGGTACCATCTTGAAAGACCAACAGCAGCAGTATAACTATATCAGTAAAAACATATAAAACTAAGATTGCCTGGATAATGGTATCAGAAACACCACATTTGGATAGAGATGTATCTGAACTGAGACCAATTGAGAAGAGTAATTATGGACTGTTTACTTAGAAGGAGACTGATGTGGGAAAGGAAGGTAAAAGGGAGGTCCAAGGAGGTCAGATAAAAAGAAAAAGGTAGAATCAGGTATGTAGATCATGAGAGCGGTGCTGCCCATGTTCACCTATCAGGTCACCCTGAGCTTGGTCACTGCATCTGGAGGAAGACAATAAACCAGACCCACTTCTCTGACTATATCTGGAGAATCAATCAGCTTCCACGTTGAAGAGGACCAGAGTAGTGATGGTCAGGGTGATTTTCCTGGCCAGCAGAGGAGCACCCAGAAAGACAGCTCAAGCATCCTTGTATCACCACATTGATGCCCATTCCAGCTCTTATGACATGAGAAGTTCTCCACCCCCCATAACAGAACAACTATTTGCTAGTCACTATTTAAAAGACTTCAGTTCTTTAATAGGAAAGCCCAGGAAAATTATGCCAGAGGTAAGTTATATAGGCATATGTCATGTAGAGGAAACAGTAAGAAGCCAAAGACAGACATTCACAAAATGAATCTAAAAAGTTATTGATTATTCAATGACTTGCTAAAACAAAACAGGTTGCCCCCTGTAAACTGTGTTATCCTACGTGTGACTAATTTTGGTGTCATTATTATTATTTGTAATGAATTTTCAACGCCGGTTGATTAGCATCTAAGCATTAGTGTAGGATCAAGGATAGGCAGAACAGTCTATCCAGTTACATGAAAATTTGAACCAGAACCTACTGGAGCAGAGTTTACTGCAATTCTTACACAAATATAGAGACTTTACTCCAGATTTACATGCCTGTAAAATGAAGAATATCTGAAACACAATGGTCTAATTTTTATAAGCATAATCTTGCGCTTTTCTACTTGAGCATTAAGAAAGTAAAAATAATACAAAGGAATGGTACACCTTATATACTGCTAAGGAAGTGTGCCCATACTGGAAAAGGATACAGCTAATGATCCTCCCCACAAAGACGTAATTGTGTTCTTTCAAACTGTCAGCATTCACGGAGAGCCGACATCCACCCCAGTTACAAGCTCTGCTGAAACTGTGTTCCATGCTGATTGTAATGAAATTGTCTCTGTCTGGAAAAGAAAGGGAATATGTAACTCCAGTGATAATACCAGGGTAGAATATCAGGAAAGGGGAAAGAGTAATAAATAACTTAGACTGGCACTGAAAATTCAGTGTTATTGAGAGATGAGACAAAGCAATGAGCTCTTGGGGAAAGAAAGTGACTAGTATTTCAAGTCTGCATTCAAACCTCTGAGGAATGCTCCCATCTTCCACCACTCCACCTCTGTCTTTTCCACTCAAAGACCATGCTAATGTTTCTTGAGACAATTGATCTTTTTTTTTTTTCTTTTTTTTTACCCAAACACCACCCTTCATCTTGGAAAGTTACAGGCAGTATTATTGGAAAACATGGGCCATATCTAACCTTAAGGTATCTCTGCGCAGATCTCAAGGAATGGGCTGTAGCAACAGTAACAACAACAGACAAGAATTATAGTTATGGCTTCCAAAGACCGAAGCAGTGACAGACTAGATAGAGGAACGATTGCCATGGCTGGGACTCTCTGTGCTTGGTAGAATGCATAAAAAATAGAAAAAAGGCAGATGCAACAAAGCCCTACCAGCTGTCCAGAAAGATGATAATCTGCTAGTACAATATTGTGACAAAAGCTGTTGGAAAGTATGGAGAACTGTTTGACTCCACACCTATAATAATGGTATTACTTAGCATTTATATAGTACATCTCAGCTGCACAGCTAAAGATCTTTACAAAAGATAGGGATCATTATCCTAATTTTACATTTGGGAAATGAATATGTAGAGAGTTTAAGCCAAAATTTTAAAAGCTGGCTCATTTGGCCGTTCTGAAAAAAAACAAGGGATCTGATTTTACAGAGGCTCCAAGCATCTGCAACTTCAATTAGAATGGCTGGTAGTTGCAGGTGCTCATCAACAAGAAAATCATGTTGCAAACGCATCAGGTTGAAGACTTCAGACCCCTGTATCCCAAACTAGTGGATGGTTTTGTGAAAGGTAGACTAGCTGATATGACAAAGTTACTTGTAAAGCTGAATAACAGGAACAGAATCCAGGTCTCCAGACTCCCATCCTGTATAGTACTATAGATTGAATTCCAGTGTCTTCACTAAAATAAGCTCACTAAAATTTAAAAAAAATAAAATAAAATAAAATAAAAATAAATTTTAAAAAGGCTTCACTAAAATAACAGCTGTAACGGAAACTTATGGAAACATGGTTTGGGGGGCGTTTTTTTCTTACGTAATAGTATAAGAGAAAGAGATAAAGTGTGAAATGTAAAGGAGACAGAAGGCTTAATTTAGGATGGAAGATTTACTCTATAGTTTGTAATAGGAAAGACGGTAGACTGTAAGAACACAGCAATAGCATGATCAGAATATCCAGGCTGAATGACAGTATAGCTCCCAAGGGTACAACAGCTGCACTAGCAAGGGACTACTAGCAAGACCTGAAATGCAGCCTAGCTCAGGTAGATCTGAAATGCAGCCTAGCTCAGGTAAAGGACCAAATTAGTGTCACTATTTTGGCTCCAATGCTCAAGCCAGTTTGATAGGAGTTGGATGAATATCACCCATTGTGGCATATAGGTATTACTTAATGTTTACAACAATTACATCACTATCACTGAACAAAGAGAGAAAGAAAAGGCGAGATTTGCAGAAAATTAATGAAGCTGAGTTCACTAATCCCCTCTTAGATTAGAGACTTCCAAGTATCTGAGGGCTCTGGAAAAAAAGATGCAATTATTATATAGACGGCTGGGTCCCAAAAAAATTTCCAGCCCTGTCTCTATAATAATAACTACTAATGCCCTTGCTACAGTTTGCATCTGTTCCAGTGTGCAGCTTACCACAGAAAAAGCTTCCTCTTGAGAACAATCTCATAAGGCAGAAGCAGCTGCTCTTGTTCCTCCTGCTCTCCCTTTTCAATTCTTTGGAGTCATGTCACTAAATTTCAAATGATAAGTTTGCTTTATTACTTTAGCTTTCAGTGGAGTTTAGGGACAAGTTGGTAGCAAGACTTAGACTTCATACTGTTATGCATGAGAGGACAGCCCTGGAGCCAAGGCCCAGCCCTGCTTCCTTCCAACCTTAGAGTTGTTTAACTAATAAAATTAATTTGCCTCTTTAAAATTAAAATAAAGACAAGATGTTTCGATTTTTTCAGTAATCTATATTGGCAAAAATGAAGGGATGTTATTTGTATGCTGATTTGTCTGGTGAAAAGCCAAACTGTAGATAGTTTGGCCTGGTGCCAGTCTGAGTTGCTTCATTTCTTCTTTTCCCCAAGCTCAGTACAGGCAAGACAGCTACTGTGCACCAGTGGCTGGGCCCAAGATTTAAAGAACTGGAAGTATAAAAGAGAAAGTCAAGAAGGGGCAGACAGCAAAACGGTCATCTTGCCACTGTTGCCACATCAGGCTTGACTTTAAGGTATATTGTTAATTTTCTCTAACACCAATAATTACCATCATTCTTGAGGTTTTATGACTTCCGTTTGTTACCCCTAGAAACAGTTCACATTTATGTCTGTCTATCAGTTTTTTCAGCTACTTATCAGCAAGAAAATGCAGACTTAATAAATCTACGTGCCCACAAAATAGCAAACACACAACAGATTAATCCTGTAACACACCATCAGTTCTCAGCTTTACGAATCAATAACTGGGCTGCAAAACACAGCACCTATGGCAAAAAGTCACACCATAGTTGTAAAGTCGTAATCTGGTTTTCTAGAATGATATGTTAAGATCTCCTTCTCAGAGCTTCGAGGTAGATGTGCCTAGCCACGGTCTTAAGTGAGACTCTCATGAGACTGAAGGGCTTCAAAGCCAAAAAGCAACGACATATTTGAATAAAACTAGAAATTTAACTTTATGAGAATGAATACAGGAGACAGAAATGAAAGTCCTTCTTTCCAGGTCAGTCATTTCAAATTGAAGCAAGTCCTTCATGGTGCATGGGTTTGTCCTACCTTTCCTGCAGCCTGACTAGCCGCTCTTTGCTGCATTTTGTTGTTTCTCCAGCTCTGTGTTTGAGTTGCAGGTTTTTAGCTCTTGCTGTGACTTTCTCATTTCCTTTTGCCCACTGCATCCAGTGTTCCCCAAAACCTTCTGTTCCTGAACAAATTATATAATTTTTCATTAGAAGACTCCCTCTTTTCCTTTCATGACCCAGTGTTATTAAAGGAGCATAACACAGAAAACTAAAAAAACAATCAATGCAGGCATTTTCCGTCCCAAAAAGGCAAACGGAGAAGAGATGTAAGGCTTAACAGTTTTGGATACAGCATTTTCCCTTTGGTCACAGAGCTTATGTAGGGTGTGCCTACATTATTGACTGGTGTATGGCGCAAGGAGAGAAGGACTGTGATTTGATTTGGTGCAATCATCTGCAAACTTTCCAGGACTGCATGTTTACATAGCCTCTTAACCAGCAATTAAGTTTGAACCAGTATCCAGTCCTCTGTGCATACCAGGCAGGCATATAGGCTAACTGCTGGGGAACCTCGCACCTGCATTAGAAGTGGGGTGCTCTGGGCAGTTCCCTGTTTTCAGTCCTAGCTCCAGCAGGAGATAAATCATTTTGATTGTACCACTAGCGCACTTAGTTGCATGCCACAGTATAGTCGACAAGCAAATTTTCACCTAAAAAGATCCCTTCCAAAGCTCAAATTCACTAGACACAGCCATGAGCTAACAGACTAGGCTACAAAATCACCCTGGTCATAAAAAATGGAAAGAGAGCTGAGTCTGCTTGTCATAACCTTGCCTGTTTCTGGACCACTTGGACACCAGGCATCAGGAATGAAGAGGATGTGTATTGGGTTTACATGGCAACTTTTTGGTAGTGGGAGGGCTACAGGGGTGACTTCTGTGAGAAGATGCCAGAAGCTTCCCCCCATGTCAGAGAGAGCCAGTTCCAGCCGTCTCCAAAATGGATCGACCGCTGGCCAAGGTCGAGCCAGTCAGCAACGGTGATAATACCTCTGGGATAACATGTTTAAAAAGGAGAAAAAAACTGCTGCACAACAGCAGCCAGAAGCAAGGAGTGAGAATATGTGAGAGAAACAACCCTGCAGACACCAAGGTAAGTGAAGAAGGAGGGGGAGGAGGTGCTCCAGGCAACGGAGCAGAGATTCCCCTGCAACCCGTGGTGAAGACCATGGTGAGACAGGCTGTCCCCCTGCAGCCCATGGAGGTCCACAGTGGAGCAGATATTTGAGAGTGAAGTTGAGCCCATGAAGAAGGGAGGGGCGGGAGGAAGATGTTTTAAGATTTGGTTTTATTTCTCATTATCCTACCCTGATTTCATTGTTAATAAATTAAAATTAGTTTCCCCGAGTCAAGTCTGTCTTGTCCATGACAGGAACTGCTGAGTGATCTCTCTGTCCTTATGTCAACTCACGAGCCTTTCATCATGTTTTCTCTCCCCTGTTCAGTTGAGGAGGGAAGTGATAGAACAGCTTGGTGGACACCTGGCATCCAGCCAAGGTCAACCCATCATAGGGTGACAAAACAGAACACATTCACTTTCTTATGTAGTAATGAACACAATCTGATAGGAAGTCCACAAACAAATGAGCACTTTGCAAATCTAAAGATAGGTAACAGCCCTTATTGCTGTGACAGTCCAGCTGGATCAGCCTCATACCACGTCTGCCTGTAATTAAAACCCCACACTCAGAAATAAACTTATCAAAATTCTCTGGTGATTCACTCAAGTATTTGGGTAAAGGTCACCAATTCTCTTCCTTTGGAGGAGAAACAGATCTAAGGCACACACAGTATTCACCTGAACTCTTACAACAGAGCTTCTCAGCAGAATTTCATCCTCAGGATTTCTAGAACAGAATTTGATTTCCCTGTATGAAACAGAAGATCCTTTGTTTGCTCTCTGGAAAGTGGTCAAGCAAGACACATTTATCAAATTGCTTTGTTCTAGAAAATCTCAGAGAAGGTATTGAAGAACGGATGGTTCAGCACCCTGTAGAGAACAACAGCTGCTCCATGGTGCAGCCTCGCAAGGGAGCAAGGAGATTCCAGACAGATGTGGATGGAAGTTCAGAGTGGGTTAAATGAGATATCTCAAACAATAATTAAGATGCTTATCCTTCAAGCAGAATTAAGATCTTTAATGACTACACGTTGCTAAGATACTAGGTCTGGACACAAACAAAAGACATTTGCAAAAACAGATGCCTTGCAAAGCCCTGTTGGTTTGGGTGCAATATTACAGAGACACAAGTGGTGCAATTAAATTGCAGAGACCAGTCAGTCTTTGGAAGCTTTAATACCTAAGCAGCTATTAACTGTCACCTGGCACACTATATATTGGTAATGATGTGTTTGTTACTATGTAATATAAAACACTTAATTTTTCCTTATGTTTCCTAAGAATTATTTATAATTTACCAAGTAACTGACACCAGTATTTATTAATTTTAATTAAAGAACTAACATATTTTCAGGGGAAGATGTCATCCATAAATATAAAACTAAATATATTGCTGAGTACAGGAAATGAAGTAGCATTTAATTACCAGCAATTTATGTAAGTAATTGTCAAGTGCTAACCACCACTATTACAAATCTCATGTAAAATGGAAAAGTTCCTGTGTTGCTGCTAATAATTTAATTTACTAAAGTTATACTTTTGCACTCTACTTGGAAGAGAGGATCAAATAAATATAATCTTTCCTTTACACAATGGAAGCTGGGTGAGTACAACACCTCCAGGCTGCAAAACCAGAATAAATAACACTGCAGCTGAGAATGATAATTCACATAAACCTTGAATATGTGCAGCTGAAATCAATATAGATCTTTGATCAGTTTCACTGATCATTTGAACAGTGAAACTCATCCTGTAGAACACATCATAAACTACTACTTATGAAAATAGTAATAACTGTTATTAGTTCAACACCAAAAATAATAACAGTGAAATAAAAAAGAGGAGCAGCCTTTGAGTGTTTTAATTTTGTTGCATCATTTCAGCTAGGACACCAAAATCTATGAGTCTATATGAACTTCTTCCTGATGTTTCTGCTGGACTTCGAAAGAGTACCCCTTAAGCTCTGTGAGCAAAATTTCCATCTGCTGTGTTACTAGAAACACTAAATAAACACTTACCAAGCTGTGCCACTGATGTGAGAGAAAGGAGGTGAGTAAATAACCATGAGATTTCACTCAATTTTGGAAGTTCAATTATGTATGTGTTCAAAATCCTAGTAGTCAATTACTCCATCAGGTAACATATTATACTGTTACAGGAAGGTCTGAATTTGTGTGTCCTCCCAGTCAAACACACTTTTCATGTATCCATTATGTGATGGACAGGAGAAACTGGATGGAAATGAGGAGATAAAAGGAAGGTTGTTCACATTATTGTAAACGTTATGACACAAAGGATATCATCTGGAATCTAGCAGAGTGTGAAAGACAGGAACCAGATGGAAAGCAGTGATGAAATGTAAGGCGTTTCTACCTCTACGTCATTGATTCAAAGGCTGCCACTCAGTACCAGTGACTCATGAAAGTAAAAGCAATGACTCATCTTTATTTACACCATCTCAGGAATGCCTATGAAATTAGCTCACATTCTGGTTGTCATGACTGGATCCCTCTCGGGAATTTCAAACCTCAAAGAGTTGTAGGAACTGTAGGGACCAGACTACTTTTCTTCTACGGATAGCATTTCCAAGCCATCACTGCAGACACCAATCCTGTCATAGACATGCAAATACATTATAATCCATGGTCTTTCATACAAATTTTCCCTCAATGTCCTTGTATACCTGATCTTTTAAAGACATTCACAAAAGCATTGTTCTAGTTATGCTTCTATGGGGTTTTTATGCATCAGCAGACATGCAGCATCTGCCTAGATGTTAATGCAAATTCTTTTTCCACAGAGCCAAGGCAGTTTACAGAGCAGTCTGAACTTTGAACTTCACCAGCCCAGCAGTCTTATCTGCACACTTTTTGAGCTTGGTGACAGAATTTACTATGCATATTCAATAACCCATTCCCCCAAATACCCAAACAGGTCAAAGCAAAACCAGTTTTCTCATACATAAGTACAAGAATATCTGCCTCTTTGGGGCAATTTCCAAACCAACTTACTGTTTACCAGAATGAACAACGCAGTTGTTTTTTGAAGGAAAAATTCTTCCATAAATTTATATAAAAATATTTTTCTAGCTTTCCCTTGATTGAAATGGAAAAATTATTTATGCTCAAGCACACACATAAAATTAATCACCAAGAAGAAGTTAAATAACTGGGAAAAAAATCCTTACAGGTACAACACTCAGGAAAGAGCATAAAAATAAAAGGTTAAAATGGAAACATTGTATGACTTTGCTTTTTCTGCAATGAAGGAAATTCAGTTTATGAATAAAGCTCAGTACGTGCTACGCCTCTCAAAGAGCAACGTGTAAATGTCAAACATAAGTTTCTTTCACTTACAAGCAAAACTCAAGATACTGTGTGAAACAAAATGTAATTACTAACAGCATTTCATGTGACAGTGTAAAATATCCAACTTATGCTAACTATTTAAGCCAATCATAGGGCACTCTTCAGATATGCTTTCCAGACATGTTTTAGGAAAAGGAGACACGAAATGCCTTGTCTCTTCTGAGGTGCTGTGAAGTTCAAACACTGCATTAATCTTTCCAGACCCTCCCATATCCCCTGCTCTGCTCTTGGAGAAGAGCAAGAGGGAAGAGTAATAGCCTGATTTCCTAAACTTAAGCAATCATGCTGTATCTTTCTTCTCTCTCTTCCCAATAAATTTTCAATCCAGAGGCTAATTTCACTTAAAATTTGCGGAAGCAGAACTCTTGAAGATATTAAACCCGTGTGAATTTCATGACAAATGGATAACTAGAAAAGACAGACACATATATTGCCACCATCAAGGGAAACAGTACCGCATGTTTTTTAACCTTTTTCAACATCATATAATTTACCCAGGAGAGCACCACAATCAGCAGTACCTCGTCTCCAATGTGTTCGTATCTCATGGCAGACTGACACTCTGGTCCACATAACCGAGGGTTACAACAGGAGCTCAGCTGTTATGAGCAACAGGAGAATTCACAGTGGAGATCACTGCTGACTGTTCCTTAACTATGGTAAAATCTTCAGTGAGTTTATGCCATTTCTCATACACCAGAGAATATGTGTTCAAGATGTGCTTATGCTGGCAGCACTCATTGTTGTGGAGTCTCTAGCATCTAATAAAGTGGCAATGCAGACTGAAGCTCATTTTCCACAGAGTATTCATAACCTCTCTCTCACATGCTGACACTCTTTCCCTCCTTTCTTCCAGGTGGAGTATCAGATGTTTAATAAAGCATGAGCTCATCTTGCAATCATAGTATACTTGAGTTAAATTTGTCCTTCAGCTAGGAGAGAAATCCACAAGAAACTTTGCCAATTATGGTTCCTTTCTTAGGAAAGATCATGTTTTCAGGGAGTTGAGCATCAAAAGTACTCAAATCGTTATGTATGAAATAATTTATAACGTCCTAACTTTTATAATGATTGAAATGTTACACTAAGAAATCAGAAAGACCTGTGTACACAGTTCCAGTGATCTCTAGGCAGATACATACACAACATACAACCCCCTCAGGCCCATGAAGCAGTGAATATAGCCAGTCCAAGCTCTTCACAGCACCTGATTTCCTTGCAGCTGCCAGGTAAGGAGATAAAGAGCTCTTTTCACATGATATAGCAAGACTTCTGCAAATTGATTTTTTTTTTAATATTTTAGATAGGGGTATCAATTTTGCTTATTCGGATTCCTGACCTCAAACTCGTTGGTCCTCTCATATTTCTTGTTAGCAATATGATGAGTGGCAGAATGAACCTGTCTTCTTCTGTCATGGTCTTCTGCATGTGGCTGTGTAGGAAAGATTTTTATTTTTTTCAAAAAAATGTAATTCTTATGTTAAATGAGGACCCCAACATTTCTGAGGAGCTGCACTTTTCATCCTAAAAATATAGCCTGCAAAAAAAATCCACCCAGTTTAAAGGACATTTTCTATGATCTCTATTAATCCCTTTGTAAATTGAAGCACATATGACCTGAATTTCTTCTCACTTCAGCAATCTTTTTTTATCAGCATAACACCACTGACAACAACGAAATCACTCAGATAAAATGAGGAGAAAATCAGGTTCACGTGTTCCTATATTGGTTTGACAGAACACATTATTCATCTACTAATAACCTGATTAACAGTTTGAGAATCCTAAGAGTTTTACTATGAATTCAGCTGTGTTGACTATAGAGTCATGCTGCTTAAGAACTGTAGCCTCATTTTTTTCAGTTGCATATTATGAAATTAGTGCACTTTCTATCTAGGTATGATGAACACTTATTCTCTTGCCAAGCTAACTCTAACTTCTGATAGATGTGACAGTTCAAGCAAAACATTCTGAAACTCTGCCAAAACCCTGGATTGCAGAGAATGCAACTTTATGCTTAGAAGAATTCCATTAACTTTTGTCTGGCTTGCTTTTTTTCCCATTTGTCTTCAACAGGCACTAATAGCAAAAATTAGAAAACAAAACAGGGAAGACTGTTCTCTGAATATGCTTGACCTGATTTAGAGCTAGAAAGCACTTAAAACCTTCCAAAAATCCTAAGATTTCCCCAGAAGTATATGCTTTTATGAAGAAAAGCTAGATACAGATAATTCTAAATTGGATTTTTGCCTAATTTCAACTGCCATTAGAAAAGCATATAACCTTGCAAAACAACTAAGAGCAAAAGAGAGATTTCAACAATTAGGTGAAGAACTTTAAACATCCTGAAGCAATCTGCAATTACTTATCTATTACAAGTCATATCTGTCCATCATAAGAGGAAAATACTTGCCAAATATGACTTTTGTTGTCACTTTTAGAACATACACAGGTAAATTGACAGGGTAGTGACCTATACTAAGCTTCATTTTTTCATTTCTTTCTAGAAGACTGAAATCAAGAGGATAGTGAAGATTCACTATGTGAAGTTAGTGGCTGTGGGACAACTAGTTTGGATTGAGATTTTAAAAAAAAAAAAAAAAAAAGATAAATAGACTAACTGAAACTGCAAATTATTTTTTTTAGGTAACTCGTTTCCCAAGGGCATTGTCGTGACACTCCACCACAATACTGTGTAGTAACTTGTAGATTTTCTGCTGCCTCCAAGCTGGAGGACTCAATATTTTAGCACAGGCCACAGAAGTTCACAACTTAAGTCAAGACATTCACAAGCTCAGTCCCTGAAAGAATTTTTAGCAGTTCTTCCATTTGTGTGTGTCAGGAGAAGACATTGATCAGTAAATCCCTGTACAAATCCTAGCCATGCAGTAGCACAGGGGTAGGTTTCACAGTGTGTATCTCCTACACTATTGTAAAAATTAAATGGATTTTAAATCAAAAAGGTTTGTCTTCAATCTTGAGTTGGTAATCCACTACAGAAAGTAAATCCTAGCACTCTATGTCTTTGCTGTGAAAATGCTTGGGATAAATGCATTTCTGAGTAAGAAATGTTTCTCTCCTGGAAGAAATTTAATGGATATATCCTCCACCAAAGTATGTTGTTTTAAGCTACAGCACTGGACAGTCAACTCCTGTACTGGGCATGACAGTACCAAAAGTAGGGGGAAAAAGCAATAAATTCCTACAATGTGTGTAGTCACATGGTATCATATAAACCCACCTTTCCTAGCAACTAATTGTAGTCATCTCACATAAGCAAGGGCTCAAGGACATCCTTTCAGTCTTCTTGGTCTGAGGAGGTCTCAGCCATGATTTCTAAACAGCCCAGAACTGAGAAAATTTTCAGAGAAACATAATGAACCAAGGTGAGCTCTTAGTCTGACCCATGCCTTGACCCACTTATATAATAGGACTTCAGTGGTATCAGGTAGAAGTGGCTTAGACTGCTCTGGACTGCAACGAAGTCCCTCTGCATGGTGGCTCCTGTTACATACTCACCCATGAGAGCAGGAGGGCCAGACCAGGCAAAGAAAGTGTAGACACTCCAGCACAAACCTGGTCAACTTTTTGGCCAGGGCAAGGATCAGCCTGATCACCTCGCATGCCCAAAGAATAGCCACACTGCCACATCATGACAAGGAGCCATCTGGTTCAAACAGCTGTCTGTATAGTAATAACAGTCGCAAATGTAAGAAGTATATCCTCCCATTCTGAACTAGACTCTTCAGGAGCCTATCTCCTTCCATGCACAAAACCCAAGGAAACCATCCTTCAGAGTTTGGTGCCTTATGTTACAGAAAAATCAACATAACTCTCATTTAGCCAACCCGCATTTGTAGATGACATCCTCTTCCTTCTCCCTCCCTAAGAGACCTTCGACCATGATACTCACAATTTGTACCCAGTATTTTCCTTTTTCTTTTGTTTCCTCCTGTTTGCAGATGGTATTCTATGCCCATGTGATGTCTGAAGTTTACACAGCTAGACCTATACAACAATTACATGTATACAAAAGCCCAAGATTAGAAAGGACAGGTTTAGCAGTGTTTGCATGTGAACCATCCAAAACATTCTCTCTACAAAATGAGAATATATGTATGCTGATTGACATAAGCTTGATAGATTTCCACCATTACATCTTATACACTGAAAATGACCAGGCTTTCAGCTATTGAAAGCATTCAGATTGAAACGTTCTAAGGTCTCCTGATCCATTCATAACAGGGTGCATCTTCCTGATGACTGTACAAATGTCACTCAGTGAAAGTTTTTGTTTCCATTGATGCAAGAAAGACATAGAAGCCCCATAGGCAGACCTGGATTGTGCAGGACTTTCTAGGAAGACTGTGGATGAATTATTATATGCTGTGATCTTGAAATCAATAAGTAAATAAGAAATGATTAATCATGCTGGGAAATCACTAGTCTACACTTAATTTCAGGCAAGGCTGCAATCTCAGATAAAACAAAGGACATGTGAAACCCATGTATCATAGTTACTGGCATGGCTTTATGAAGCCCATATAAACCTACACTGGCAAGTTTCTTTCTATATCATTTGACTGTAGCTTATAAACAACTAAGAAAAAACATAAAATTCATCAATAAATCTCTTAATGTGTTTCCAAAGGGTTAATGACTTTCTAGTATCAAGAACATCTGCAAGGCTATCCTGCAAAGGAGAAAAATGAAAAAATATGTGCAAAATAGATTTTAATCATTCAAATTCAACAATTTTCATACAATTTTAAAAAGCAGCTTGACATACCACATATGGACTTTTCCCACTCTTGTTTGACATATGATTAAAATAGACAGATTTTCTAGTGGAATAGCAACACAAGATTTTTATTTGACCAGTCTACTCTGCTTGACACTACAGTCAAGTCTTAACTGGAAAAAGTAGTAATTTCCATATTTTGCTAAGCTGATATTTACTGAGCTCATTTCTGCTAAAAATATTTGGCATGATAAAAGCCCATTTCATCTTGCAACATACTCTGTCATGGAAGCCTTCAAGTTTCGGTTTTGGCTAATAACAAATCTCAGCATATTTTCTTTTGCTGTCCTAGCCTCCCTTTCTTCCCCAAGTGCTCTTATCCCTGGAACGTATTTTCCAGGAAATAGTCTATATGGATAGAAATCAAATCAAGCTTTCAATTCCTGTGTGGCTTTAGAAATCTCTATGGATTTTTGTGGTTCCAAAATGACAAAAAGGAATTCATTCTATTCTGAAATAAAAAGGTTTCAGGGAGATTTTGAAAGGAACAACCACAACAACTGATGTAAAAGTTTTACCCAGTCTCAAAGAATAGAATATCAGCTATGGCTTTTGTGTTTTACAGTCTCCAGATACCTTTAATCTGTTATTATTAAGTTACCTTGTACCCATATTGTACAATTGTACGTATTACTACAATTGTAGTAATTGTAGTTGTGCTGTAATTTACTGTCTTGCCATGCTTAACATTTTAACAAATTGCAAGTGGTCGTCACAACCCAGTGGTTTTAGAATAGTCTTGAACATTCCCTGTAACATCCCGGGCAGTAGCAAACCCCTGAGCAAGATCAGGAATGAATTTAATATCTCCTTTTATCCACTTTTATTCCCCATATGTGCTCTGGGTTTGAAGGTGGAGGAATACTGCACTGGAAAATGCACTTCTGCAGGACTTTAACACATCCCTAGATCTCCTAGCTTACAACAATACCGCTCTAAGTAACTGCCTACAGAAAGATGGACAGAAGCACATTTTACAGTGACTGGCAAAGGCAAGGCTGGTGTATTTTGCAAAAGCTTTTCATTTTTAATGAGCTATTCACTTTCTGTACTCATTTTATTTAATAGCTTAGCCTCCTAACTCTCTCTTCTCTCTGGTAGTGAATTACTTTCCAGAAATAATAGGGAATTTTAAGCATCATCGTGTTGCTGATATTGTCACTTGAAAATGTGGGTCGCCATCACCTCATCACCCCATCCTGGTTTGCTCATTAGTGGCACTCTGTATGGAAAACCTCTAAAGATCATTACCACTGTAGTCTAAAGCCAATGTGCCAGCATAATGAAAAACAATTCAGCAGTTCCCTATGCTCTGTTAGTTGTGTTTGTCATAAACGAGTTGTGGAGATTTGGAGTGAATGATCCATATCATATTGAACCGTCCTTTTTATCGCTGACAATTGAAGGTGACTGAAAAGCTGGGTCAGTGTCAGACTGTATCTAATTGGAAACCTTTCCTCATTAACGTTCGATGTTGGCTTGTATTAGTTGATGAAATTAGGACCACAGTGGAATGGATTTTATTACACAGAATGAGCTGGTTGAGCTCTCTTCCATTTCAATGTTTTTTTAACCCCACCCCTGGCTGCTGAGAAAGGAATCCAGAAGCAAGGGAGTTGTGAGTGATGCAGGATTAAGAGGAAATTGAGTAAAAATGTCAGTGCTGCTCAGGAAATTGAAGCCATGTGCATATTTATGCCACATTTACTTCAGCAAATCTTTCGTGAAAATACTTCTTATAGATCATCTGGGGTTATTTTGTGGGTTTGAACAAGAAGTAGGAGAGAAATGTTTCCCAGGTAAAAGGGAAATGGCAATTTTTTTTTTTTTTTTTGGGGGGGGAGTGCTTGTTTTCTGAAAAGCAGAAATAAGGAAATATTTTTTCATTGTTTAGATAGTCAGTTTTGCAATAAGAGAAAAGTAGCACGCTCTTCAAAAGTACCCCCAACCCTGAATAACCCATTTTCTTATTTATCAGCTGCTACAAAAAGCTGTTAATTGAAGGAAACAAAGACAAATCCATAACATTAAAAATGTTAAATATAACTGCATAAGCCTACAGAAAATATGCAGGAGTCATGCTATAGTTAGATAACACACAAAGTACTGAATTTTTTACAGACATCTTGTGATTTTAAAAAAACAATAATATTTACAATTTCATCTTTAGAGCAAATTATTGGAGCTAAATTGATCATAGGACAGTCTGATATAGGATCATGATGCCTATAGACTGTCAGATTGAGGTAAATTCTGTTGTTACAGAAGAATAGGGTGGCAAGGGATGTTTAGCATGTAGTGAGTGTCTTGCTATCACAAAAACTCTGTTAAATGATCTTGTCCTCAAACTCACAACTTGTCTTTAATATAGTCTTTTTTTTTTGTTGTTTCAGCAACAATTCATTAAAATTGAATACATAAGAGATATCCTGCTCTCAGCTCCTTATTGCATATCTTTAAAGCCCATAAGTCACTGCTGATTATGGACAGAACCTCAGAACATACTGGAACTGAGATTTTTAAGATCAGATCTAAAAAGAGCAGAGGTTTTCTTTCCAAGCCACTTGTATGAATCTCTCAGAGCTTTTTGACTTCCATCAAACTCATGATTCGTGACTTTTTGCCTCAGAAATATTTTCAAAAATCAAAAACATTTAAGTGGACCCAAAATTTCACTTACTTCTGTAGCTCAACGGCATGCTGAAACCACCATGCAAGTCTGTGATCTCAGAAATTTTGCTTCTGAACAAACAGTTCCACAAGTTGCCTTCAACTCTCAAAAATTGCTCAGTCTGATTCAGACAGGAGTCTGAGCTGTTTTGTCAATGTCTCCTCTTTTTGCGTTTAGTCAGAGATTGACCCATCCTCACTAGGTTTTGTAGCTATGCTAATTTGTAATCATAAGCACCATATTGTAATCATAAATGCCATATTATAAGAAGATACAGCAAACTGACATTGTAAATTGAGAGAAAATTAAGTCAATAATAGACCAATATCAAATGTTCTTTTAATAATACCTCAGCAACAGATTATTTTGGTATTTTGTTGAAATGTTTATCTTGGTCACATTTTCCTTACATTTATTTTTTAAAAATGAAGCTAATAAGTTTTGATACATCTTTTAGTACAGTTATGTTTACATGTTATAAATGTATGGTTTGGGATTTTAGAATGAAACAAAACTTTTATTGGTGTTATTGGAGAAAACATAATAGGCATTTTTCATCTGTCACAGCTAAGAAGAAAATCCAGAAACTTGCCCAGTATTATGAGAAACTCACATTATAAACCAAAAAAATTATCTTGTATATTGGAACAACAGTCTCATAGGTTATGCCTAGCTACCAGTAGACAGAATCATTTCCACTTGTCTTCAATCAAATACATTTTGATTTATGTAATACAATCACTTTCAACTCTCTTTTCCTTCTCCCGCCTCATGAGAGTAGACTTGATACTAGTTGCTCCTTTGTTTCTAATTCTGGTGCTACTGGGCTTGAATGACTTGTTAGATTCATATTTTGATGTCCTAAAATTTTCCTCTGATGTTATAAGCAAGTTTTGTCCCAGCTTTTTTGGATCAACATAAGAAGACAGCATAAATAATCATACAACTTTATCCCCCCCCCCAGCCAACATCTGGAGTGTGATGAGTATCTTGCAATATCAAGATAGTGCTTGAAAATTAACCTTGTTACAAAGAAATTTTTTAAAATCTCTCAACTTCCACAAGACATTTAAAACAACTGTGGTGACATTTAGATTCTGATAGAAACAGGGGAAAAAGGAAGCAAGAAAAAATAAAATAAAAATAAGAACAAATGTAACACAAATGTGTGTTGGAAAGACCTGAGATTTCCACAGGTAGGTGAAAATAAACAACTGGCACAAAAGTAGGAAAGAGAATTCTATGCTTACAAAATAGGGTGATGTCCAAAGCAGAAACACTGGCTTTACTAAGAACACCAATGTTTAATTAAGTTATTTAAAAGCATTACTTTGGAAAAAACAGGTACAGACACATCTGTTTTGATTCTTTCTGCCTTTCAAATGATTCCAACATTCATTTGAATACAACTGTATCTGATGTTTACACACAGGGGGTCAACATGCTTGGCTTTTTCAAATCCATTAATAACCTCTCCTCGTTTTACCTCCACTGTATTTATGAACTCTAATTACTAAGAAAACATCAGACAGAAACCCAATGACACCCAAACATGGGCAGTTACTGGTTAAACTCACATGGCTTTCTTCCCAAATTGTCTTACAATGACCTTCCTTCTGAGGTTTCAAGCGCTGTTTAAGAAGAGCTGCAGACATTTTGTTGGCACCAGACTTGAAATTCATAATGGGCACATTATTTGGCCACATTATAAAATAGCATCATCCATCTAACAAATGAAAAAAATTTAATGAGTGCACTCTTAATTATAATAATTTGGAAGAGAAAGACATCAGCTGAAACTGAAGTGAGAAGGTCATTCAATGAGATTTGTGACTTTGGAATCCCTTTTCAAGTTAATGTAGGTAATTGGACTTGATGATCTTAAAGGCCTTTTGCAACCTAAATAATTCTATGATTCTATGATTCCAATTCCCATCTACAGTTCCTGTTTTGTTGGCAGCTCATGACATATTTTCTTTCTTCTGACATGTAGGCAAAAGCAAGAACATGACTACTTGATGCTTTGGTTGTGATTAGATTTTTTTATGGGCACAACAGTTTCTAATATTTTAAACTTAGAAGTAAAGAATCTCTTGGTCACTAAAGGTCAGGGAAAAGGAGACACACACATCAAAGCCCTACCAATGGATGTTTGCACTCAACCAAAATGGAAGACAGAAAGGAAATGGAGAAAAAACAGAAGCTGAAATAACTCTTTCCAATCTCAAAATACCTGTGAGACAAAAAAACACTTCACATGCAGTTCTACCAAGCTGTTACATTCACAACTCTCTCTGTTGCATAGATTCCAGTAAAGTTCACAATAAATCATAGAATCATAGAATCGTCAAGGTTGGAAAAGACCCTTAAGATCATCAAGTCCAACCGTTAACCTAACACTGCCACGTCCATCTATACCATGTCCTCAAGCACCACATCTATCCGTTCTTTAAATACCTCCAGAGATGGAGACTCAACCACTTCCCTCGGCAGCCTCTTCCAGTGCCTGACTACCCTTTCGGTGAAGAAGTTTTTCCTAATATCTAACCTAAACCTCCCCTGGTGCAGCTTGAGGCTGTTTCCTCTCGTCCTATCACTCGTTACTAGGGAGAAGAGACCGACTCCCACCTCACTACAACCTCCTTGCAGGTAGTTGTAGAGAGCAATAAGGTCTCCCCTCAGCCTCCTCTTCTGCAGGCTAAACAACCCCAGCTCCCTCAGCCGCTCCTCATAAGACTTGTGCTCCAGACCCTTCACCAACTTCATTGCCCTTCTTTGGACATGCTCCAGCACCTCAATATGTTTCTTGTAATGAGGGGCCCAAAACTGAACACAGTACTCGAGCTGCAGCCTCCTCAGTGCCGAGTACAGGGGCACTATCACCTCCCTGGTCCTGCTGGCCGCACTATTCTTGATACAAGCCAGGATGCCATTGGCCCTCTTGACCACCTGAGCACACTGCTAGCTCATGTTCAGGCAGCTGTCAACCAACACCCCCAGGTCCTTTTCTGCCTGGCAGCTCTCCGGCCACTTCTCCCCAAGCCTGTCGTTGCATGGGGTTGTTGTGACCCAAGTGCAGGACCCAGCACTTAGCCTTGTTCAACCTCATACAGTTGGCCCCAGCCCAACAATCCAGCCTGTCCAGGTCCTTCTGCAGGGCCCTTCTACCCTCCAGCAGATTGACACTTCCACCCAACTTGGTGTCATCTGCAAACTTACTGAGGGTGCGTTCAATGCCCTCATCCAGATCATTAATGAAGATATTGAACAGTACCAGCCCCAACACTGAGCCCTGGGGAACACAACTCGTGATCGGCCGCCAACTGGATTTGACTCCATTCACCACCACTTTTTGGGCTCGGCCGTCCAGCCAGTTTTTAACCCAGCGTAGAGTGCACTTATCCAAGCCGTGAGCAGCCAGCTTCTCCAGGACAATGCTGTGGGAGACAGTATCAAAGGCCTTACTAAAGTCCAAGTAGACAACATCCACAGCCTTCCCCTCATCCACTAAGCGGGTCACCTTGTCACAGAAGGAGACCAGGTTAGTGAAACAGGATCTCCCTTTCATAAACGCATGCTGGCTGGGCCCGATCCCTCGGTTGTCCCACACTTGCTGCATAATGGCACTGAAGATGATCTGCTCCATGACCTTTCCCGGCACCCAGGTCAGGCTGACAGGCCTGTAGTTCCCCAGATCCTCCTTCCGACCCTTTCTGTAAAGGGGCATCACGTTTGCTAACTTCCAGTCATCTGGGACCTCCCCGGTTGACCAGGACTGCTGATAAATGATGGAGAGTGGCTTGGCCAGCTCCTCTGCCAGCTCCCTCAGTATCCTCGGGTGGATCCCATCTGCCCCCATGGACTTGTGAGCACCCAGGTGGAGGAGCAGGTCAGTGACAGCCACCTCTTCAACAACTGGGGCTTCATTCTACATCCTATCTCCATCTCCCAGCTCAGAGACCTGAAAGCCCCAAGGATGACCAGTCTGACTATTAAAGACTGAGGCAAAGAAGGCATGAAGTACCTCTGCCTTCTCCTCATCCTTCGTGGAAATGTTTCCCTCTTCCCTCCCTTTGTTGGCAAAGGATGGAGATTCACCCTGGCCCTCCTTTTGTCGCTGATATATTTGTAAAAACATTTTTTGTTATCTTTAATGGCGGTGGCCAGTTGAAGTTCCAGCTGCGCCTTCGCCTTTCTGATGAAATGTGTATTCAACCACTATATTGCTGTTTTCAGCACAGGGTACACCATTCATGAGCTTTTGTTCATTTCTCCCTGGAGGTACTTTCTTCCTTTTCTCAGAAAGAAGTTTGGTGCCTTCTTTCTGAAAACCAGCTCTTGCCCAGGAACCCCTAGTGCCCAAGCTGCTGTGCTTTTCCTCCCCTCTGCAAGAGCCTGTAAGTGGCAAGGCAGGAAACAGTAAAAATACATGTAATGGATATAACACATCTGTGCCTCGCATGTAGATGTCATAGTTAAAAGACGTAACTGCCAGGGTGGTGGGACACTAACCACCTTCTTGATCCATTGTTACTTGCACTTCAGGCATATCCAATAGGCTAGACTTTAGGAAAATGGAAGCAAATGCATCTGTTAACAGAAACTTCTTTATATCAAAGCTATTGCTATTCCCTTTTAATACATAACTTTGAATAAAGTCTAAGCATAAATCCCATTTTATCCAGGGAGTCTGACCAGCTGTTTGCAGTATGAGAAACAAGATAAATGAATATTGTCTTTCAGCAAAGACAACCTTGCAAGAAAATAGTCCATTATTATGAGTACATACATGTGACCCTAAAACCAAGCTGTCTATAGGAAAAAGCAGTCCTTAGACACCCAGGAACACCAAAGACCAGGCTGCCCAAAAGGTGAATGGCAGACAATGGATGTGAGATCAAAACATAACGATAATATGATTGTGACTGGGAAACTATTTGCTCAACACAATTAAGTCACCATTTAAACACTAGAGAAAGCACTCTGAGTTTTAACTTCAAGGGAACATTGTTAACAATATTAGTAACATGCTACCAATAGCTTACCATTTTACCTAGTTTTTTATGTAAGCCAGTTACCTGGAGCATCATACTGACAAATCTGACGTGGTCTGATGTGGTTACAGTGTCTGATGGTTAACTGCAGAAAAATAGTGTAATAATAATGTTATTAATAATAATAATATAATAATAATATGTAATAATAATGTTGCCATTTCTTTTTTTTTTACTGTAATGTTTATTGGACAAACTTATGCTGTTGTGATGATATTGCAATGGAGTATGGTTTTCTGGTATTTTACTCAGAAATACATATTATGCTCTGATCTAATTGTCTTAATTTTGCAGGAAAGAGGACTCTATCTATATGGCCCTTCTGTGGCACATAAAGATGCAGCTGCTATAAATCAAAGAAATAGTGACATTATTGAAGGGAGAGACAACTGCATGTAGCATTTTTCCTGACCTCTTTGCAAGAAAGTCAAGTCTAGAGTTTAATGAAATGAAATCTCTTTTGAGGAAATCCAAATGAGGCTGCCTCTGGAGCACTGTTCTGTGGAAATGACTTCAGCTGGCCTCTGAGAAGATTTACACCCAGGTCTCCAGTGTCAGAAGCTAAGGCAGGCTGCATTCACTACCTGGAGACCTTCTTATCACTTCTTATCCTAAAGCCAGAAGCTGCCTCTGAAATTGCTTGAAGTAAAAATGTTTTAGAGACAGAAAAAGATACAAACAAATTAAATAACAGTCCAAGATCACTATGACTTTCCTATCAATAAAAATGTTAGCTGACCTAAGAATTTCCTGACCATAACAAGGAAAGAGATTGAAGTTGTTATTCACTCAAAAAAGAGCAAAGGATGCAGTAAATTATTTTCTGCTTGTAAATACTAATGATTACTGTTTGTATTACAACAGTTCTTATAGTAGACAAAATCTTTGCTCAGAAAAATGTCTTTCCTGTAGTAAATTGAGATAGCAATTGAAATTTATTTTTCCAATATAGTTTTCCTTATGAATTCGGGCATTCTTCTTCAAACTACTAACTCCATTGATAAGAAAACAAATTTTGTTACATAATTTGGTTATTGCTTAACATCATTCAGTACAAAAATTATACTCAAGTAATTTTCTTAATTATTCAACCAACTGAATTATTAAAATTGGGGTTCAAACTATTAAAATTGTGGTTAAAAGGAGTTTTGTATAATTAAACCACTACCCTTTCACCAAGATAAAGCAACAGGTTCTTTATTCAGATCTTAGAAAATTGTAATATTATGCCTAAATTAAATGTTTTGATGTATATCCCAATCTACTTAATATTAAAGAACTGTAACATCACACAGATGGGTACGCGTTTATTTGGTTAGCCAGTCTTTAAAATCACACATTTTAACAGTTTAATTGAAGCCGAAGAAAATATTAATATTTAGGGTATTCAGACTTCTGAACACAGTGATTTAAAAGGAAACTACCAAACCTCCTGATCTCCATTAGGCGGAATCACCTATTCTTTTGCGGTACTGTAAATGGTCTGAATTCCTCACCAGAGAATACAGGCAGAAAGGTCAACAATTATGCAAAATAAATAATGGGTTTAGAACAATCACCATATGCAGCTGCTGCAAAGTAAGCAGACTATCTAAGTCTGCTTGCCAGGTGCAGGGCTCTTTTCCCTATGGGGATGACCAGGACCTTTCAGAAAACGATGCAGTAAACAATATTGCTAGATACCCAGAGAAAATACGTACCAATATGTTTGGAAACCTAAGGGCCCTATATGCAGATAAATGAAAGACAGTTATTTATTTTGGCAGATCAATTTTATTAACAAATAACTTATTTTTATAAAATACATTTGTATCAATACTACAAAAAATATAATCTAAAAAGAATTACCTGAAAATTTTCAGCGTTTCTTTTTGTTGGATGAATCACTTACATTCTGCCCTCATTTACCTCCACTATTCATACACTCCAGTTTCTTGTCACTGTTTGCAAGCAGTTAGTTTTGTAGTTACAAGTACATGTATTGAGAGAATTAAACTCAAATTGCCATCATATTAGAAATGCTATTACCCTCCTTGAAAGGACAAAACCAGTATTTTGTGACTTTTGTGTTCAATTTCTTTGTAGTTTGAATGATCACTTTCACAGAGAGCTCTTCATACTGCATCTGCTGCTTTTAAAATTTGCCAGGAAGCTTTTGAATAACAATACATCCAAAGGAAGAGTGGTTCAATGAGGAATTCATGTAAGCAGAAGGTTTTACTAAGGTTATTGGTTAAACGCTCTGTCCTGTAATCTCTGTACAACAACAGAGTCAATCTGGACTTACTCTCCATCCTAACAAACAACCCTTTGAATAGTCCTTCCCTCCTTTACTTGATTTTTTTACTTTTCTGTGCTCAGAAAAACGAGGAACCATGGGCAGAGCCTGACATATGGTACGTGGAGCTCTGCCAGTGCTTCTCTTTTCTAATTTGAAATATCCTTCCTGCTGTTGAAATCTTTGGTCAGCCTTAACAGTCCTCAGCAATCCTTAAGAATCAGTTATACTGCATTAGGAAATGAGTCCTTAAGTACAGTTAAAAGCAGTGTAGAAACTCACCAGCTACATTATTGTTTGTATTTACTTATTGATATGAAGAACCTAAAGGCAGGAACTACAAAAGAACAAAGCATCCCAAGGCCCTTCTTGAACCAGGAATACAACTTGAACTGTCTATATAGTTCAAAACGCACAGAAATACAACAGCAGGTTTGAAAGGGGTGCTTTTCTCTTTCTGCAACTGCCAAGCATTATTAGAAATGGGAGGTGAAGTTAGAGCAGAGGGGGGAATGATTATAAAATGTTTTCCTGATGTTTCATGGCCTCTGCTCTCACTGACTGCAGGGTGAGCAGTGAATGAAAGACCTGCAGAAAGCCAAACCCATGTATCCAGTGTGCCTGAAAATTCAAGTTTGTTTGGAATTATAAGACTGAGCCGTATCAAAGATGAAATACTGGAGAATCCAGACACAGAAAAGCCCTGGAGAATCATCCTATTATGATCCTAAAAATTAAATTAAAGAAAAAAAAAAAGAGAGGGTGAAGCAGTATAAGCTTAGACATAGGCCTAGGGTCTGTATTGGATCACCATCTAGATGCAAAGAGAAGTAAAAACTGCCTCTAAGCAGAAAGTTACCTAAAATTGTGAATACAACATTTAGTCACTGAGAAGTCAATGTTCTTACTTGGTTTGGTTGCAAGCAAAAGCAAGTTTCTGGTATTGCTTGAGCCTGCAGTGTAGGCACTGGCAACACACCAGCATGATAATATACCATCAGTCAATCTGTCCTAGAAGCCTAGGATAGTGAGACCAGTATGGCAGGGAATCACTGGGGTGGATTTAGAGGTACTGAAGGAGTGTAACGAGGACCTCTCATGGTTTCTTTCACTGTTAAGTATGTCTGTATTAATTTGTAGCTGTTGTTCATGGGCCAAACTCACTGTCACAGTCACTGAAAGCAGTGGTCTGTAGCATTTCCATGAACCAGGAGGAACAGGCACAGCATTTTCCTGAGGTGAAAGACTAATCAAGGGTAATCCTGGCTTCTCCCCCTTTAGAGTCAAAGAACAATAAAACAAGCCTTAGAAATATAAGGGGGGGGGGGGAGGGGGGGGGGGAAGCTCACAGATGATATTTTGGCTGTGTGACTTTCCCCTGACTTCAGGATGATAAGAACAAGCTTAAATTCAGCCAGGTCTATTTTTCCCTTAGCCAGAAAATAAAGGTCTCAGAGCTAAAATGTCACAATGCTTCTTATTTTCAATTTTCAGGTTGTAGTCAAAAGCTGAGGCTGACATTTTATCTTGAACTCTCATAGTTGCAAGAAAACAAAGGAAAAGCACAAAGCTGTGAGGAATTAAGGACAAAGTATTCCTCAGATTTGCCTCCACAGTTCCTGGATTTTGGTTGCTCATGACTGTTATTGGGCCTTGTGCCACTCAAGCCTTTGGAGTATGCGTTGCCCATCCTGGCTGCAGCCAGCCTCTTCTGCAGTGATGTCCGGGTAAGGAGCACTGTGGGTTCCTGGCCTTTGACCACATGCACAGATGCTTCTAGCTGCTGTGTCAGCTTCTTCTACCACCAAAGTTAAATTTTCTTCCCATCAGAAAGCACTAACATTCCCTTCTAAATGTCCTCAGATTATATACTGGGTGTTTCCTTAAATTAAATTAAATGCACCTTAGACATTGTGTTTATAATCATTTTCCCCATCAGTTTTAGAGTATTGCACACAGTGAACATCCTAATTACACGCTAATTTGTCTCCCTGAAATAAACAAATACATGTTAAGATTTCTTAAAGGTCTTGATCAGTATAGGTATTACTTGCCTTTTTCATCCTCAGTACGTTGAATCTTGTTCCAGTCTTTTACAGTTCTGTCATTTTCTGATAGCAGGAATGAAGGAGACAGTTAACTGGTGAATTCAGGTGTCCGGAGCAAGCACAGTGGTAAGTAGCACACTCATGCTGATAATCCAGGAAGTAAGCACAAGCAATTTGGAAAGGGTCAAAGGCATTATTCCTTAATGTTAACAGCCTTCACTCTGAGACCAAGATGAGACATTGTGACAACTATTCCGACTGCTGACTTACATGTTTTTGGGGTAAGGATTTTAAACAAGCCGAGAGATTGCAATAGTACAGATTTATTATTACTTTTACATTTATGTAAATTATTTACACTTATGTCTCCTTTGTTATTTATGCCACTGTAATAGACACAAAAAAATCTTTGTATGCTTGTAGCTGGTTAGGCTCTTCATGTACTAGCTTTGACTCCTCATTCTTTTGTACAAGATGTCCTTCTGTCCATTAGACACTATTTAGGCGCAATTGCTGTTATAGGTTGAATACAAAACCAGGCCCTTATGTTGACAGTAAATGTTTCCTGTAAATCATTTCTAATATCACTTTCCATTTTTTGACAAGTTTCTCACTTAAAATACAAAGATTTTGGCTTAGATAGCATGAGAAAGAGGGAAGAAAAAGAAAAGAGAAGCTATTAAAGTTCTGATAAATCAAGATACAAGTGGACATAAGAGGATAAACAGATACATTGTGCCAGAATATTTGCTCATCATTAAGCATAGGCTCTTCACAAGGACGACTGAGTAGCAGTTACCCATACTGCATCTTCCCAACCATTTTCCCCCGTTTCCTTATTGCGTCAGTGGAACACACAACATGCAATATTTCCATTACTCTTCCTCTTTCTTTTCTTTGTTTTTTCTTTTTCCTAAGACAGGTTTCCACATCAGGAAAACATGTAAATCTGACTATGTAACTGTAGAGCAACACTCAACACAGAAATGAATATAGTAAAAGTGATGCATACCACAAGGCAGTCTTCTACCACTTGTTTGCTCTTGTGCTGTTACGGAAAAAAAGGAGAATAAAAAGAAGAAATGGAAAAGTGTTGTCAAGGTCACCAACATTTCTCTGGTGCAGGAATTCCCCAGGTGAAATTATTTTAATTTACAAATTTGTGGAGATAAAAAAAGCCCTGCTGTGAAAACCACAATATTCACTGTAGCGTGTGGTGCTGATGAGCTCCACCAGATGATAAAGCAAATTGAAATCTCACATTTCTAAGACCTTTCATTAGTGGTGGGAGAAAATCATGTGAAGAGTTATAATGTAGTTAATGGTATTGCAGGGCTGATCTCACTAATTTTACAATTCTGTTATGTGCATAGGTTATCATACTAATTAGTTTCATCTGGAATATTAGACATCTTAATAGAGTGCTTTCATGTTTCCTTTTACTTCAGTTCTAAAGCTTGTAGTTTGATGGTTTCAGACTGCAATAAAACTCAAATCTCACAAAACAGATCAAAACTGGATAATTGGATTTTAAACAAACCACTCTGCTGTAGGCATGCCACCAAAGGGAAAATAGCACAAGAGAACTATCCAGTAGTTCCAAATCCAAGTAAATGGGAGGTACATCTCAAGAGTCAGAAGAAAATCTAGCATGTGCCAGATACTCCTTTCCATTTGTTTTTTCTCAGATTCATCCCGCAGGGTGCTGTGATAACCGATATCTCTAGACATACAACCAGAGTTAAACTACAGAGTTAAGTTTTACCAAGTCATGCCACCAGCAGTGAGTGGCTCTGATGACAGAAGTCAAGCACTAGGTGTATTTCTTCTCCTTGGTATGAAGACATGCATGTAGCAACTGCTCAACAATGAAAACGTGTAACACCTCCACATGTGAAAAACAGATTCCTGAAAAAAAGCCCACTACCAATCAAAAAAAAGACCCCTTTCATATTTTTTGATGACTTTGCTTCTTTTTGTTGTTGTTCCCACGAAGATTCTAGCAGATATACCTGGCAGCAAGTACTTTAAAGAAATCTCACCACTTTAAGAAAATACTGCAAAGATCATTCTAAAATTCAGAGAGCTTTTACGGTTTAAACTTAAATCAAAAATTATGAAACAGAATCTTATGATAAGCTTGAGTTCAGTTAGAAGAAAGCTGTCTTAAATATTTACATTGACCCATTTGTGGATCATCTGGTTCCAAATTAGCTATGAAAGCAACAAATGACAGCTCCAGAGAGAAGTTATTCTCATTTTCTAAACACCCTGTCACCACTTGGGAACTCCATCTTTCTTCAGCTTTTTAATTGCTCTTAGTCCAAGGCTTAAAAACTCAAAACCAGAAAGGCAACAGTAAATGACAAATACATCCAAAGTGATGTTGCAGACTTTACTGACGGGAAGAATAGTTTAAAAAAAAAAATACTCTCTACACAGGTAGACAAGATATGTGGTAGTTTTTGATAAAGTCTTTCATTTGATAGAGGATTATCTTTAGTTTTGATGGCTCCATGTTTCATGGACTCTGAAGAGTTTAGAAATGCCTCAGCCTTACTTGCTAATCTGTATACTTTACTGAAAAAGAAGTATGAAAATAATTTTGATTTATTGGGCAATCAAAAATACAATAGAAGTAGTGTTCATAGCAAATAGTTTCTAGTGCAGCAGAAGTTTGGAGGGCACTGGAAAATTTTCCTCTATTTCTATTACTTTACTAAGGCTGTTATGAGATATGTTTGAGGACAAAGGATCCCCAAGCTGCTATAACATGAATTATTTTTGTTAATGCAGATACTTTCTCCTAATTATTTTTTCAGGACAGGAAATGGTGATTCTTCAAATCTGTTTCTTTTTTTATTTTCTTCAGAAAAGGTGGTGACATTAGGATCAATTTAGGAAAAATTATAAGCATTTTTTTTTTATCTTGAGAGTATTAAAATCTCTGGAAAGGACAGAAAACAGCCAGCCCTTTGAAAACAAAATTTTCCAGTTAGACCTATGGTATTCTTCATTTGTATGACTTTATACACAGAGAAAAGAATCAAAAATGTGTTTTGTTTGATTTGTCAATGAAGGTTCATAACTGAGCACACTCATGCTGCTTTTGGACCTCTGATGTGGTCAGTAAGACACTATTTCAGTTGACTCATAGGAATCATTACATTAAAGGAAAGGCCTGCTGTTGTGTTGCGTGTTAAATGGATATAGCTGTTCTCATCGTCACTGGAAGGTCTCCATAAAAAATGTGCCTGAAGGACACAAAGATATTTAGCTATGTTACTATAAGAAGATGATTTGAGCTTCTTCCAGACTTGGGAGACCATAAACTTAGTATTCTTTTCAGAGTAAGGTATCTGGTCATGTTTATGCTGCAGGTTGAGATATTATTCCTAAAAACAATGATCTAAAAAGGTGGTTGTTGGAAGTTAATAGTTTTATTCTGGACATACTGTATGCCACGTAAAGGACTGGTATTTGTTAGCCAGGTTGTGCAAATAAAACTGTGGGCTTTATTCTCTAGAAACGGTGTGGAAGCAAGTCAATGACAAAGGAACAGGGGAGTTAGAAGTAAAAACAAGTCAGTGGCAGTTCTTTGCTTAAATGACCTCTGGGTTTTCAGCTATCTATCAATCCCTACTTCAGAAAGTTTTGCACAGTTTCCTGTGAATAAGATAGAGTGAAGAAAAATGTATAGCCCTGACTTTTGGAAGTCCTAGATATTTCTCAGCTCCATTTAGAGCTGAGAACACAAAGTTCAGACTTAAAAAGAAAAAAAAAAAAAAAGAGCTTTGGTAAGTTAATAAAACTTTCCTTGTTGAGGTTTGTGAAAGTTGGAATATGGGAGGCTGAGGATCCAAATATTTTTATACAGAGTGGGAAAATGGAAAATATTTATAAAAGCTGGATAGCTAACTTTCTTTCTCAATCCTGTGGAAGAAGATCCTGTTTGGGTGGTAGGTAAGATATGCTCTATATTGTCACACTAGTTAAACATGATCAAGCACAGGAAGATATCTGTCTTTGCAACTGAAGAGAAGAGAATTGAAAAGTTAGTGTGCTTTCCGTTCAAAAGGCCTAACCTCAAAAGGTACTCAATGTCCTTCACCATCAAGGGACTGGCTTAGCACATTGCTGAACCAGCCACTAATTGCTTTGTTAGGTTATTTAATTAACCCTGAACAAACTCTCTTAGGGGATGCAGCAAGGGATATTTAACCAATCTCCCTCCACTTGAAAACCTTGACTGGTGAAAACTGAGAAGGGAGAAAAAGTGGCCCCACATGAAATTACACTGATGACATTTCGCAGAGTGAGACACACTCAACGTAGTATTTAATTAGCAGAAATGTCATTTTACCCACCTATTTTTAGATGAATATACAAAACTTGGGAGTAAAACCTGTTTTTCTTGGGATCCACTTTGGAAAGTGACATTGCTTTCCTGTCCCTTATTAGCCCATCTATTTCTTACATAAGTTGCTGCCAGCAAGAGGGGTAACAGCTGAAGGAGAAATGATGCTGCAAATGTTAGCAGGATACGCGTCCATTTGTTTCAAGTGACTTCTCAGGACAGCAACAGCTGGCATTGTAACTGGCAGAAATCCACTCAACAGTCTCTGAAAATGTGATGCAGAGTGAAGTGGTATGACAATTAAAGTGATTCCAGTTCTGACACATAGTAAAGAAAAATAAAGCCCAAATGAAATCTATCACACATAAGGTATTTTCAGGATATGTTAAACAACTGCTTTAATGGCAAACATCAGCAAAGACAGCATATACTTAAGCACAGTTCAGTACTGAGTCTTAACAGAAATTCTCTCAATAAAGCTGTTTTAGATCAAGACTTGGAGAAAAGGAAACAAAAATCCAAGCTAAGAAATGCGGTAGTATAATTTACCTCATCTGAGCAACCTCATATTTTGTTGAGGAAAAAGAAAGTTTTCAAAGATTTTCAGTCTAACCTTTGGTGTTTTTGGCAAGGACTTTGGAAACTGTTTCTTAATTTAAGAACTAATAAAATAAATATGATATCATACTAGCTATGAAAGTTACTGTAGGATATTTTATTGGACACGGCTGGTCCAGCTAGGGTGAAGAGTTACCAAACACTGACATCCATGCAGGAATGAAGCCCTATGTAATCTGAAAGTTTGCACAGCTGCATCTTTTTGATAGTTCATGACATATCTGCTAAATTGTAATATCCAGCATACAGATCTTATTTGAACATTTTGATTAAGCTATTAAGTATACCCACAAATGGCCAAGGCAACCATTTAGTGTGCACTTTGAAATCTGAAGTCCAACACACTTCTACTGCTTCCTTCTGTGGGTTCTCTTTTCTTTCATGTTTTACGACAGAAGCCAAAAAATGACAGTATCCCACAGACATGGCATGTAGTCACTGTCATGTGATTTTGAAAGGGATGTTTTCATAACTGTGTTTTTTAAAGACTTTTCTAGCACGGTGAACAATATCCTCAATGTCTGTTAGCCTGAAAACACTAGGAAATTTAGGGGTAAAATTCACATTATTAAAAAAAGCCTTCAACTGATTGTAGAGCTATGAAAAGACTGGCAAGAAGTATTTCCACAGGTGAGTCAGCCCAACCAATGGCATAGAAATAAAGTAAGTAATTTGGTCAATACTGAAATAACAGGTCAAGAGCCCTGACCCTATCATCATTTTCTGTTTAAATGGATGACAGCCCGAGTACCTCCGTTGACCTCAGTTCTTATGAAATCTCTCAGATGAATCTGTTACTATTAAAACATAACCACTTCTTTAGGGTTTCAGTGGTGAAAATTACTATCTTAATTGTCTTCCAAAAATCTGTTGGAAACCAATTTTGATAACTAGATGGAATCCAACAGAGTGACCATACCATCCATTGAGAAATATATTTATCCTTGCCTGAAAATCCTCTCACTATTGGACTCAGCTGTTGCTGCTGTCAACAAGCATGGAAGCAGTTGAATTGTGCCTATGCCAATCAGTAGATGGCCAGGCATTGTGATGAATGCCATTCCCTTGTGCATGAAAAAAGGTAGAAAAAACAAATATGCTATTGGAGTTTTTCTGATGCCCAGCCACAGCTACAGGCTCAAGTAGGCCACCATGACAAGTGTTTGTGAGGAAATCAGATATGCCAATTCAGCATCAAACCCTATCTGTATTTTTCCAAAGAGCACAAATTAAAGCAGCCTAAAGGTTACCTTGAATTCTGCTGGCAGACAAGCTGTGGACACAAAGGCCTTTAGGGCCTTTTTATGCTCCCTTTCCCAGTATACAGTTGTGCTTTCCAGCCAAACCCTAGTATCCAACTTATTAAATGTGGAAATGGTGGTGAGGAATGGAAATATTCTTTTGCAGTTTGGAATGAGATTTGACAACCTGTTCCCTTATTGGAAGATTTTTGGCACACTGCAGTTTACAAGAAAAGTTTGTATTATAAAGTAAAATGCTGCTGTGGTAATTGACTGTAGTGTGAATATAATTTCGTAATGTATTCCATGTTTCTGCCAACCTTATTTTTCTAGCTGGTCTTATACTTTATTGGCCATTAGAATAGAATATGGAGAGTGTCCTTTATTACTTCATGCAGAAAGATATTTCAAATTTTGCAGTATAAATCCTGTGCAATCCCAGGGCTGCTTCTCTGCTGCAGCTCAGTCATCTGAATAAGAAATAAGCTTATGCCGGTGTTAGGGTTTAACTAGCAATGAATTTCACTTTATTGCGATATTTATGAAAGCTTTTAAAAATGTGGTTAAGCAGAAACCTTCCATGTGGCTTCAGTCAATATTTCTTGAGGAGGAGGACTTTAAAAAGCTGTGGAGTTTTACACCCTTTCCTGATACCTCACCTTCCTCTGGTTTTCTTCTCTTCAGCTATTTCAGAGTCCCTCCTTAGTGTGACAATGTCCATGGAAAGATGCTTTTGTTCATTGACCTGCTTTTTAGCAAAGATGTCTCCATGTTGCCTATAAAATAAGCAAAAAGCTTGGAAACCAGGACCAAGAAGCCCTAGGCACAATTTCCAGGCCATTGCAAGTATAGCAATTATTACCAGTGGTACAATAGCTGTGAGAGTTGTTATTTGACCTTATCCAGTTGCAGCTAGAGCTCCTAAGAACCAGTTTATAAACAATTCCTTTGCTGAAGAATGTTTCTTGCAATTGACAGGAAACTGTGGATCTTCAGCAGAGTTTTCCAAGCCACCACCCCTCCTCCTTTTCACAGGGGGAAAGTGAGTGTGAGAAGAGGACAGAAAACATTGGCATGGCAGGAAAATAAACTGTCATTGATTAATGACCTATAAATGCAGTAGAGGCTGCTGGTTTGGGGCATCTTCTGAGGTGTCTTGCACCAGCTGACAACTCCTAAGTAGACAGTAAGACTCAAAGGTGTCTTCCAGGACAAGACCTTCCAAGGTTTAAATTATTTTTGGAGAGGAAAAGTTCTTATAATCTAATATCTGAGGAAAAAAGAAATTTTAGGCACAGTCTGGATTAATCATAGAATCATAGAATCATTAAGGTTGGAAAAGACCATTAAGATCATCAAGTCTAACTGTTAACCTATCACGGCCAAGACCATCACTATACCATGTCCTTGAGCACCACGTCTATCCATCCTTTAAATACCTCCAGAGATGGAGACTCAACCACTTCCCCGGGTAGCCTGTTCCAATGCTTGACCACCCTTTCAGTGAAGAAGTTATTCCTAATATCTAACCTAAACCTCCCCTGGTGCAGCTTGAGGCTGTTTCCTCTCGTCCTATCACTCGTTACTAGGGAGAAGAGACCGACCCCCACCTCACTACAACCTCCTTGCAGGTAGTTGTAGAGAGAGATAAGGTCTCCCCTCAGCCTCCTCTTCTGCAGGCTAAACAACCTCAGCTCCCTCAGCCGCTCCTCATAAGACTTGTGCTCCAGACCCTTCACTAGCTTCATTGCCCTTCTTTGGACACACTCCAGCACCTCAATATGTTTCTTGTAATGAGGGGCCCAAAACTGAACACAGTACTTGAGCTGTGGCCTCCTCAGTGCCGAGTACAGGGGCACTATCACCTCCCTGGTCCTGCTGGCCGCACTATTCTTGATACAAGCCAGGATGCCATTGGCCCTCTTGGCCACCTGAGCACACTGCTGGCTCATGTTCAGGCAGCTGTCAACCAACACTCCCAGGTCCTTTTCTGCCAGACAGCCCTCCGGCCACTTCTCCCCAAGCCTGTGTCGTTGCATGGGGTTGTTGTGACCCAAGTGCAGGACCCAGCACTTAGCCTTCTTGAATCTCATACAGTTGGCCCCAGCCCAACGATTAAGTAACAGTTTTCTTTTCCCCCAATAGCTGTCTTCATTGTAGCTCACTTAGACAGCCCTGAAAAACAGGATCTGTTTTTCTGATCTCCATCTTCAAAGAGGTTTATCCTCATCACTGGATTTTCCATCCTCCTCACTCTTATCTGCTCTCTCTGTGCTCCATACATATTGTACTTCTGCCTGCAGCTGCAGAGGGCAAGAAAGCACCAGCCTAGTCTTCCCAGGAGCTGCATGATTTGGAAACTCTCCGGTGAACTGTGAGCTGTGAATGAGAACCCCTTTGTTCTAAGGACTATATACAGGATCTCAGTATTTAGCCTGTAGAGGGAATAGTTCAGCCAGCCTGTTTATATGCAGGTACAAAAGCCTTTCCTAGTTTTGTATGAAAATGCAGTGGCTGTTCTGTTTTGTGCTTAACTTGGCAACATCTGTTTCATGAAAGGTGCAGCCTGAAGAAGCCTATCACAGCAGGACTCTCAGAGGAGTCGAACTCAGAGACTCCTAACACACCAAATCCCAAGCAGACTTTGTTGTGACATGTTAATCTAACCTCCGAGCTTCTGTTTTAAGAAAACTTTACGTGCCACATAGCTCCTAAGAGACACCCAGCCTGCAAGACAGATCACAGGGCAAAGCAGTCATATCAGCAGGATGGTGTGAACCACTAAATGCACTAATGCAGTCCTTCTTTCAAGAAACAAGGCAGTTCCTTGAAACTACATTTCAAGGACTGAGGTCTCTTCATTGCATTGCACTGTACTTTGTAGACTGAACATGCCATGTCAGATCAGTTTCAGCTCAGCTGTGTCTGCACCACGTGTTCCACAGTGTAAGACATACCACAACTTTATAGACAGAGTTGCTGTATTTTCAGATCTATCCCCTTCTCAATACAAGTTCAACAAACTTAATTTCAGTCTTGCTTCATTAACACTAGAAGGCAACTAAGAACCTATAAAATGTTTTCAGCTAACACACAGTTTCATTGTACCAAGAATAAATCACAGAATAATTTAGATTGGAAGGCATCTCCAAAGGTCATCTAGACCAACCTCCTGCTCAAAGCAGGTCTAATGAGGCCAGGTTGCTCAGGAACTTGATCAGCCCAGACTGCTGACCATCACTAGAGACAGACGGTGTACCACTGTAGCATTTAAATGTGGCAGTCTGGATTATGGAGGGAAAATGTCACAGAATTTACAGTTCACTTTGGTTTAGCTTTGTTGTATTTTCAATGATAATAACGGTTAAAAGCATGTAGTTGAAAGTCATATATAGGTGTAGATAGAACTTTGAACTCATGCTACACACCCAAAGTCTTTGGAGTGCTTTAGAAAATCTAATACATTTCCAAGAGGGAACATATAAAGTGATATAACCATAAACCGACAACTGCAGAATATGAGATAAGAAAGAACAGCAAGAAAGGGTCCACAACAACAAGCAACTCTCAGAGAAGACAGAAGTTCAAAATGACAGTGATCAAAACACCTGTAAAACATGGAAACAGCAAGCACAACTACTAAAAATTTTAGTCATGTCAGTAAGGTGGGGTGTCAGGGCTAATAATCTTGGAGGAACAACGTGTCTTCCGAGTCTTCTCTTCTAAGCTCAGCCTGCTCCATCATCATAGTATCAAGAAAACTGATACCTCCACATCAAAGAATTTCACTGCAGGGAGTCACTAATGTCAAAGAAATCTTCTGCAATCTTATACAAATGACACCTGAGCATGTACCTTAAGTAATTTTCTGGACTATGAAACAAATAACAAGAGAGCAGCTACCACCAGATGTTTACTGGGAGCAGGTACTGAAACTAAAATTTCACATAGAAGCTTTTCTTCCCTGAATCCTCTTGGATGCATTGCAGAAAGATGGAAAAAAATTGCCTATTGCAATAATATATTCCCAAAAGAATGATGATCCTATATATTTTAAAAGCTGTTCTATTCCAAAACACTAAAACACATTCCAGTTTTTCCTGCTTAAAGAACACAAATAAAATATCAGTGACACTTTAAAAGTATCCAAGGGTTCAGCTTGCTTCCATGGTTCACATTTGTTTTTCAGTTGTTAGCAATGGATTTTGGACTGAGGTCTTTCTCATTCGAAATGTTCCTAAATGGGAGAAATACCCTAATTGCAGACAAAGGTGACGAAATGACCTGTAGCAAGTATTTAATTTTATATGTTTTCCAAAATGTTTGGAAAGCAAACAGAAACAGAAATCTCAACTGGAAGTGCAAAAAAATGAAAACAGAAGAGATACAGATACATGTTAATGAGTAGTGAAACCATCCAGAATGCCAGTGATGGTGCAAGTGTTATACAGATAACAGTAAGGAATGAAATAATTACATAGCTGAAAAGATAGTTGCTATCTCATATCATGAGGATATTATAAAGGGAGCTTCTCTTCCTCTCTCTTTCCCAAAGGAATATGCACAGAAAGTGGAACTCATCAAGTTAAGGATCAAATAAAAGCAAGTGCCTTGCTTGTCGTTTATGACATCTCCCCCTTGTGGTCATCATAGTGACTTCACTTTCTAATCCGGTGGGCAATTACCGTTATACCAGAACAGCACATATTTTAAAAGAAATCATTGTTCAAGTGATTTTAGTTTAATTCTACTAACGATTCCTAACCATACCCTTGTATCTAGCCCTTTAGTAATGTACTTTCCAAACATGGCTGCAACTTAACTGCAACTGTTATTCTCCGGTTTCCTTGGTGTGTTTTTCTTTTAATGAATTACACAAATAGCTCATTTCAAAAAAGGCAGTAGGTAGAGCAAGGCAGGTAGAATCAAATCGTTTGTTATTTAAACACTGCTTTCCAAAAATCTGTGCCTGCAAGCACTTGCGGTAGCATTACAGTACCCTGGAGCCTAATTGAAGAGCTCCTGTTGAAGCCATGAGCCTCTCAAAACAATTTGTTTCTGTATTCCTGACTGAAATATAGTCATAAATACAAGGAGATTCTGTCTCTTAGTTAACTAGCCCATAAAGACACACGTATCCTGGAAGACAAAAACACCAATGGATCTCAAGCTGTAACGGCATAAAAGTTTCTGAATGAATACACGTTTGTGCACGGACCATAAGTGATACTACGTATTTGTGACAGATATAGCCAGAAGAAAAAAGACCTGCAAGAAAAAAAAAATGTTGAAATAAGATTTGACAAATGATATTTCAAAAAATACCATTTTTATGGGCAAGAAAGGACATTGGGCAAATAACAAGGATCACATCATTGTGCATTGGACAAATAATAAAGAAGTAGAGCAGTATCTTAAAGAATTAGGTTCTACAATACAATAGTCTTAAGAAGGTCTGCAAAAACTAATTCTGAAGAGTACAGTGGCTCTCTTTGTGTCAGTTGGAAGTAAGAATATCATATTTAAATTCTGAAAAAACAAAGATGAACTCTTGGTGAAAGGCTATCATGGTGAGACAGTAAAAACAGTATTTTTTAACCTCTTCTCTCATAGAATGGTGGAGGGAGTTAAGCAATTGTCAAAAGTGTTGGAGGCTACATTTAAAACAGCTCCCAACAGTGCATCTTTTCCCTAGGTATATGTGCTTGCAACAAACACAAAAATAGTAGAGTGAAGATACTGAGAAGCACATATGATAACAGGACTAGAATGTGAGAAAGGAGCACAATTCCTGCTTGGTGGGCACAGAGTTTCTTAGGTTTTAAAGTGTTTTGTGTATATATTCTGTTGCACCTGAGAGGCCCTTTTGCACCCATAGGGTTTTCTTCACTGTATTGTTCGTTTGCAAAATACTTTTATCTAGTAAATTCAATAAAGAAACAAGGGTAGACAATTCCCATTGATGGCTGGATTAGCTCTTCCTACAGCTCAAGGGTTGTCTTTTACATTTTTATTTTCTTTGTTTGGTGCCTGGATGAAGTGTGACAATGGTGAGAACTGAAAAAATTACTTATGAAATTAAATGGGTTTCAACAAAACAACACATTTAATAAATAGTAGTAATGTGTTCTTTGAAAACTCTTCATCTATTTTTTTTTCCTATGACTCAAGGAAAATGAGAATCCTCCTTCCTGCCGTCTAAGTCCCTGATTTTTCACTAAGCACAAGTATGCTTGGTCTCTAATGAAGAAGAGAGGCTGCCAGAAAAAGTCTTTGTGGCTTTCCGGATCAGGCTCACACTGTGAAAGGTAAGTTAAGAAGGGACAACTTTACTTTAAAGCTGCAGAGAATTGGGTCTCCAGAGCTTTACTAAACCTGTCTCTCACTGACACACTCACATCCATGCCCCAGACATGTCATTTTTGCTACTGGCATTCGGGAATGCTGAAAAGTCACACCTTCCTCAGATGTGCATCCTCAGAGCATATCCACAGACAAGACTACCCTATGTTGCCTAGTTAAAGCATGAGTTATACCTTTTAATAGGTTAGAAAAGCAGTCTTAAGCAAAGCAAGGAGCTTCTCCTTTAGACACTTGTAGTAGAACAGAGCTGTCCATCTCGTGAATGTGGATTGATTACTGGTTTTCCTACAGCCTGTTTCAAAGTGCACCCTTCCTTTTTCTTTTTGCATTCAGAAAATACCTTCATTTCCTGTAATTTTTCATACATGGATGAAGTACTTTTGTCCCCGATCACAAAATATTTCTAAACAGTAATTTCTAGATAGCAAAATTTCACAGTATGCTCTCAGTACTCCTTGAGTAACACATATTACACTTTCAGCTTTCACTTCTAAATACTTTTTCAGAATGAGGAACTAACAGGATCCCAGTTCTATCTTTGCTCCCATCTAATTCCGCTTTCCAGCTCCGACATGGTACTTGAAAGTTGGAGATGTCTCTCAATAGTCATCTTCAGTCATGTTCTGGGTTTACCAGGAGAGATTTGCTACACAGCTACAGAAGACAACCACGCGAGCACACACAGAGGAGAAACAAAGAATATCTTAAGGGCCCTAAAGCAGAAAACGAAGATATCACTTCTGTACATTTCTGCCTCTGCATTTAGTAGTTGATATCACCTTTTAGGACATGCAAAATATCTATCAGGGCTTAAATGTTTGCCAGGGATGTAGAAATAAGTCTTTTCATCAGCAGTAAAACTCCTTGTTCGGGCAGTGTTTCTTATGTCATGTAATCCAGTTATTTTGATGTTGTTTTAATTAGTAGGGTTGGCAAGCAAATGATCCCGTTAATTATTTAGATAATTATTTAATTTTCTGTTTACTGCTAGTTCTTTTTTTCTGCTAAAATGGAAAAAAAATCAACCTAACATTATACAGCCATTTAGTCTGCACAATAAAGAATGCCTGAAAAACTGAATGATCTAATTGGCTAGAGTGTGAAACAGCCGAATTCACCACTCAGAGCTTATTAGCCTGTTTGTTTAATTAAGATTATGCAAATTCTTTGACAAAAAGTAACATTTTATAATAAAATTGCATTCTCCTATTCAGACATTCCAATGTTTGAATTGTACTAGAGGATGTTCATTTAGGACAAGCAGCTTTGATCATAAATATGCACTTATTCACGCCCTGCCATGTCTTATTGATTAAATAGGATATTTTCCCTCTTGTTAGAATGAAGCTGCAGTTCAAAGGTTTTAGAAAAACATCCACTATAAGAAATTGGCAAAGCAAGTGTGTAGTGCACTACAACCTCCTGAGAATTGCATAGTGTTCCTTCTTCCCCAGCATCTGTGGGGTTATTGCTGAAAAAAGAGTGTGTGCAGTATGTGCTGCAGTTGAAATTTAATAAATATTTGAAAAAAAAGTCTGCTAGAAGACAAACGTGCACTATGTCAAATGCCATGAAATCAGCAGGCAGGTCTCCATCTGTTTATTTATTTAAACATATCATGATGTATTTCATCCACTGTGTGCAACTTACAAGTGAAAGCTTTGGCTCATATCTCCTAACATGACTACTAACCCTTGCACTGTATTAAAGAAAAGCAATCCCAAAATGTAGTAAAAATGACTGAATCCCAGAGACCTGTTCTATGAAGTAGGGATCTCTCTGGTGGTTTTTATATATAAATTTCAGTAAAGATGTCTGTGGGCTTTTTGCAGAAAAAAAGAATACAAATATTCTCTATGTGTAGATGGAAGGTTTAGGTTTGGGTTTGATTCCCCCCCCCCCTCAAAAAAAAAAAAAAGCTCTGTGTGATTTAATAGTTCTCCGAAGCTCTCAGTAATAATTCCTCCATGGCAAGTTCCAAAATGGAAACTAAATGTCTCCTGAGCCTCAGATAGAATGCACTGAATAATAAAATAAAACAAGACTTTGCACTCACACAATGGTCTCTGAGGGTCTCCAAGCATTTCAAAAATAAATGAATTCTTACAGCACCTTAGCAAGGTGAGTAAGAACAGGAGATGGTAATGGGATTATTATCCCCATTTCGCTAATATGGATACCAAGATAGGGAAGTTAAATAACCTGCCAAGCTTATGGTACATACTCAAGAGAAAACAGATCTCCTAACTCCTGGTTCTAAATGTTGAAGTAGAGCATTGCCAATGGCTAGCCAAAGTTTGCTAACCTCCAAACCTTATGAAATATCTCCTAAGATATCATATGACAACCAGAAAGCTAGGGCACGATCCAAAATGCATTTATGTTAATGGGAATTCTTCTACTAGAATAAACACACTGAAGTCTGAAGATTTTCCCAAGCCTTAGTCAACCCTAATGCTACAAAACTGGAATAGGTTTTGCCACTTCCTGCCACACTGCCAGAAAGTAATCTAATAATTGTCTCTCTTGCAAGGTTTTGGAATTATTTTTCTAAGCACTGATCAAAGCAAACTAGCACAGTTCTTGAGAGCATTTGTGTTCTCACACCTGGCGTGGCCAGCTTCGCTCTGGGTGCAGTGGGTAGGCAGTTGTTACACTGGGAGGCTGTAGGCAATGAGAGATGCTTTCTCCTGTATTGTCTTTGAATATAAAGAAGAGCATTGTTTGTATTGTTAGTCATAGATGTATTCATATGTTTTATGCTGGCTTCTCACTTATAAAATGGTCACCAAATAACACCTTTCAAGAGAGCTAAGAGAGTGTTACAAACGAAGAGAAAACAGCAGCTAATTTCAGAATAGGATCAGCCCTGCTCTACACCATTGATTTTTTAATATCTACCTCTTTTTTGTTTGGGCTTTTTTTTTTTTTATTCTATCTCTCTCCGCATAACAATGTTACATGAGTCCAGCTCAGAGGTAAGAGTGCCACCTATTGAGTCCTTGGCAATATTTATCATCGTTGTCGTGGTTTAACCCCAGCCAGCACCTATGCACTACACAGCTGCTCGCTCACTCCCCCCGCAGTGGGGTGGGGGAGAGAATTGGAAGGGTGAAAGTCAGAAAACTTGTGGGTTGAGATAAGAACAGTTTAGTAATTGAAGTAAAATGAAATAGAATGGTAGTAGTAGTAGTAGTAGTAGTAGTAATAGTAATAATAATAATAATAATAATAATAATAATAATAATGATAATAATAATAATAATATATAATAATAATAATATACAATAATAATAATATACAATAATAATATACAAAGCAAGTGATACACGACACAATTGCTCACCACCCACTGACCGATGCCCAGCCCGTTCCTAAGCAGTGATCGCTCCCCCCCCCCGGCCAACTCGCCCCAGTTATATACTGAGCATGACGTCATACGGTATGGCATAGCCCTTTGGCCATTCGGGGTCAGCTGTCCGGGCTGTGCCCCCTCCCAGCTTCTTGTGCACCAGGCAGAGCAGGGGAAGCTGAAAAGTCCTTGACCAGTGTGAGCACTGCTTAGCAACAACTAAAACATCAGTGTGTTATCAACATTATTCTCATACTAAATCCATAACACAGCACTATACCAGCTACTAGGAGGAAAATTAACTCTATCCCAGTTGAAACCAGGACAGTTGTCTACAAAGGAAACAAAAGCTTACATACCATTTCTTACGATGTATCCATATATAACAAAAAGACAAGCAATGTCTTCCCAACAGAACCCAAGACTGTTATGCATTCAGAGAAAAAAAAAAAAAAAAAAAAAAGAAAGCATGATAAAGACTATAAGAAATGGTGTCTCCCTAACAAATACCTCTTGAAAAGTCTGGAGTTTTTTCTTTTTTTTCTTTAGAAAATAAGGAAAGGGAAAAAATCAAGATACAGAAAAAGGTCAAGTACTTATGATAAAAAACAGTGCCTCTAATAAATGAGCAGTTTCCATAAAACAATTCAGTTATTGTTCCGGGTAAGTTTGTCTCCTGACTTGACCCAGAGAGAATTTTTTCCCCTCATCATATTGGCTAGTCATCATACTAATTAAATACTTTACTAAGCCAGGGTGTGCTAGATGTCACCTTGGAAACACTTCAAACAGTACTGAGTAATATAAAATTTGAATATAAGGCAGCCACATTACAGAGTTATATTACAGACTGAACTAGCTTTTCTTTTTTGGCAGCAAAATTGCAAAGACAGTGCATATCTTTAAAAATTGCTGGAATCTCTAGAAAGTGAGGAAAAACAAAAAGACTTACAAGAACACTGATGATTTTTCTAGTCTATTACACTGGCATATGAATCATATTTTCCTGGCATCCTGAGCAATGACGACATATGAGAAACACATATTTTTAGAAGACTTGTATTATTGTTGATTTGAGTGTATATATTGAATTTAATCAAAAGAAATCCTACCCATATTATATGCTTCACTTAATGGGCATTAGCCAAACAAACGAACCATTTACTGAAATGTGCAGAAAATTACCAGAAATTCCATCAGTACACAAACACGTATCTGTCCAGACCAGGGAAGAAATGTGTGTACTTCATTTTACCTTTCACTGAAACAGTCCTTTGTTTCCTTTCCTTTTCTGAGCCATATTACTTACTGTTGCTCCAAAGCAGAGTTTGTGGACAGTATCTATGTTGGTGGCCTGAAAGAGAGCATGCACGATTAGGAAATGCAGCATGAGGAGAAAAAATAAATAAATGCATTCAATTTACCTGCAAACAACACCCTGAACTAATCAGATCCTGATCACTTTTCAGGATTGGTCTCTCTCTAAGAGCAGTGATGTGTGAGAAGTGACGGAGGGTGAATTCTGGTAACGTTATTCCAGTGTCAGTGTGAGCATTGTTTCAATGAAACAAATGCAGGGAGGAAAGAAATGCTCTGAGGAAGCCTGGAAGAAGAGATGGGAGTAAATGTGCATGTAATTATTGCCCCCAAATGACCGCAGTGATGATTTGATAACCCCACAGTAAGCAGGCAAACATGAACAGCTGTCACAAACTCCAGAATCTGAAATGCCATAACAGAGAAGTGGATTCTTCCTCAGTATGCAACTGTGTGTGAGCATAGCTACATTTCCTCAATCCAGGGATGTATTTTTCTCAATGTTACTTAAGCTAGTCTGTTATCATTCCTAGGAGAGCTGCAAATCTGGCCAGCGAGCTGTGCAGACAAAAATCCCAAAACTCTAATCAATAAACCTTGTCTACATATGCTTACTTTATTCCCTACTCTTCAGGAGCCAGACTGCCCCAAACTCCCTAGTGGTACAAGGAGATAGCCCTTTCTTGTCCTGTTTTAAAATGCAGTAATTCCTTCTGTGGATTGATGAGCAAATAAGAAAGTTTAATTCCCACAGCCTTATTTAATTTTCAGAAAGGTCTGAGATTCCTGTACATGGGCAAGAAAGTCTGACTTCACCAGAACTGCTGAAATCACTCTGAAGAATCTTTGTCTACCAGAGGCATGACGAATCCCCACAGCTCTCACCAGAATGATGTACTTAAGGGTTTGAACCCACAGAACATCCACGATGGCCAGAACCTGCCTTTCTACACATTTCTAGTTTCTCTTCATCTATCAAGGACATACCTCTGGATACAAGATGTATTTGTCACTTTGCACACAACAGAGATTATTCCCAGTCATCCTCACTTCCTGGGCTTCCTGAAATTGCTAAACAGGACACTGATGTTAACAGGGTGGATTGAAGACAGGTAGGGAATGTTTGTTGCACAGAAGCGTAAACTGCCTGTAATGCTACTGAATATCTCCCTTTCCCCTGACTGAGCTGGGAGCTTGAGTTTTGGCAGCAATCACAGCAAGGTAAAAATCACTCCAAGTAAGGATGTAAGGAAAAAAGGAAAGAAAAAGAATATGTCAAACAAAACATGTTGTTTTAATTTAACACAAAAGTCCTTTTAAGGGTTCAGGATAAAAATCCCTCCAAGTAAGGATGTAAGGAAAAAAAGACAAGAAAAAAGGAAATACGTCAAACAAACAGGCTGTTTTATTTTAAAGTGAAGCTCTTTTGAGGCCTCAAGGCCTGAGCCTTGCGTTAGGACTGCTGCACAGACTGGACTACTGCCAATATATCAGGTTGCAATAGACCATTAGAAGAGGCTGAATATGGATAATCTTCCCTAAGGGCTGAGCAGAGTCATACTGCCTTGATTACTTTTTTTAATTTAGATTAAAAATCCCTATAACAGTTGCAGACTAATTGGAAAAAGACTTTAAAGGAGCTTTAGGAAATTAGGTAAGAATAGTTTTTATTATTGTAGTGCACAGCAATTGCTGCAAAGCTCTTCCTCCTAAAAGATGGGAGTCAATCACAAACTCTTATCAGAACAGAAAACCAAACCTTGTCCCTTACAGGATTTCATCTTTTGAAAGCTTGGTTTACTGTGACCATTTTATTTCAAGTCAACATCGGAGAGTAAAACAAGTGTTGGAAAGGCCAGTCTCTCAAAGATCAGGTTAAAGACCCCAACAATCATCTTATTTCTAGGAAGAAAACATAAACATAACAGGCCTGTGCAACAGCAATAACAGGTTAACACACAAAAGCTAGGGTATGAAACTGAGAAGAAAAAAGAAGAAATTTCATCACCAAAAATGGTTAAAGACACAAGTGTAATCAAAATTCACGGATATGAGAAATAAATCAAACATTGATACAGAAAGAAAGCTAGCAGAGCCTCCCATCCACTTCTTTCCAAGTAAATTTGCACCTGAGTTTTATGATAGCAGTGCCTCTACAATTACTCTCAGTCTCAGGGAGTTACAGGATTTAAGCTGCAACCTATATTGCTTTCATTTACAACCTTAATGAAAGGTTTGCAGAGGTAGCCACAACATTCATGTGATTCATCCAGACAGGCAATCAGATCATTTTGTTTTCAGGGAAATACTATTTGGGGAAACAGATTTATATACTGTGATTTGTATATTCTTGACTTTTGGGGGCAGGTTTTCAAGTGCTCGGCTGCCACAGCTGGGTATACATTTTCTAAAGTGCTGAGAGTTCATTAGCTCTATTGTCATTGCTTTGATCAGATTTTTATATAAATATATATGTATGTATTCTGAATACTACTAGTTTTAAGAAACTGGACATAGCTCTGTACGTTCAGTCTGTGGACATGGAGTATCACTCGTTATCTGCTGCCTAAAGGTTCTCCAGAACTTCCTATCAACCCAGCATGCTCATCCTGTCTTTATTTTTATTGTGTGGTACAGAAAAACAAAAGCTAACAGCTTTATATTGCCAAAGAACATCTAAAGCACCTTGAGCCATATTCTAAGAAGATAGGCTGAGAAAAGATAGAGACCTCCATGTATGTATCAAGATTGATTCTGAAATAATATAAAGACTGTAAAGGGATTTACTGAGCAAGTCAAACAAAGAAGGCAAATTCTTTAGACTTACTAGACTTTCAGAGCAACTTGGTCCCTGACCCAAGGTAGCTATTTACAATTCTTGGCCCTTGCTGGAGGTGAATGTGTCTCAGCAAATGCTACTCAGAGTGACCCCTACAGCTAAGCATCTGGCTCTACTGTAGACTCGTCTACTAACAAATAAGCAAATGCTCACAAATATGGAACACATATTCAAACAGACTCCAGCTGGCTTTAAAATTAAGCAACCCTCTCATAATGTATACTGCACATATTTGGGAGAATGCTGTGTTTCATGACAAATATTGACCATGTCATTTGGCTAAATTCAGCAATGTAATCCCTTTGTATGGTTTAGGTCACTTTTATAGCACAATCTCTCTCATACCTTTTATCAGCAAAAATAAATTCATCTATTTGAATAGTAAAATTGCAACTAATTTGTATATTTTTGAGCTTCTCTGCTGTTAGCTAACTCCTTCATAACTAACTAATTTTTAAATTGTCATTGTTACTGAATAGATAGACAGACAGACAGAAAGATCATCCTGTTTCAATACTGAGTCTTAATACTGACTAGAGATGTTTTCTAAATAAACTTTTCCCTTTCTGTTTCTGTCATACAGGTCAGTCATACCATAAGGACAAGACTAAGGCTGGGGAAAAGTATCAGCACATTTTTAGTCTGTAAGGCCATTATAATGCTATAGTGGGAGAGGTTACTGAGAGGAGTTGTTTTTTAAACCTATACATTCAAGACAGTCTCAGTCAAGTGAAATGAAATTGCTACATTTCAGGACTCTTGGTTAGCCAGAAACCTAATTCTCATTTTTATTCTGCTTTGGAAGCATAAAGGATTGTCAAAAAAAGACATAAATTAGTATGAATTGGCACTGGACCCTAGACATTTCTGACCTCTCTGCAGTAAATTTCAATTCCGATGCCAAACCCACAGCCAACTGATTTTAGATATGAAAAGAAAGGTGGATATAAGCTTAAAAAAATTAACAAATGAGATTAGAATATTCTAGAAGTATAAATGGTGCACGATACAGAGCTACGAATCATAGAGCTTTGTAGTCCAAAATCACTCTCAGCGCCTAGCCTCCTTGAGAATTAAGGAAGGATTTATACATGAAAAATATTCCTCAAAAGCTAGTAACAGTGTTCTTCCATGTTGCTCTTCTATAAATTTCTCCTCTAAGAGATCAACAGTCACAAAGTCTCCAAAATGAAAGGGTGGAAGGCTTCTGCCACTACCAGCTTTTAAGCCCACTTATTTCTATGTACTGATATGAGTTATTGCAGGCAGAAGAATCCAGAAATTCCAGCAGATTATGCCCCTTGGTTGCTTTGACCACAGTGCTGATTAGGACGAATGGTCTCCCAGGGCAGTACTACTTCTGAGAGGCTTTGGTGGTCTCTACAAAGCAGCCTCCAAAGTTAGTTAACTTTACTGCCCCGTGATCTGATGCATTTTGGGCACATTTCTGTCTCCTTCTGTAATCCATTAACACAACCCACCCGCGCCCCCCCCCATTCTCTTCAGTGGTAAAATAGCTTTCAATATTTTTCTTCTTCCTAGTTCCTGCATAGACGAGGAGTTTGGTTACCTGAGTAACAGAAACACAAAATCAGACATAAAATTAGAATTTGTTAGGCTCCCTGATTAAGCTATTGAAGAACAAGAAATGTCTTGCACATAAACAGGTTTCTGCACATAAGTCAAGAACTGCCGAATAACATGTACCCAGCTAGCTACATATATAAAAACAGAAAGCAGAAGAGAACATAGAAGTAGCCATGTAGGATCAAATCACAGGACATGGTCATAAATTCATAGGATAATTCAGGCTGGCTTGGACCTGAGGAGGTCTCCTAGCCTCAGTTCAGCTCGCTGCCTGCCAGGGCCCAGTGCCATCTCCCCAGAGCCGCACCCCAGCCCCATGGTCCTAGCCTGCATCCCTACAGGGCTGTGCCCTCCTGTCCCCTTATGACGTCCTTGTCAGCCCCTTTCACCCGCTGCTCCAGCTCTCCCTGAATGGCAGGCCATTCCTTGAGTGAATCAGCTGGTCCCCCCCTGGTGTCATCTGCAACCTTGATGCATGTATCCTCCATCCCCTTCTCTGGATCATTGACAGAGATGTCACACAGAACAGCTCCCAGGACAGACCCTGTGGGACCCCTGTTGTTACCCACCTCCAGGTAGGACACAGTCCATTAACCATGACCCTCTGAGCCCTGCCATCCAACCGGGTTTTTTGTGGTTCATCCAACAGGCCTGTACAGCACAGTACCATCTCTCCCAGTGGAGCCAGTTTGGAGGTGGTACTTAAAGCAAATGATAATGGGGCAAAAATAACATAATACTTCCACCAGCATGGTTTTTTAGCTTTCAGCATCTAGAAACCAAGCAGTTTCCATACTTGAAAGTAAGAGTGCTTGGTGGACTCTTATTTCTTTATCATTTTCAGTTACTTTCTGAACATGTGTCTCCTGACAATAAATCGTATAGTGTCATTATGCATTTTGTGGGGAAGAAAAAACCACATTTGTTGTAAACATACTGCCAAATAATGTCATTTTCTCCATCTTCATTCTATTGCGGGGAAGTATCACTAATCAGTCCCTGTTCACTTTCTCCTCATCATTCTTGGATTTATCTAGTACCTCCAGTCATTTTTCCTCCCAGACTAAAGAAGCCTAGTCTATCTAATCTATCTTCATGTGGAAACGGATGGAACATCATTGTCATCTTTCTCGCTTTCTAGTTTTCTTGTGTCCTTTTTGAGATGCTGTAACGAGACCTGTGCTCAGTATTAATGACATGAGCACATCTTGGACTTGGGGCATAATAATGTTGTCTGGTTTGCTCTAATTTTCTTTCATAGTAATTCCTAACAGTTGATTTTCTTTTTTAACTGTCTCTGGGTACTAAGCTGGTGTTTTCATAGAAATAGCCACAATGCCTCTACAATCTTCCTTCTAAATAGCAATAGTTCGTTTAGAGCCCGTCACTGGGTATGTCTACACAATGTGTACATACAGATAGTGGGTTTTTTCCAGATACATTACTTTCACATCACTGAATTTATCTCTCACTTTATTGCCAAGTCATTCAGTATTGTGACATCCTCCTGCAGCACTTTGCGGACAGCTTTCATTTAACTGATCTGAAAAATTTTATATTATCAGCAAACATTTTTACCTCTCTCTATATCTATCCACTTTCCCGGGATTTTGGTGAATATGTAGATAAACACACATCTCAAACCAGACACTTGATGAACTCCACTAGCGAACATTGTAACACCTGGCAGTTATTTCTTCTTTCTGTTTTTTTATGATAGCCAATAATAGCTGTGCTTCCTCTTTTGCCCCATGTCAGTTTAGGATGTCTGAGAGTCTTTGGTAAGAGATCATCAAAACCACTCTGAAAGCCCAAGCATAAAACAACCACAGGATCTTGTTCATCCATGTAATCACAGGCACCCGTAAGGAATTCTAATACACTTTCAGGGCATGACCTCATTCTGCAGAAGCCAGCCTGAGTGTTTCCCACATATATTTCTGTCTCTGCATTATGGCTTCTTCCAGTTTGTTCAGTACAGAAGTCAAACATACTCGCCTGCTGTACCCAGACCTGTTGTGAATCCCTTCCTAAGAACTAGTTTCAAATTTGCCAAATTTGACCCTTCTGGTCTCAGGGTCATTTTAAACAGTAAGTTGTACACCACAGTTCATAGGTCTGCATTTTTGTATTGATTGCCTTTAAAACTCTTTGTCAAATATAATATGATCATGATAATTTGCTGTTTTTCAATTGCTTTTATTGAAATCCTTCCACTGCAGAGAGTTGTGATGGATTCTGAACCTTTCCTTCACCGTGCTTGAAACTTCTCCCAGCTTGATACCACGATACACTTTAGACAAATACTGTCTAGCCCATCATCTGTCCTTCAGTTAAAAGGTTGATGAAATGAACAGGCCTGCAGCCACAACAGATTCCTGATGTACCCCACTTGAAAAGGTTTTCTACATTGATGGGCAGCCACCAATAACCACTCCCACCATCGTAATTGTAACTGGGTATCTGTATTCACTTGCTTCAGAAACACAGCCAGTCATCTCCTCTGGATTTTAATCTTTAAGGGTTTGACAATAGCAGTAAAACCTATCCAGAAGGATATAGTACATTTTAGCCTGGCTTCTCTGTTGTGACTCAGACTCTTGTCACTGAAAGGGAAAAAGCTGGAGGAGAAGAGAGCTAGCTGCATGTTTGACTGCACTCAGTGACATCTGCTGCATATACACATTTAAGAGAATATCCAGACACAGATTCAGTGGTCTAAATATCTGCCTGTCCTTGTTAGCTCTTCTTTCAGCCTCTGTGGTATTCCTGATGCTCAGTAAACGACGGCTTTCAAATGCCTGCCTTGACAACTGAGCTCTATAAACCAACCACCAGCAAAACTCAAGTTGAATCAAGGGACTGCTTGAATAATTTATATTTGTTACTTTTACACCTTCAACACATTTACAACTAAATCCAATACACACGAACTACTGTGTAACAGTCTATTCATGGCAAATTGGGCCAGAGAGAGCCTACATGTTCCTGACACGAAAAAAAAAAAAAAACAAAGCATTTAAAGGGCAGCAACTGAATTCCATTGGAGCTGATTATATGTTTTGTACTGATATATAGCTTCTAGAAAAAAATTAAAAAAACACAAATGGTTTATCAGAACAACAGCAGCACAGGTTTGTCCAGATGCAAACCTTTAGCTTCCCTCCATTCAGATTTTTTTTTGTGGAATATGCAGTCTACACTCAGAATTACCCATTTTAAGAATATGTGTTGACTAAATAACTGTTAGATTTTGCCTTTTTTATTAAGTGAAAATACAAAATATTACTCTTACAGTGGCATCAGATGGTCCCAGTTAAAGCATTCTCGCCTAGATGGAGTTAGGCCCACCATCAGTTTACATACGTAATTTTCCAGTGTGCACAGTCCTTTTAGGGCATCCTAACAATGTAATACTAATTATAAAGAAAATAAAGAAACACAATTAAATAAATTACTATTGTTTAATTCTTCTCATTTGATATATACAAGGTGAGAATCTGATCTTTTGATTCAACTTACATGGATCCAACCAGATCATAATTAAAATAAAAGTATATATCCATTCTGTTTCTGCTTCTACACAATTTTTCATAGGTAACAGGATTTTAAAAAGAGGTAAAAGGGACTTTTTAAAGAGAGAAATGGGGGGAAGGGAAGGGAAGGGAAGGGAAGGGAAGGGAAGGGAAGGGAAGGGAAGGGAAGGGAAGGGAAGGGAAGGGAAGGGAAGGGAAGGGAAGGGAAGGGAAGGGAAGGGAAGGGAAGGGAAGGGAAGGGAAGGGAAGGGAAGGGAAGGGAAGGGAAGGGAAGGGAAGGGAAGGGAAGGGAAGGGAAGGGAAGGGAAGGGAAGGGAAGGGAAGGGAAGGGAAGGGAAGGGAAGGGAAGGGAAGGGAAGGGAAGGGAAGGGAAGGGAAGGAAGGGAAGGGAAGGGAAGGGAAGGGAAGGGAAGGGAAGGGAAGGGAAGGGAAGGGAAGGGAAGGGAAGGGAAGGGAAGGGAAGGGAAGGGAAGGGAAGGGAGGAACTAGGTAGAATTGATTGGGATGGACTGGCAGGAAGGCACTGGCAGAAAGGAACTGGAAAGAAAGGAAAACTGCAATTTTGAACAAAGCATTCTGTAAGAAAATAATAGAACAAGGGTATACACACAAACACATCTTAGTGTATTTGTCTGTGTCACCTCGACTGTTCTTCTGAATTTACCTACAGAGGAAAGTGTATCGTGGATATTGATATGTAATTGGGCAGGACATAATATATCACTTATCTTGACAGCTGCGTTTTCCTTAATGTAGCAACAGCATAAATGTGAGAGTTGGGGTTGACTTTTAACCATAATTTAAAATGGTTGGAGTTGTGTAAAATGCTAGCTATTTGTGTGATAAAGTGTGGTTAAAGCTGAATCATAACGTGTAACTATACAATCAAAAGAAAAATAACCTATTAATTTTACTATGTGACCCCCTTGCAAAACCATTGAAGACTTGTCTCACTTTAAAACTGCTTTCCTTTTCTGGATGAAATCATAGGATCATAGAATCATTAAGGTTGGAAAAGACCATTAAGATCATCAAGTCCAACGCTAACACTGCCAAGTCCACCACTAAACTATGTCCTCGAGCACCACATCTATCCATCTTTTAAATACCTCCAGGGATGGAGACTCAACCACTTCCCTGGGCAGCCTGTTCCAATGCCTGACTACCCTTTCGGTGAAGAAGTTTTTCCCAATATCCAAACTAAACTTCCCCTGCCGCAGCTTGAGGCCGTTTCCTCTTGTGCTATCGCTTGTTACTAGGGAGAAGAGACCGACCCCCACCTCGCTACAACCTCCCTTCAGGTAGTTGTAGAGAGCAATATGGTCTCCCCTCAGCCTCCTCTTCTCCAGACTAAACAACCCCAGCTCCCTCAGCCACTCCTCGTAAGACTTGTGCTCTAGACCCTTCACCAACTTCGTTGCCTTTCTTTGGACACACTCCAGCACCTCGATGTCCTTCTTGTAGTGAAGGGCCCAAAACTGAACACAGTACTCGAGGTGTGGCCTCACCAGTGCCGAGTACAGGGGCACTATCACCTCCCTGGTCCTGCTGGCCACACTATTCTTGATACAAGCCAGGATGCCATTGGCCCTCTTGGCCACCTGAGCACACTGCTGGCTCATGTTCAGGCAGCTGTCAACCAACACCCCCAGGTCCTTTTCTGCCTGGCAGCTCTCCGGCCACTTCTCCCCAAGCCTGTCGTTGCATGGGGTTGTTGTGACCCAAGTGCAGGACCCAGCACTTAGCCTTGTTCAACCTCATACAGTTGGCCCCAGCCCAACAATCCAGCCTGTCCAGGTCCCTCTGCAGGGCCCTTCTACCCTCCAGCAGATTGACACTTCCACCCAACTTGGTGTCATCTGCAAACTTACTGAGGGTGCGTTCAATGCCCTCATCCAGATCATTAATGAAGATATTGAACAGGACCAGCCCCAACACTGAGCCCTGGGGAACACAACTCGTGATCGGCCGCCAACTGGATTTGACTCCATTCACCACCACTTTTTGGGCTCGGCCGTCCAGCCAGTTTTTAACCCAGCGTAGAGTGCACTTATCCAAGCCGTGAGCAGCCAGCTTCTCCAGGACAATGCTGTGGGAGACAGTATCAAAGGCCTTACTAAAGTCCAAGTAGACAACATCCACAGCCTTCCCCTCATCCACTAAGCGGGTCACCTTGTCACAGAAGGAGACCAGGTTAGTGAAACAGGATCTCCCTTTCATAAACGCATGCTGGCTGGGCCCGATCCCTCGGTTGTCCCACACTTGCTGCATAATGGCACTGAAGATGATCTGCTCCATGACCTTTCCCGGCACCCAGGTCAGGCTGACAGGCCTGTAGTTCCCCAGATCCTCCTTCCGACCCTTTCTGTAAAGGGGCATCACGTTTGCTAACTTCCAGTCATCTGGGACCTCCCCGGTTGACCAGGACTGCTGATAAATGATGGAGAGTGGCTTGGCCAGCTCCTCTGCCAGCTCCCTCAGTATCCTCGGGTGGATCCCATCTGCCCCCATGGACTTGTGAGCACCCAGGTGGAGGAGCAGGTCAGTGACAGCCACCTCTTCAACAACTGGGGCTTCATTCTACATCCTATCTCCATCTCCCAGCTCAGAGACCTGAAAGCCCCAAGGATGACCAGTCTGACTATTAAAGACTGAGGCAAAGAAGGCATGAAGTACCTCTGCCTTCTCCTCATCCTTCGTGGAAATGTTTCCCTCTTCCCTCCCTTTGTTGGCAAAGGATGGAGATTCACCCTGGCCCTCCTTTTGTCGCTGATATATTTGTAAAAACATTTTTTGTTATCTTTAATGGCGGTGGCCAGTTGAAGTTCTAGCTGGGTCTTCGCCTTTCTAATCTTCTCCCTGCATAACCTCATAACATCCTTGTAGTCCTCCTGAGTCACCTGACCCTTTTTCCAAAGGTGGTAAGCTCTCATTTTTTTCCTGAGTTCTAGCCAAAGCTCTCTGTTCAGCCAGGCCGGTCTTCTCCCCTGCCTGCTCATCTTTCAGCACATGGGGATGGCCTGCTCCTGCGCCTTTAAGACTTCCTTCTTGAATAACATCCAGCCTTCCTGGATTCCTTTGCCCTTCAGGACTGCCTCCCAAGGGACTCTGTTAACCAGACTCCTAAACAATACAAAGTCTGCCCTTCTAAATTTCAGGATAGCGGTTTTGCTGACCCCCTTCCTTACTTCTCCAGGAATCGAAAACTATCATTTCATGGTCACTGAGCCCAAGACAGCCTTCAACCACCCTATCACCCACCAGGCCCTCTCTGTTCCTCAACAGCAGGTCCAGCGACGCACCTCCCCTGATTGGCTTTCTTACCAGCTGTGTCAGGAAGTTATCTTCCACACACTCCAGGAACCTCCTAGACTGCTTTCTCTCTGCTGTGTTGTATTTCCAGCAGATATCTGGTAAGTTGAAGTCTCCCACGAGAACAAGGGCTTGCGATTGTGAGACTTCAGCCAACTGCTTGTAGAATACTTCATCTGTTTCCTTATCCTGGTTAGGTGCTCCATAACAGACTCCCACCAGGATATCTGCTTTATTAGCCTTCCCTCTGATCTTTACCCATAAGCACTCAACCTTATCATTACCGTCGTTAGTAACAGTCATACTACCCCGTACTGATTATTTTGATTGCATCAGTAATATTCTTAAAATTACGGTTTGGCTCCTTTATTATGAAGTTTATGGTAATGAAGTCTTACAAGTTTAAGATGAAAGACCCACAATACCTACTGAGTAGTCACTGTTAAATCACTATAGCTCCAACAATAAGAGCAGTTAAGCAATGCACAGCCAAACTATTCACGGGATTTTCACATGACCTGGGTGACATATAGCTTAAGAGCACCTCTCAAGTCAGGTCTGATGACATATAGACCTAGAGAGCCACAATGTTCACAAGTGCTAGCATCTGAACAGTCACAGAGCCAACCATGACCAACTGTGAGGTATTTTCACTGCATGTCCTCGCTGTACTCAGTCAATGTGGTTTTCAAAGGGGCTGGAACACAGAGTGTCTAAAACAGAAGATTTTTACTATGGGAGTTTGAGCAACATGTTTTTCTGTTCTCATCTTTGCACCCGTTACGCAATAGAAGCATCCAAAAATGTCTCAAATTAAAGAGACTAAGGCAACATAGAAGGGATTTGGGAAAGAGAGGCTTTATTAGTGATTTGTTCAGAATCTAAAAAGGAGTATAACACAATTCACAAATATTTTCCCAGGATTTAACCACTATCTTTGAAGATAAACACTGTATGTAATAGTGCCACCTGGTGACTGAATGAAATAACTCTATTAACGCAATTAACTATTCATGAATAGGGTCCCAGCATCCCTGGGGTGAGCGACATAAGCCCAAACAATAAGCAGTCTATTGCCAACATGCTATGGTTCAAAGCTTAATTTTAAATTTGACAACTGTCAAGATCCAAGTTCTTTCTTAAAGCTGGAAATACATGTAATACTCAGTAACTCAGTGAAGCTGAGCATACTTAATATGTTCGAGATTTGTCATCTAAGTGAGTCAGCAAGATTTTGACTTGACAGGATTAGTTTATGGTTGAGATGTAAGTGTGTAGTGTAACTGCTAATATTTGCTCCAGAGTAAACACAGAGTAATTAATTTTCAGATCATAAGTATTGATTTGGACATGTCCATACTTTAAGTAACAATCCATCTTGTACACAGTGGAAACAAGCAGAATATGCTTAGAAGTGTTCAGTAAAAAAAAATAGCTTCTTCCAACTCTCTGTTCTATTTTAAGTATTGTATTTTCAGTTAAAGAGCTTGGAAGCAACCATCCACCAAAGTCTTATTAATAATTGTTCCTGATTAACACAAGAACATCAATAAAAAAAGAGAATTGAACACTTTTTTTTTAATTAAAATAATCAAGTCAAGGAAAACAGCCTACGTGACAGGTAGCTTGTGTAAAAATAATTGACTCATTAATCTTAACCATATGAACATGTTCACATTAGCAGGGTCAGCTGCTAGAAAGGATGCAACTGTAGTTGCATCTTCACAGAGGTGTGAAGTTGAAGTTAGCCTAATTGCACAAAAACTTTCCTTAGGAACTGAATGGAGGCTTTAGAGAAGATAGCTATTCAAAAGCCGAGAAAGTTTCAGTGGGACTGTCAAATCACAACATATGGATTATAAATTATTTAGGCAAAAGAATGTCCTTTCATCATACTAAATAGAGCAACCAGCACAAAGGTGTTTGAATCACTGGCTGGGGTCTCTAGCAGTATCTACAAAAATACACCCTTAACCTCAGTGCAAAGGTACCTGTTATAACCTTTTCTTGGTGATAAGGCAGCTAGACCTTTTAAGCTAAATAGCTTCAGAGTTGAATTGGTTTAATGCAAAAGGCTTCACACTTGCAGTAAACACTGATGCCAACACATGAGAATATATAGATATTCAGGAAGAGTTTTCAGCAATGTCCTAGTTGCTGAATGAAAATACAGTCAGAAATTCATCACTCGGTTAATTACACATTATAGAGGGTGAATCTTTGTAGCCACGTAACCCCATAATGATGGTGTTCCCACTACCTGTAACAGGCCACATTCTTTGCCTTAAGCTGACAATTCGGGGCTCAGTACCTGACAAGGTTCATGTGAATTTCACTTGGCCTCCCTGGAGATTTGTTTCAGTTTAGCCGTAGCAGCAATTGTCTAATGACCAGGTAACTATTGTTTCATGTTTTGTTCTGCTTTGAAAGTAAACTGTGTCAAAATAGTTATTGCTATACAGAGATATGCATTTAGTAGGTAAAAGCAACAATAACAAGTAGTTAGTCTATGTGGAACAAGATAGCTGTGACTTGGAAAGAAATGCAGCACAGATAAGCAGAGGAATCAGATGGCAGTAAGGGCCTTCAAAGCCCAAGCAGAGAGTAATAACAGAGGCCTTGGGCTACAGGCAGCTAACCAGTCATTTCTGGTCACTGAAGGAGTGTCAACCCTGAGAGCTGGGTAAAACCAGTCTCTGGTAATAAAAAGAACAAAGAACAAGCATCTAAACAAGAGCAAAACACACCTTATATAGTGTAACTTGGACTTGCAGACCAGTGAAGGAAGAGCAAGGTGCAGAGCATGTTGCCAAGCGTACAAAATCGGCCACTGGTTTATCCTAGGTGGAAAAGAAAGAAACCATTAACATCAACTTCATCGTCACCCCTGCAAATGGCTCAGGATAGTGGTGATGGATGGTACCCCACAGTCCTTGGAGTGAAGCTACCATCAGCCTGAGGGCCCAGAGTGGTAGTACAAGGCAGAGAACATCACCAAAGAAAAAGGTAGACTTTAAGAAGTTTGTGTCTATACCATTTAACTATATGTGATTTGATCAGTAAGCATTGGTATCATGTTAGTATCATTGCAACTGGGCTACTAAAATTCTTCAATTAAACTGTTAAGATTTTAATTAGACTGACAATGGATTATTGTCTGTAAGGTGTGTGCCTTTTTCCTGTAAAAGGATTTTGAGCATTATAAGCTGGCAGGAGTAAAAGCAACCTGTTTTGTAACGTAGGTACAACAGATCAGTAGTACTTCACATTAGTGACATTATTCAGCACATAGGCTGGCAGAAGAGGATAGCGTGCCTGTCACAAGATGTTGTTGCACAGAGTGTGTACTATTCTGAAGCGCCTTAATTATTTCATTCCTGGTATTTCACAAGAGAGTACAGAAGTTGCAGTTAGGCAGTTCCAAGTTGCTGCTGACTGGACTTGTGTGGGGCATATTTGGTTGTCTCCTATGTTACTTGACCATGAGATTTCTACAGATGAAAGTCAACTGTTGTGATTGCATTGTCTATAATAATATACTATAATAAAATAGGATGCATATAAGTGCTTGGAGCCCAGCCAGCTGCTGTAAATGTCAGCTGAGCTGTGAGGACAGCTCCTTGAGACTATCCTGGCTAAAACAATTGATGGCTCTTGAAGATCTGGGTCAGCATGTTACAGAACAAGGAACTGTCTCCACTTTGATGATTTTGAGAATAATTGTTGAGATAAGCTTATTACCTCTGATCTTCTCAAACATCTGCCTTTTCGGTGTCCATGATTGCCATCTCTTAATTCTCTTTCAATTTTTTAGTTCAGAGAGCACGTTAGCTCATTAAAGCTTACATTATTTTCTTAATGCACTGCAGGGTTTCTCTTGGAATCAATACAGGCTATCAGGTAGCATGTCTTTCATTAAGGACTGTAAGTCAAGAGGCGAACCTTAGCTATCCAAGTACATCTCCTCTAGAGCAACATAAATAGTTACTCTTCTCTTTTCAGAAGTATGAATAAAATTGGATTGTAGCTCATGTCTTAATCAATGCAAGTTATCAGGTATTTTCATGCCTTCCCACTCAAAAATAAATATACACATTTCAGCTGTCACTAGTGTTTGTATATGACTGTAATAATTTCAAAATAGTATTAAATATACTTCTCATTTCTTATTTAGAAGAAATAGGTCTTCATGAAAATCCTTTAAATATGGCTTTTCAGATAGGACCTTTTTAAATGCTTGTTGGCATAGACTTCATGCCCCAGGTCCAATGCAAAAACTACAAATGTCCAGGTTTTGGACAGCACAGAATTTAACCATACCAATCGACAACACTGGATTTCAAAATAATTAACTGGGTATCTTTTTTTCTTCCTTCCTTTTCTCATGCCCTCCTCCAAATTAAGAAGAATAATTAACTTCATAATTTTAAACTATCAACAGTCATTAGTCAGATTAATTAATCACCTACAACTTTTTATATGGAAATAAATAAAATCAGCCTTTGAGAAAGACTGTAGGAAAAGCAAGCCCACAAAACTAATTTGTGGGGACAATGGGACAGTCACAGTTCAAACACAACCACCAAACACCATAAAAAAAGGAGATTCACTTTTAACTTATATTCAGAAGGAAAAAAAAAAAGTTTCCAACTGAGATTAGACCAAAAAGCAGCACATTTGCCAGTGACTGAGAGATCTATGGGAAGAAGGCACCTTATCTGATCCAGAAAGAGGTTTGTAAGGGTTTTTTCACTGTGTTGGGCAGTAAGTTAACAATGCATAATTTAATCACAGTAATTCTTTAAGAAAGAAATACTACAAGTATGGGAGAGACAATTTTGATATTTATCTTGAAGGAGGCATTAAGCAAAGTAAAACAAACAAAAAAAAAAAAAAAGGAAAAAAGTGCATTCTAATGTGAATTACTAATAGTCTTGTTTATCCAGAATGAAGTATTTTTATAACACTTCAATCACATACATGTTTTCATCAGGTTTTTTTTACAAGTACTTTAATAAAATTCAAACTTTTTCGTGTGCTACAGTGGTCTTCAGTTTGTTCTTTTTCAAATTCACTGACATCTAAATACAAACAGTGTCCTCTTAAAAAAGAAAAGAGTTAGAGAGCTAGCTGACAGAGAAGGAACTGTAAGATTGACAGGTCTATTAACCAAACCTGTGAGAAGGTTGCAGAAGATGGAAGTTTTACCTTGAAAGCTAAACCGAAGGCTGAAAACAGGTATTCAATACATTGTCTTCTGTGAAGATACAGTTGTATCACTAGTAAGTGTAAGGTGAACCAAAGTCTACTGAAGAAGGTCTGAAAAGGAAAAGATGGGGTGTTTTTTTTGTCTGTCATGGCAACAGTGTCTAGGCACCTATTTAAACTTGTCTTTGAGAAGTCTCCCTAGGACTTCATCCCCACTCACCAGCATGACCAAATGTAGAGCTGTTTCCTACAGCTCTGGTAATTTCTTCCAGACTTTTTATAAAAATAAGCATTCCTGAGGCTATTTTTCCCCAAAGTAGTATTTCATTCTTAAGAAAATCGGATTTGAACTCAGCAGAGGCAACACTCAAACTAATTTGACATGCCCAGATACAAGCCTAGTGGTCCCCACCTGCCCTCCCCTGCCCAGAGCTCACAGTGGGGTGCCTAACTTCATAGAAAATCTTGAATTGATATGACGTCATTTGCTTTTATTCTTGCATTCTCTGAGTTCTAGATGTATCAGGTTGTGGCTGCAACATAGACTTAAAAGAAAAGAAACTTGAAGCTTCAGTTAGTATTAATATTTTTTCCCTGCTAAAAAGGAAGAAAAAATTAAAAGTATTGTCCTTGAACATCCTATGATGTTTGATTTGATCATATACTTTCCAGTTCTTAGATATTTTAAAACAAACCCAGAAAACATCAGTCTAAACATAATTCATATCACTATATAAATAAATTCACTCCTCTTTTTTGTCTCCAGGCCACCCTTTTACTCTTTCTTCCAAAATCTGTGTAAAATTGATTCCTGCTAAATTCAAAAGAGATAGTAATGCAAAGCAAATATATTTGTGCTGAAGACCTTTTACATTTTGTTTCTGTTACAGTTTTCATGCTGTATCTTTCTCCTAATACTCCTGCAGACTCCTAAAAACTATGTTACCCTCCAGAACAGATATAACTGGAGTCTGAAGAGAAGTAAAAAGAAAGAAAGGAGGGAATGCTCAGTATCTCATAACAGACCTCTTTTCCCTTCTGACTTTTCATGCCACTGTAATATGCCATTACATAAAGGAGCACAAAAATGCAATTCTGCCATTTTTTTATAATGTTTTCAGGTCCTCACCAGAGTGATAACAGAAATTTTTAACAGGACTTCACAACCAAACAACCTTGGTGTTCACCACGGTTGATTTTTGTATGCATGCAAATAAAACTGATGGTGAAGAACCTGCATGGGCCAGGGAAAAACTAGAAGATAAGTTCCCTAGAAATTTGTAAAAATTTTAAACAAGTTAGTTTCCACATAGTTATTTCTCAGCAGCATTTTCCCTCTATTTTCTGGGTGTTTCGTGGCAGTACAACCTCTTCTTTCAAGTCTGTGAAATCCTTCATAAACTCATTCAGAAATAAAACATGAGAGGCACTTGATGAAACTCGTAGAAGAGCAAGTTTGAACTAATGAAAGAATGTACTTTTCACAACAGTGAACCTCCGGAGCTTGTGGCCAAAGAAGGAAGCAGAGACAGGTATAACTGCAGGTTCAGAAGGATGGCAAACGCACGCATGGACAACAGGTTTAAGAACAGAGTAAAGGGAGTAAGTAAGGACGTGTCTCACAGCGCTTCTGCTGTAGCCATTGAAGATCCTGAGGTAGTACAAGTGACTACTGTATCAGGACTAAGTGATTTTATTTAAAACTTTTATTAAACCTTTGCAGCCTCTCTTCCTCCTACTCCAAGGTAAAGAAAAAAAAAAAAAAAAAGGGGGGAGAATTTAGAATGGAATGATAATTCAGGCAACAGCAGATCTGCTAGTCTGACCTCAAGGAGGCCAAATATTTAGATATTCTTTTGAAAAGGTTTTCTATCCATGAGAGCAATGAAGCAACTCTCCAAAATGGTGGAAAAAGCTACTTACCTCCTTTGAAATGGTTATTGACCATTTAATGAAGAGGATTATGCAACAGGTTTGCCTACAGTGCCAGAATGCTGGACCTGATGACCCAGAAAGACTTTCAACAGGGAAAGCAGCACTTTCGACAAGCCTTTCCACTGAAAAAGGTATATATTGTAATAAAATATCACAAAATCAAACTTGCTGATTTCCCTGTCCTCCTTCTCTCATTCTTTTCTACCTTGGGGACACTCCTGCTCTTCTAGAAAAGAAAATAGACATCTGTATTTGGCAACATTTATGCAACACATTCAGCACAGAGTAAATGCTTAGTCCCACTGAAGTCAAAGTAACATAAATTCTCAGATGGGCGTACATATTTTCAGGCTTAAGGTCACAGTGATTTTTTTTTCCCTGTATGCAGCTATGAAAATTTCTCACTCTATTTGTGATGTGAGTCTTAAATTACTATCTGAATAATTGCATTGGTAAAAGCAAACTAACAGTTTAGTCTGAAAGTCATCACTCCTACACTGTTCTGAGATTACTTTAAACCTCTGACTTGCAACAGATTGCAACAAAGGAGAACAACTGGTCCTTGTTGTCAACACTTCTGGCAAAGAAGGACTCCTCCCATAAACACTTGCCCTAACAGAATTGCTCTTGAAATTAGAGTAGATTACTTTAGAAGCAGAGTTACAGAGATTTGGGCAATTGTGGGCTGAATCTGGACTAATTTGAAAGCATTGTTAATGCATGGAAAAAGCAAAGCAAAAAAGAGAACTTACTCACTGCAGATGGTTTACAACTGGGCCCTACGTAACCTTATTAACTGGGTAAACAAAATGCAGATTTTTTTTCCCCCCCCTTTGGGAAAGTAAAAACACAGGCATTTAGCAACACATTCTTTATTGTGATTGCCTGTTGCACCTATTGAGTTAGATGTGGTGATACCTCTAAGAAAAAAATAAACATTCTTATTAACAAGCACAGACAGCTGTCAAATAAATAGACTGGTTTTTTCCTCAAATAAAGACTCTTTTCAACAGTGCTGGGCCTGCAGTATGGCTGAGCTCTGATAGCAGGGGGAGAATTCAGCTGTAAACTGCCAGGCTATATCTAAGTCGCAAACAGTGAAGCTGCGGCAGGCAAACTCAAACTGGTTCTTAAGCAGAGAGCTTAGCTACTGCCTGCAGCACAGCCGTGGCAACATGGACCACTGTGGATGCTGCAGAACCCACCTAAGAAGGTGATGAAATGGTGTTTACAAGCCAAACACATCAAACTGCTCAGTACATTTTGCTAAGGTTGGCAAGCTCCAAGGAGCAGTAATCAATAAGATCACTGTTCTCAAAACTGAAGGCAGAGCAGTAGCCTTTACTGCTGCCTTTTCTGCTCAGTGCTGCAGGGAGTGTAAACACTGAGCCAACAAGTATCACCACACCTGACAAGAAGGTCTGCACATCTCCTGATCTCCTTTTTAGGGGCCAATCCAAAAGTATCCAGCAAAATGCAACATCTTAACTTTGTCATTAGAAGTAAATAGATGCTGGCCAGCAATACTGGTGATATTGTGTAATACATTAAGTGAAAAGCCCTAATTCAATTTTTCAAACCCAGTGCTGGCTTTCTGGAGATGGATGAAGCCTTAAATTCTCATTTATCATCCCCTAAAGTATCAAATTCAAGGAATAGTTTTTGCTTCCAGTTTTTTACAGTATAAGGAATAAATTGTACCTAGGAGGTTTGTAACAGTTTTTAATTCCAGCAAGTGCTTAGCTATGGCATATGAAGAAATGCTAGCAGAGAAAACTCTTGACATTGTCTGAGAGTGGCTCTTTAAATTCCTAGAAAAGCTGGAAGTTAAATAACCTTGCTTATAATACCTCACATGCACTTAATTTTATGGTTTAGGATGTGCATGATTAAGCCAAAGAAATTGTTATCTTCACTTACATTTGTCATTATAACCTCACAAGTAAAAAGCAGTCTTCTTTTAAATTACATTGGAATGTTTAAACTCAATCTAATGTTAGGGTTAAAGGGAAATGGGGGATGGGGGGAACAATGACTATTACCTAGCAGCCAGTCATTTGAGCAGATTTCTTAAGTGGTCTCTGAAGAGTACTCTCAAAGTGGGAAATACTTGTGTCAGGTATTCAGCTGGCAATGAATGCACTAGGCATTGATACCAATGGGGAATAACAATTAATAGTGCATCTCTATTCAAATAATAGTGCATCTTAGATCAAATTAGGAATGCTTTTATGAAGTGACTTCAGGTTGTTCCCACTTACCACACTTCCCTTGACATCTCAGAACATCCTCTGAGCACATGAATTAGATTTCTTCTGGATGAAACCGAACTAGAGGAGGGCTCCATTTTCTCATCTAACATTAATTTGATGATTTATTGTCAAGGAAACTTTATTCTCATTTAATTTTTATCCATACATTCATTTTACAAATTTAATTTTAAATATGTATTTTGTTTAATAACATATTAAATATTTGATATATATTGTCCGGAAGATTTTTCCTCAAATATCAGAGTTCTGAACCTGCAAAAACCTGAGGACATAGGAAATCTGTCTCTAATTCACTGAATAAACCAGAAAGCTCTCTCACATAATGTATATCCAGCCCAGGTCACTGTTTGTCAGTTTTTGCAGAAAAGCTAATTGATACATTTATTACAGTTTTCAAAATGTAATGTGAGTTTCCTACGGTATTTGAAGGTCTGGGTTGGATGGTACACATCAATCTGAAACTGACCAGTACTTCATAATATGTCCACATTCCTTCCTGTTAGTGTCTGATCACAAAGACTTGGGCATTAATGCTGTCAATTTATTTTTCTTGTGGTGACCATGTGTCCTGACCTTCTTCTAGCTTGGATAAAAACAATGCCTTTCAGACACTCAATCTGCTAATGCGGGGCTGAGGTTTGCTGGAAGCTTCTCCCTCTCAATGCTTCTCTCCCCCTCATTCATTCTTCCAGGACCACTGCTCTTTTTTCTCCATCTTGAAATACTGAAAGGAATGATTGAAGTCAGTCGGCCCAAGCATGAGCCCAAAATCACCTCTTCCTTAAATAGTTAAATCGGGCTTTGATTATTGCAGGATAAGACTTCTTAACCAAAGGACTGCAGGCTGCAGGACTTCACAGTTTACGGCTCAAAACCCCAGAGACATCCTAGCCACAAATCTTCTCAGCATGGTCTGGCTCAGCTCAATTTAAACATAAGGTAAGTTACAACACAAACGTGGCTCCAGCTGTCATCCACATTTAATCAAGAAAGGACTTTGCTAGGATTAAGACAGAGCAGAGTATTACCTACAATCCAATTTCTCCACTTTTTACACCTTTCTACCTTTTCCTTTTGCCAGCACTTGCAGTACTGCAGAACACACTTCTGTGCTCAAAACCTACCAGTCTACTGTACTCAGAAGCCCCTGTCTCTGGCAACCTTGCGTGCAACTATTTCAGAAGGGGCCACAGCCATGAGCCTGCCTCTGATGTGTTAAGGAGCTGTGCAACTACCTGAGCCACCAGAGAGGCTCAAGGTGCGGCTTCAGCAGCAGAGCATGTAAAGGGAGCAGCTGGTTGTTCAGCAGCAGCTGCAGAAGCAATAGACACGGAAGGAACCAGTCAAGCTGCAAAAGAAGCTTCTGTTGTTTTAGCAGAAATCTGCAAGCTGATCTTTTCCTGTTTAGTGAGATACATGAGTAGTGGTATGGAAAAAGAATATAGAGGGCATGGGAAAGAAATCACTTGAAAATCTCAAGATGTATTCCATGTTCTATATGTCTATGTAATCTAAAAACCCTGATCTTTTTAAAGCTTACTCCTAAATGAAGGGTACAGACTGTGTTTCCCTTTCTGAGATGAGTAAACACAGTGCTCTACAGCAAGAGTTATGCACATTATCCAGAAAGATAAGGCAATGTTAAGCATGGCATCTTTGGACATATTTTTCCTTTTCCTAAACACAAAGATCCCCCAGTAAATCCAGAAATGTAAGTAGTCTGGAAGGTTTACTGATTATCTCTGTAGAACAACTGAAGTACTGTTATCCTTCATTTCCTTAAGACTACATAAATTTATTTAAAAAAAAACCAAAACCACAAAAAACACCACCCAACAAACAACAAAAAAGGAGGTTTGGGGTTACAAGAAAATTTGTCATTCCAAAATGTGTTGTAGCTTTGTTTCCAGTTTCAATCCACTTCTTTCAGGAAACCAAGTAAAAGCCAGATGACTATGTTAGCAGGAGATTTTATATCAGTTGACCTACTGATTTTTTTTTTTAACATTAAAAAGATAGAACATTTTCATCATGATCATCCTTATAAACTAACTTCTGCCCATTGAGACAGATTAATGTGTAATCTTGGTTTAGGGATATTTGTAGATTACACTGTTGTAGAGTTTAACTACCAATAAATACTTCAAATCACTACCCAAACATGCAGTCAAATCAAAATCCACAAATATATTTTCCTCATTCCCTCAGTAGCCTGTTTATTTTATTCTTTACTTCCTGTTGAGACAATTTTTTTCAAAGCCAAAAGATGTTTATGTATCAGTCGTATTATAATATGTTCAAGTTAATCAAACAACACAACCTCACATGTCAGTAATTCAGGAGAAAAAGAAATCTGTTGGATTCCCAGTGGCAATTCAGAGTATAAGGATCTCATCCAAACTTATCACCATGACTGGGGAAAAAGCAGATGACCAAACACAGCCAGCATACACCAAGGGCAACATTTTCATATCTGGAAGGGCAATTTAATTTGTCTTTCCTTTTTATGAATTGCAAGCATAGATGTTTTTGCACAAAAATATGTGCACGTTTTAAAGCAATTAATTAAGCATGCAATTTATATGAAAACAATTTATTGTTGGACATTATCTAGGCATCCAAAATGCACATGAGATTTCTGTGCCTTCTAATTTGTGGACACCATTTACTTTGATTGTGCAATTAGGAAAGTAGATTAATTAATTTCTGTCTTACTACAAGAAGCAAGGCAAATTCAGCAGCCAAGATGTCAAAACTATCAAGAAAAAAGAAAAAGCAGCACACAACACTGAAAAGAAAAGCTCCAGGCAAAAAAAAAAAAAAAAAAAGCTTTTACATACCAAAATAGAGAAAATAAGAATCCTGAATTTAGGGAGCAAAAGCTAGGCTAAGTTAAGTCTCATTGTGGGACAAAACACAGTCAATGCCAAATCTTAGAAACATGAATGTGAAAATAAAGGGGGAAAGATCATCTAGCACAGAGCAACCTAATGGTCTCACTGGTTCAGAAATGTTTTATGTGGTTCTCATTAGAGCTCATTTGAACACTTACTGCTAAATACGCTTCCATTAAAATAAGTATTTCACAGAAGTTGGAACATTTTACAGAGGCATTGATTTCAACACAGTTTTTAGCTAAAGAAAGTAAGAGTGAGAGACCACCAAAATAAAAACCACAACCTTTTCCGTCAAAGGACAAACTTTTCAGCGCAGCACTATATAGGAAAAAACATTTTAAAGTCTTGGTTTAGCCCCAGTGCATAAATTAAAACTGACTGGAAGTGCTGGAAAGTTGCTGAAAACAAAATAGTCATCCTTCAAACTGCTCTGATCTCCCCTTGATTCTTTTCGCTGCCATGAAAACCATTTGTGTTGCATTCCAGTTGATGAGGCACACACCTATACCCAGCAGCATTGCTGACAATCTCTCATTTGTTATTTTGAACTCCTCTTTTATGGACCTGCTGCAAGGATTGTGTCAGTCTTAAGAACCATAGGGAAACACATATTTGCACGAAGTGCACAGTCAGTTTTGGAAGAGCTTATTACATTGTCCAAAATATGTAGCTAAAGAGTGAATGAGTACAAACTACATGTCCTCGGGTCCTAAAATATGCAGGTTCTTCAAATAGAAAAGACTTAGGCATGTGCTTTGACACAGCTATTCACTTTCCCAAGTTCATGCACATATTTCAGTCAACAGTATCCAAACCGTGAACTGTGATAGGACACAGTTACTCATAGCAGTCTTATCTTGTATAGTAAAGATTCAGAGGGAATAACATGGTGTTTTGAAACTCTTGAAGAGGAAGATCTTTAAGAAAATATTCTCTATAATGATTCAGTGTGAGTAGGTGACCTCTATATAGACACATCCTGTAAGAGCTGCATACAAAGCTTCCCTCCTTCCCTTCCAACCCCTAGTGCCCTTTTACCAAAGCAGTTTCCCTTCATGCTTCCCTGTTAACTCTTCTGTCAGTGCCTCCTGCATGGTAATCCCTCATAGGATCACTACTTGTGCATGACTGCGTCTGCAGCAATCCTTAAGGCTACCAAGTGATGCCTCTGAGCCTCACGTCCAACAGCGTATGTTGTTTAAGTTATAACATTATAACATTACAAACCATTTTTATTAATGAAATCATTGCTATCTTCAAAATTCATTGCTGACATATAAAAAGCACATGCAAACCAGATTTACACTGGTTTTAAAAAGGCTGGTCTTTTCTGGTGCTTGTTTCCTCATGACAAGGCCTAAATGCATTGCAAGTATCATAGAATCATCATAGAATCATCATAGAATGCTTTGGGATGGAAGGGACCTTTAAAAGTCATCTAGGCCAACTCCCCTGCAATTGGCAGGGACATCTTCAACTACATCAGGTTGCTCAGGGCCCCATCTAGCCTGTCCTTGAATGTTTCCAAGGATGGGGCATCTACCACCTCTCTGGGCAACCTGTTCCAGTGTTTCACCATCCTCATCGTGAAAATTTTTTTCATTGTGTTTAGTCTAAATCTATCTTCCTTTAGTTTAAAACCATTACCCCTTGTCCTGTCACAGCAGGCCTTGCTAAAAAGACTATCCTCATCTTTCTTGTAGGGCCCCTTTAAGTATTGAAAGGCTGCAATAAGGTCTCCCCGCAGCCTTCTCTTCTCCAGGCTGAACAACCCCGGCTCCTTCAGCCTTTCCTCATAAGACAGGTGTTCCATCCCTCTGGTCATTTCTGTGGCCCTCCTCTGGACCCTCTCCAACAGGTCCATGTCCCACCTGTGCTGAGGACCCCAGAGCTGGATGCAGTACTCCAGGTGGGGTCTCACCAGAGCAGAGTAGAGGGACAGAATCACCTCCCTTGACTTGGCTTGGTTGGCTTTCTGGGCTGCGAGAGCACATTGCTGGCCCATGTCCAGCTTTTCCTCTATCAGTACCCCCAAGTCCTTCTCCATAGGGCTGCTCTCAATCCCTTCATCCCCCAGCCTGTATTGATACCGGGGATTGCCCTAACCCAGGTGCAGGACCTTGCACTTGTCCTTGTTGAACCTCATGAGGTTCACATGGGCCCACTTCTCAGGCTTGTCCAGGTACCTCTGGATGTCATCCCGTCCCTCAGATGTGTCAACTACACGGCTCAGCTTCGTGTCATCTGCAAACTTGCTGACGGTGTGCTCAATCCCACTGTCTATGTCATTGATGAAGACATTAAGCAGCACGGGCTCCAGTACGGACCCCTGAGGGACACCACTTGTCACAGATCTCCATCTGGACATTGAGCCATTGACCACTACCCTCTGGATGCGACGATCCAGCCAGTTAGCTATCCACTGAACAGTCTGCAGCCTTATCTTCTCATTAAAACCTTCATTCAAGTCATCTAAAGAAATGGCTCCAGCTTATTACAGTGTGATAAAAGTGCCCAAGACTACAATTGTAAACAACTGACTTCTTTTTTTTAAAAATAGATGTGGAACATATAACCTTGGACTAGAAGTCCTCTAGCCCAGACTCCTGTTCCAAAAAGAAACAGTTCATACAATAGAAGAGGAGAAGGCTCAGGTGCCTCAGGTGTCACTCGCTAGCAGCTCTCTGGAACAAAGGGTCATACTTTCAGACTTTGACTACAGAGCATGGGAGCATAAACTATTGCATTAGATTCCTAAATAGACTTTTTCTTGTGAACCTCATTTCTTTGTGTTCAGACAGAGAGTTAGACAAACTATGGTAGCCACTGTGTTTTATGGATTTGTTGTGTTTAGTAGATGCTGTGTTTCATTGCTTTTCTTGGGTCTGTGCAACCTCAAAGTTTGTGAAAAAAACTAAATTTTTTAAAAGCATTTTGAATGAGTTTGATAGGGTTGTTTTGTATGTTTTCAAATTGGTAAAGTTAGAGATAGATACATTTTCAAAGTGCTTACCATGAACTTCTGTGCATTTGAGTTTACATCAAGTTCTTACAGTTCAATATGGTGGCTTTAGTGCATGTAATAGCACAATATTATAAAAGGTAATATGAAGCAATGAAACGTCATGTCAAAATAAAGAGCGGTCTTGTCAGAACTGTTATGCTAAAAAATGTATTTTAAGTGGCTGGATTTGACACCAAATGACCTAGCATGGAAAAAATCTCACAACAAGAATAGAATTTCGCCAATTTGTCCGTCATTATGTTTAAATTGAAAAATGTGTACCGATATAAAAAAAAAAAAAAAAAGCCTATTCATGACTAGTCAAACAGCTTGTCTTCCTGAGCACTAAGCAGGAGATAAACAGGTAAATAAAGATTTCAGGATCTTTGGAAGTACCTGGGACAGACTTTGACATACACTGCCTTGGACTGTTTATACAGACCTAGGGTATTTAGGAGTTCACAGGGAAACAAAGATGGCTCAGAGTTCCTCTGTCTGTCCCACCTGGGCTGATCAAATATGGCGAGCCTGAGTTCAGAAGTTGTATCTCTGCACTCACTTTATACTGCAATCAGACCAATTCATCCTGTTTTGTGCGGGTCTTATAGGCTGCAAAGCAGGGAACTTCTCTAATATAATGATGTGGCTTCCACATCAGAGATCTCTGAGGTGCAGCTTGTTCAGCTCACAGGGAAATAGGTAATGCATCTGCTCGCACCCACCCACATGAGCATAGCTTTCTATACACTGTTGCAGTCGAAGTGAGCCGTACGCACGTTTTGCAAGTCAGAAGACAGACCTACCTTGAATCTGCTTTAGTACAATCAGATCTCTTATATTTACAAGAAATATTACTGTCCTGCAAGTAATCCTGTCAATGTGGCGAGCACTTCAGAAAGCCCTAAGAACACCTTAAATTGCATAGTCCTCAGCACTGCCACTATCTTTTTTCTGTATGTTTAGAACAACTCCTTTCTCAGAGCTCACCTTGTATGCTGACTAATGACTGAAAACCACAATGCTTGGAAAATTTGATCTTTACTGGAAGATTCAACACCTACAACAGGACATTTCAGCTGAAAACCTAGACAATTGACAACAGATAGACTTTACAAGGGTTGCTTTACCATCAGCTGTTCCTGGATCTTGGCAGGTGTTTAACAGCATACAGTAATCCCATAAATAAAGATGCATCTAATATCCATATAAAATTAAATGGCAGGCAGAACAGAGTGATTCAAGCTGGCATGTGACCAAGGTGGTGGCTTTGTCATCCTTACATTGAATACTGCCAAGGGATCTTTAATGACATATGGTAGGAAGGTTTGGGTTTTGCAGCTAGTGTGGCACAGTATGGCACTCCCCCATTCCCCACTCTGTGACAAGGTTTGAGTTCAGTGCTGGCTAAAAGAGAAAGTTGCCAATTACCAAATAGCAAACTCTGAAGTACTTTGGCAGTAAGGGAGCCAATGTTAGCCTTTCAGGACCACGACATGAGTTAATTGTCTAATTTGGAGCATCTAGGGTAGGAGTGACTCATAGAGTCATGCTCTTCCTCCAGAAGTATCTGGTCCTGTGAACAGCATCTAGGCCTACCTCAGTGGAAACTACCAACACAGTTGCTCAGTTCTCTTCTGTTCTCTTCCTCTCCATCTATCAGCCCAATGAAGACGTGGATCTGCAAAATAAGTGCAGGACAAATACTCAATGCAAAAAAAAATTAAAGTTTTCCTTCTGCTCCTTTCGAATCTTGCACAGTCATCCAGGCATTCAGAATACAGATCTTATTTGCTAAGGTAAATAAACTGGCTATATTTTCAAGTTAATTTCAGCTCCACTGATTTAATCTCAGTGCTGCTAATGAACCTCAGCTGAAGACCTGGCTAACTACTGATGCCATTCTTGTTCATCCTGCCAGTGCTATACCACAGCTTTGCTTTTTGGATTAGGTTTTGCAACTGATCCTTATTTATGCCCGACAACAGGAAGCACAACACTCCTCTTTACCATGTAAAACATGTAGCTGGCTCCTTACAGACCTATAATACTTTGTGGGTGTCCTGGTTTCAGCTGCAATAGAGTTAATTTTTCTCCCTATTAACTGGTGTGTAACATAGTGCTGTGTTTTGGATTTAGGATGAGAGTAATGTTGATAACACACTGACATTTTAGTTGTTGCTACATAGCGCTTACACTAGTCAAGGACTTTTTAGCTTCCCATGCTCTGCCCAGTGCACAAGAAGCTGGGAGGGGGCACAGGCAGGACAGCTGACCCAGACTGGCCAAAGGGCTATTCCATACCATATGACATCATGCTCAGTACATAAACTGGGGGGAGTTGGCCGGGGGCAGTGATCACTGCTTGGGTACGTGCTGGCCATTGGTCGGTGGGTAGTGAGCAACTGTACACTGTATCACTTGCTTTGTATATTATTATTATTGTATTATTATATTAT